>NW_011494753.1:315587-341710 GCF_000754665.1 Bison bison bison
GAGAAGCCATTGCAATAAGAACCCCTTACACCGCAACTAGAGAGTAGCCCCCACTTGCCACAACTAAAAAAAGCCCACATAGCAATGAAGATCCAGCACGGCAAAAAATAAAATAATAAATATTCATAAATATATAAAATGGAAATTAAAAAAAATTTAATGGCATCATTAAATTTATCAGCAAGGATGAAGCATTCAGTAAACTGCTGGGAAAACAGGTTAGCTATTTGAAGGAAAAACAATCAGTGTATTATCTTCACATATGAGTAAGTTCCATATGGATCCAAGAATTATATATAAAAATGGAAGCATAAAAGCCAAATTAAAAGAAAGATTACGGAGTTTTCTGTATAACTGTATGCAAACAAATTTTAAAACTTGAATTAAAACAAAGGTTAAAAACTCCAAAAACCCAAAGGAGAATTTACCAGGTGAATCCCAAAAGACAGGTGGGAAGCATGTTCCAGGACAAGTCTGACCCCAAATGCCCTTCCTTCCACAGTCTTTAGTCAAATCTGTCTGCTGCTCCAGCTGGCCCCTAAAGCAGAAATGCAAATAATAAACATTAGGCTCAGATTAGGCAGTATATGGAGAAGGCAATGGCACCCCACTCCAGTACTCTTGCCTGGCAAATCCCATGGATGGAGGAGCCTGGTAGGTTGCAGTCCATGGGGTTGCTAAGAGTTGGACATGACTGAGTGACTTCAATTTCACTTTTCACTTTCATTCATTGGAGAAGGAAATGGCAACCCACTCCAGTGTTCTTGCCTGGAGAATCCCAGGGACGGGGGAGCCTGGTGGGTTGCCATCTATGGGGTCGCACAGAGTCGGACACGAATGAAGCGACTTAGCAGCAGCAGCAGTATTAGCATTCAAAACACACCTTGAAAAAGACAAACCAGCTGTTGAAAAGGACTAGAAAGAAAGAGGTCAGAAAAGTGAGAGGTCACCAATGAATTCTCAGGATACTAGATGAACACCAGGCATCCTCAGTTAGAAAATACACAGCAGGGACTTTCCTGGCAGTCCAGTGGTCAAGACTTTGCCTTCCAACACGGCAGACACGGGTTTAAACCCTGGTGGGGGAACTGAGATTCCACACCGTGGGGCAACCTTGCACCACAGCTACAGAGTCTTCTAGCCAAAACTAAGACCAGGCACAGCCAAATAAATAAATAAATATATATATTTTAAAGTGTTAGCCCTCACCTCCTCTGTGCAGGCCAGCAAATCTTCATTGAAAGTGCCAAAACTTCTCTTGGAAACTGACAAGAGTATGGTTGGAAGAATAAATGGCCAGGAAAAATACATAATTCAGGTTGGGGTGGAAGAGCAGGAAATGAAGTGAAAGTCGCTCAGTCGTGTGTGACTTTTTTCGACCCCATGGACTATCCATGGACAGTCCATGGAATTCTCCAGGCCAGAATACTGGAGTGGGTAGCCTTTCCCATCTCCAGGGGATCTCCCCAACCTGACCCAGGGATCAAACCCAGGGATCCCACATTGCAGGTAGATTCTTTACCAGCTAGCTGAGCCACAAAGTAAGGTCCAGAGAACAGGAGTGGAGAAGAATTATCTGCCTGGTTATAAAAACCTATTTTAGATCAATAATGATTAAAAAAACAAACAAACAACAACTGGAGTACAGATCCAAAGAGAAAACTACATATAAATTATGCAGAAGAGGACCAAGCTTGAGATCAAATTATATGAGAGACTGTACTATGTGATGAGTAAGCTTATTTAATAAATCTCATCAGAATACTGAAGATTGAATCTGAAAAGAAAATTAGATTCGTATCTTACCCTACTGTCCAAAATGAAAGTTCAATATTTAAAAATAAGACACCATAGAGGAAAAAGCAGTGCCGTCAGAATTTGCATACTTTGAAGTATGTGGGGGTGGGGTGGGGCAGTGGGAAGTGAAGGAAAGAGCACTTGCTGATTGCCTGTTGAATGAACATGTAGTTCCTTATTAAGACTCACAGCAACCTTGGGAGACAGGTATTACCCTCAACTTTTAGATAAGGAAACAGGCATAAAGAACCGTTTGTCAACTTTTAAAAAAGCACGATGTGAGGGTTGCAAGTGAAGTTTTATTTGGGGCAAAATGAGGACTGCAACCCGGGAGAGAACACTTCAGATAGCTCTGAGAAACTGCCTCAAAGAGGCAGGGGGGATAGGACAGTATAGATGTGATTTTGGTGAAGGGAGAGTACATGCAATCTGCATACATTTTTTGCAGAAGGTTTCTGCTAATCACAAGGAGCAGTTGTCACCCTGAAGGATTTTAGTTCTTTTCTAGATCTGAGTAGATACAAGAATTGGGCTTATAAAAATGATTCCCAAGAATATCTGACTATGTGAAGACCTGTTCTGCCAGTTTCCCCCCCACACCCCCCAAAATCACAGATGCTTCATTCCTGCTCTCCACCTTGAACTCCTTTCAGGGGGGGTGTTGAAAGTCAGCAGCACATGATTTAATTCTTGTAGAGGTAGATGACAAGCACCCATGGGAAGTGCCAATTTGTAGCTGACACTTGTTACTCTCTTGAAGTCAAGTGGGGAGCCATCAGAAGGAACTCACTGTGTCTGACTCCATGTCCTGTCTTGCCCAGCTACTGCCCACCAGCCCAAGGTCCCCAAGGCAGATGGGGCTGCCAAGTTCAGTGGCAGGCCAGTCCTAGACATGCCTGGGATGGTAGAAAGTGAAACAAGATAGAGCCAAGGCTGAGGACAAGGCAGCTGCCCTGTGGTACAGAGTCAATGAGTCTGGCCAGGAGATGGGAAGTACCCCCAATTGACATTTATTGAATAAATGAATTTACTTATCTGTTCAATATGTGTATTTATTCATTAGCTCAAAAGAAAACTTGAAGCCTGGGGAAAGGAGATTTATCTAGCTTGTTCTGCTAGGAAGACAAGAACTTCACATTTTTCACCAGTTGTAGTTGAAACATTCCATTTGGGAAACTGGGTCAAGCCACATCACCGTGTGTTAATTCTAAGTTGTGATTCTAGCAACCTGTGTAAAGATGAGAGAAAGGGCCAGCGCTTGCGTTTCCAACAGCAGCAAACGTGCCTTTGATGACACTTCCAATTGCATACATCTTGGCGGCTTACAAAGAAGTGTTCACACCCACAGTTAGAGAAACCCGCCTCCAAGGAAGGTCATGTTATTATCCCAGTCTGTGGATGAGGAAATGAAGGCTCTAGAAGGTGCAAGGACCGGCTCAGTGGTTGGCAGCAGAGCAGAAACTGGAATCCCTGGATGTGCACGAACTGATCACCACTATGGCATAGGCTTGGTTACCTTGGTTACCCAGCTTAAAAGGATAATGCTGGAGAATGTCTTGCCTGCTTTCATCTGCCTCTGTCTCCCCTGGGGTGCTCATGTGGATCTGAGGTTCTGGGGGGAGGGTCCCATCTATACATTGCACCTCATTCCCATCCAAAGCCAGTTTGGAAGGAAAGATAAGGAGTGCAGCAGCCTCAACCCTGAAGACTTATGAAGCCCCAGGAACTGATTGCATCCCAGGATCTGGAAGCACAGCCTGGATGCTGGAACCCACCCTGGAGCTGCAGAGAGCTGGCCAGAGAACCTGGGTCAAGTTCAGCCTCAGACCAGGAGTGATGACCTGCAGCGATGGGCTGCTGCACAGGTGAGGGAGAACCTGCTATTTATGAATCACCTCTACATGATAGGTTCACACGTTATCAATAATTCCCACAGCATCTCCTGCTACTCTTCCTATTATTCTTGTGGTGCTGATGATGGAGCAGTACCTTGGAGAGTGACATCCAATGCTGCCTCTTGAAGCTGATTGTTGATAGTCCTGCGTATGTGCAGGAGGGAGGACCATCAGGCAGAACCAAGCTGCAGCCTGGAGCACCAGTCACCATAAAGACCTCGTGAGGACCCAGCACCTGGTACCTCCAGAAACAGGGAACTATGGTCTCCTTGATCCCTGAAGGCTTTCCAAGCATGCCTCTTACTCTTCCTCCCAGGAGCAAAACGGAGCGTCTGATACAAGCAATGAGATTAGAGAAAGAACCTAAGATTGTGCCTACCAGCCTCTGCCAAGTGTTCTCCCCTTTGACCCCCGTGCATGCGAGCACCTGTTTTCCCCCAGTCCACGCCCCCATGCTGCTGACTGTGGCAGGCTCTGTCTTGGTTGGACATGGCTGTAGTTTGAGGTGGGTAAGCCCATGGGCTTCTCTGGTGGTTCAGATGGTAAAGAATCTGCCTGTAGTATAGGAGACCCAGGTTTGACCCCTGGGTCAGGAAGATCCCCTGGAGAAGGAAATGACTACCCACTCTAGTATTCTTACCTGGAGAATCTCATGGACAGAAGAACCTGGTGGGCTACAGTCCATGGGGTTACAAAGAGTTGGACACAACTGAGTGTTTAATACTAAGCTCAGTTTAAAGTACCGAGAAACCAGATTGTGGCTGCAGAGTCAAGATGCTTTACCCAGCTATTTTACCATTCCAAGTTGCTTCATTCAGATATTGATCTGGCTCTATGTTTTAAAAAAATATTTTGACCCCAACACATGGCATATGGGATCTTAGTTCCCCAAACAGGGACCAAATCCATGCTCCCTGCATTGAGATCGTGGAGTCTTAACCAGTGCACCACAAGGGAAGTCCCTGATCTGGCTCACTGGTGACTCCTTTGTCATAGGATCCATGGGGGAAAGGGCTGGATTGATTTTCATCTTTGCGGTTAGTGATAAGCCCTGAGATTCTATTGTGGGAAAGTGTGAGGAGGAGAGCAGGAACCAGAGGTGGCACAGAGGCAGACATTCACATCCTGCATTAGTTCGCGCCCCTGAGATATGGGGTAGCTGCTCCTCTGCTCCCAAACTCCTCACTGTTTCACCAACCGAATCCATGGGAGTCTGATAGTCCCCATCTGAGCTCCATCCACGCATTGTGCTCTGACCCACTTGGTCAGCACCATCACTACATTTAGAATATCCCTACTCAGTTCCTACATTTGTGGCTCACTCCCTGCTGGCAATGTCAAGGTTGAATAATAGAATCTGGAAGGAGTTTCAGAGGTCACCTGGCTCAGCCCTTCTTCTGGAGAAGGACCCATCTGAACTTGGCTTTTGTGTCTTGCAGCTTGGAGCAACCTCTCCTGTAACTCGGCATCTCTGTTTCTTCTAAAATGTGTTTTTTTAGACAAGAAACCTATTTGCCTGATACTTATGTCTGGCACAGGTGCCTTCTGTGCCCTACACACATTTCAGGCAGCCCTCCCCCACTCTCAGGGAACACCAACCCTCTGATCCCTTGGGCCATAGGAGTCAGATGGTATTTTATCATCGGGCAGATAGGCAGAGCACCAAAGATTTGATGCTTTTGAACTGTAGTGTGGGAGAAGATGCTTGAGAGTCTCTGGGAATGCAAGATCAAACCAGTCAATCCTAAAGGAAATCAACCCTGAATATTCACTGGAAGGACTGATTCAGAAGCTGGAGCTTCAATACTTTGGCCACCTGATTCGAAGAGCTGACTCATTGGAAAAGACCCTGATGTTGGGAAAGATTGTGGGCAAGTGGAGAAGGAGATGACAGAGGATGAGATAGTTGGATGGCATCACTAACTCAATGGACATGAGTTTGAGCAAACTGGGAGATAGTGAAGGACAGGAAAGCCTGGCGTGCTGCAGTCCATGGGGTTACAAAGAGTTGGACACAACTTGGTGACTGAACAACAACAACTTATCGTTGAGCAAGCATGTAACAAGCATTGCCAGTTTCTTGGATGCCATAGAAATGGTTTCAAAACTCCTTGAGGCTGAGGCTGTACTCGAGCGTGGCACCCAAGAAAACATGAGCTGTCTGTGCCCAGCAGATGTTTCAGAGGGGACTGCAGGGTGTGCTGGGCACAGAGTTTTGTTTGTTGATCGCCCACTGAGTGTCTTCTATGGGCCAGCCCAGCCCTGAACTTGCTTATTGCCCAAAAATGGAAATAGGCATGCAAACAGAAAACCACAATACAGCATGACCCCTGCTAGGGAGGAGGTGTATCAGGGATGCTGAAGGCATATGGGAGGCAATGGTCAGCAGACCAGCCCTGGGATGAGCTGAGCCCCATAGGATGAGCAGAACAGCCAGTTGTGCAGGGCAGGCAGGGCGAGCAGCAGGGAGCAAGAGCTGGTGAGCTTGTTACCGAGTTGCTGCACGACAGGTCAATGAATTGTAGACGAGGTGTTGAGGCAAGAAATTCAACTTTATTTGGAAAGCCAGCAGACTGAGAAGATGGCAGACTAGTGTCCCCAAAACACCAACTTATTCGGGTCTTGGGACCAGTGTCATTTATAGAATAGAGATGGGGAGGAGGTGAGGAAGTAAAGTAAAAAGTCCATGAGTCTTGCAAAACAACTTCTTGGCCCACCTTGGGGAGGGGATGTGTTCATTTCTTCTTTTCTGCAGCCACTCACAGGTGGGCAGGGTTACAATGTCTCTCTGGACAGAAAAGCTTGGTGGGTTACAGTCCATGGGGTCACAAAAGAGTCAGACACAATTGAGTGACTAAACAACAACTAGAAGCTGAACAAAGGTTATTTGAGTTTAATAGTCAGGCGGAGGGGCAGGGTTCCCCCTGGCAGGCTGTTGTGTATGCTTACAGTTACAGACAATGACTATAATAACAAAAGCAATGAGAAGCAAAGGTTAAAGTAAAGGAAACAGATCTAACGTGGAGTCAAACTTTGCTCTTTCCTGTTACAGAAGGGCTGACGGGTTGACTGTCTTGACCTGGGTAGCACCTTGGCTGGTGTCTTCAGCGTGCCTGAGCACAGTCAATCCCCAGGAAGCATCTGGAAAGCCTGTCTTTCTGGTGTGACCCAGTCCTGGATAAGATGACACTAATAATACCCATTCACTCCTCAAGACTGCGAGGAGTCAGGAGCTAATGTATGCATGGGGCTCATTATGCAAATAATCTGTCCTTTGGCGTCACAGACCGGACTGCCAGAGCCTTCCCTCCTTCCTGCCCACTCCCAGGATTCTGGAGTGGTCTGCAGCTGCCAACACACAGCCTTGCCTTCTTCCTCCAGGCATCTGAAAGCTTGTACCTGAACACCTCTTACAAACAACTGTCTTCATTGCCAGAGTTGTCTTAAAGCGATTCTAGTTCTGAAAATGCTCAAAGTCAATTACTATTTCTCCATAAGAAATGCTAGAAAAAAATAAAGCATTGCATGTTAGGGAGGTGGCTCAGAAGATACAGGCATGCCAACTAAGGACCCTCTGAATTTCTGTAAAATGCAGATGTTGAGCTGGACAAGACCAGCCCAGCCATGCTAGGTATTGTGATTCTAGGCAGCCTAAGTCAATCAGGGCCTTCTAGTACATAAGTCAGAAATAATAAAACACGGCTCAAAGTAAGGAGTTGAAAATGGTCATTTTCAAGGTCTTGTGTGTTTATTCAATACATATGTAGGGATACCCAAGGTCAGGCACTATGCTAGCTGCAGGTGAGGTAATAGGGAGCAAAGGTGCTCCATGGGTCCCCATAAGAATCTAGTGGGAGGGATGCAACTGGGGCAGTAGTTGCACAAGGTAAGGGGTACGTGGAGGGAGAGGAAGGCAGGGTGGTGTCAGAGGGAGGCAGGGAGGTTGAAGGAGGAGGCTGTCCCCATAGTCTGGGCCCCCTCTGCCAGCTGACAACTTCCCACAGGATGTACCAGGCCCATCTCTATCTCCATCTGGAAATCTCTGCAGCACCCAGTGGATGTGGAGCACTCCTCACTCAGTGAGGAGCACCCCATCCTGGGAGGGGATATGCTCCCTATTATGGGCTCCAGGCCAGCAGGAGCATTCCCAGTGTCAGCGCACATTGATGCCTTGACCTGAACCTGCACTATTTTTAACTGGCTGTCGCCATGGCAGTACAAGAACCGCTGGGAAAGACATGGCCTTTCTGACAGCATTCAAGATGTTCGCTGCCCTCTCCTCTCAGTTAATCCCCTGTGCGCCAGAACCCAGATCATCTATATTAAATCCCAGCCTTCTCCTGGCAGAGCTGGAGCCCAGACACCTCTCTGCGCTTCCTTGTCTGTAAAGTGGGCATTTTAATAAAACAAAAACAAACAGAACACTTCCCTTCGTGGGTGTGTGTTGGGAATCAAGTTAGGTTGTTAATGTGCTGTTAATGTGCTCTTCATGGCCCACATTAGTTTCTGTTGTCCATCTTTCTCTTTTTTAAAAGTTTTATTCTTATTGTCTGAAATTCTCCAGTGATTCCACGTTACGTTTTCTCTTTGGGACTATTAGTTTTCATGGTTTAGATAGAGATCAATAATCAATTAGAAATTGGCATCTTTGGAGAAGAAATATGTTGTGTCCCTGTTTATAGAAAGGATGATCTCTGATTAAGAAATGGTGCTCTTTCATTCTCTTTCATGGGTGTGTTCATCAATAGTTTTTGTTTAGTCGCTAAGTCATGTCCAACTCTTTTATGACCCTATGATCTGTAGCCCGCTAGGCTCTTCTGTCCATAGGATTTTCCAGGCAAGAATACTGGAATAAGTTGCTGTTTCCTTCTCCAGGGGATCTGCCCAACCCAGGGATTGAACACGAGTCTCGGGATTGCAGGCAGATTCTTTACCACTGAGCCATCAGGGAAGATCTCATCAAGAGTACACTAAGCGTTATTTTATTCTGTTGTGAATATTCTGACAGTCTCTCCTAGTAGCTTACGTATCAGAGTTTTCTTTCCTCTCCTTTCATGTTTGATCTCTGTCGTGACTTTACTTAAAAGGCCCTGACGTGAGAAAGAATGAGAAGACATGAGAAGACATTCTGTCTGTTGCCCATACCTTAATGACAACACTTAATCCCCTACCCCCCACTTCTGCCCTTTACTTCTGCTTTATGGACTGATGCTTGTTAGCCTTCTACAGGTTTCCCTGTGGCAGGAAGTGATATCTTTCTGGAGAAAGGCTTCCATGGAGGCAGAGGAAGAGATACTGGGAACATGAGGCTGGGATGGAATGGCCACCTGCATGGTGTCATGGAGCGCCAGCTGGCTGGGAAGCCTGAGCTCAGGGCCCTGAGGCTGGGAAGGCTTTTGATCTGGTCTTGGTTCTGCAAACAGCCTAAGAGCCTTTAGTAGAGGGAAGGAGCACATCTGGAGGGCATACATCTTGATTATTCCTTTGGGGACATGTGGGGAAAACTGGAAGGATCTTCTCTTTTAAATTAATTTTATTGGAGTATAGTTGCTTTCCAGTAGTCAGGAATGGTTGTAAGAGTTGGACCATAAAGAAGGCTGAGCCCTGGAGAATTAATGCTTTCAAACTGTCATGCTGGAGAAGACACTTGAGAGTCCCTTGGACTGCAAAGAGATCAAACCAGTCAATCCTAAAGGAAATCAACCCTGAATATTCATTGGAAGGACTGATGCTGAAGCTCCAATACTTTGGCCACCTGATATGAAGAGCCAACTCTTTGGAAAATACCCTGATGTTGGGAAAGATTGAGGGCAGAAGGAGAAGGGGGTGTCAGAGGATGAGATGGTTAGACAGCATCAGCAACTCAGTGGACATGAATCTGAGCAAACTCTGGGAGATGGTGAAGGTCAGGGAAGCCAGGTGTGCTGTAGTCCCGGGGGGTCACAAAGAGCTGGACATGACTTAGCGACCGAATGGCACCTTTTGCTTTACGATGCTGTGTTAGTTTCTGCTGCACAGCAAAGTGAATCAGCTATACATATACATATAGCCCCTCTTTTTTCTTCCCATTTAGATCACCACAGAGCATTGGGTAGAGTTCCCTGTGCTATAGGGAACACTAGGTTATCATTGGTTATATATTTTATATGTGTATCAATACTGTATGTATGTCAATCCCAATCTCCCAGTTTATCCCATCTCCTCCCTGAGGGACCTTCTAATGGGAGAGGAAAAGACCCTGTGTTAGAGTTTCCTTAGGTTACAACACTTTGGCTTGAGATAAGAGATAGCAATCCCCAGGGGAAATGCTCTGGACTTTTGCAAAAGCTAAGCAGTAGTTGGAACTTTCAGGAGACATTCTGAGGTTTCTGTGTGGCTGAGGGACTGACTCAGCCATTCATCCTGTGCCCTCTCTCCCTTCCCCCAAGGTTATCCATGAAGGCTGGACTTGAACAATGGAGGTCTGATCTGTGTTGTCATCCTAGTCTCTTCCCCAGGCTTGTTTTTAAAAATCACTTATACTTTTTTCCTATAACACAATAATTGACACTTTATAGGAGATTTAGAAATGTAGAAAAGAACAAAGGAAAAAAAAAAAACCCTCTAATCCAATTGCTCAGAGATAATCATTCTTTGTATCATGGTATCTAGTATTTTATGCATGAATACATATTATACATGCACACATATGTGTATGCACATTTATAACATGTGTTTATTTATGGAAATGCATATTTATGCAATGTGTAATTATTTTTAGAAGAAAGGTGTCATACCATGTTTGAGAGCTCGAACTCTGGAGTCAGGCTGTGAGTGTGTGTGCTCAGTTGCTCAGTCCTGTCTGACTCTTTGGGACCCAATGAACTGTGGCCCACTAGGCTCCTCTGTGCACCATGCACAGGCTCTCCAGGCAAGAATACTGGAGCGGGTAGCCATGCCTTCCTCCAGGGGAATCTTCCTGACCGAAGGGGCGAACTTGTGGTTCCTGGGTCTCCTGCACTGGCAGGCAGGTTCTTTACTGCTGGAGCTAGGCTGCCGAGGTTCTAATCCCGACTCTGTTATGTGCTGCCTGGGTGGTCTTGATGGTAACTTTTCTGTGCCTCAGTTCCTTTATCTGTAAACAGCCAAATTGGTTGATGAAAAATAGTGTATCACTGTTGCCTGAATTTGAAGTTTTTGAGTGAGGGTCCTGTGTGTCCTTGCCACCTCCCTGTCTGGGGCGTTGAACCCCATCCAGTCTGCCTTCTTAGTCTCTGATGATCCACCATCTCTGCTGTCTCTTCAACATCTCCCGCTGTGTTGGCTCCTTTCTACCAATTAATACAATCAATTAAAATGCTGATTTCAATAATACATTCTATAAAGGGTTTGGAGAAAAAGAAACCCTCTTGTCCTGTTGGTGGGAATGTAAATTGATGCAGCCATTATGGAGAACAATAGGAAGGTTCCTTATTAAAAAAAAAAAAAAACAACTGAAAATAGAGCTACCATATGACCCAGCAATCCCACTCCTGGGCATATATCCAGAGGAAACTAATTCGAAAAGACAAATGTACCCCAATGTTCACTGCAGCACTGTTTACAATAGGCCAAATATGGAAGCAATCTAAATGTTCAACAGAGGAATGGATAAAAAAGATGTGGTAGATGGAATACTACTCAGCCATAAAAAGGATAAAATAATGTCATTTGCAGTGACATGGACAGACCCAGACATTATCATATTGAGTGAAGTAAATTGGCTAGAGAAAGACAAATATCACATGATATCACTCATACGTGGAATCTAAAATATGATAGAGATGAACTTATTTACAAAACAGAAACAGACTCACAGACATAGAAAATAAACTTATAGTTACCAAAGGGGAAAGTGGGTAGGTAGGAATAAGTTAGAATTTGGGGGATTATTAGCTCAAGGCAATGGCACCCCACTCCAGTACTCTTGCCTGGAAAATCCCATGGATGGAGGAGCCTGGAAGGCTGCAGTCCATGTGGTCGCTGAGGGTCGGACACGACTGAGTGACTTCACTTTCACTTTTCACTTTCGTGCATTGGAGAAGGAAATGGCAACCCATTCCAGTGTTCTTGCCTGGAGAATCCCAGGGACGGGGGAGCCTGGTGGGCTGCCGTCTATGGGGTCGCACAGAGTCGGACATGACTGAAGTGACTTAGCAACAGCAACTCTACATAAAATAAAGACCTACTGTATAGCACAGGGAATCATATTCAATACCTTGTAATAACCTATAATGGAAAAGAATCTGACAAAGAATATGTATGTATATGTGAATCACTCTGCTGTATACATGAAACTAACACAACATTGTAAATCAACTATACTTTAAAATAAAACAAAATAAAAAAGTATCCATTTTTAAAACATGTTCAAGTCTCTCCCATTTTAAACACACAAGCAAGAAACCTTGCTGAAAGCATGATCTCCTTCCTTTGCTAGCCACACTTCCTAAGGATTGTCTATATGCATTATCTAACTTCATCTCCCTGTCTCAATCTCAGTCTGTTTGCTCTCCCACCACCCCACTGAGATTGCTTGGGACCTGATTCCCAGTGGCATCCTTGTCGCCTTATTCACAAGGCACTTCTGTCTTCATTCTCCCAGGGCCGCTTGCACTTGGCGCCACTGCTTGCTCCCTCTTTCCCTTGTCCTCTTGGATCACACTCTCTGCTTCCCACTTCTTTCTCATGCTCCCTGGACCCCCTCCCATCTCGCCTCTGCTCATCCTTTGCTGGTCTTTGTGAGTGTCTCTCCTTGGATGTGCTTTTCCTCAGCCTTCCCTCCTTGTTTTTTCTCCTCTCTGAGACTCTGGCTAAACGCACCCATATTCTTCATTATTTCGTAAATATGGACAATTCTCAATTCTCTGTCTCTTATTTAAATTTGTTTATTTATTTGGCTGTGCCAGGTCTTAGTTGTTGCACAAGGGATCTTTGATCTTTGTTGTAGCACGCGGGATCTAATTCTCTGACCCAGGATGCAAACCCAGACCCTCTGGGAGTGTGGAGCCTTTAGCCATTGGGCCGCCAGGGAAATCCCTTAAATCTCTCTCTTTTCATTCAAGCTGCTCTCCTGAGCCCCTGATCCATATGCCCACCTGGACACTTCCATTAAGACATCCCGCAGTGACTTCTCTGGCAGTCCAGTGGTTAAGACTCTGTGCTTCCAATGCAGGGGCCTGGGTTCAATTCCTGGTCCAGGAATTAAGATCCCACATGTCACAGGACTTGGCCCAGGAAAAACAAAAAACAAAAAGAGACATCCCTTAGAGTCATAAAATCAATGTGTCTCAGATAAAATTAAACATCTTCCCTGGAGATACAGCCCTCCCCTTTGGTTTCTATCTTTGGAAAGGGTCAGACTCATCTCCCTGTTAAAGTGACAGTGACTCATCTTGAAAGAAATCAAAGCAGTGTTACATTAGTGGTTGAATTTTTGGAATAAGAAGATGGAAGCGGGCAGGGGCATCCAGACTTTCTGATGTCATGAAAATCACAGGTACTGTTGTGTTTTGTACTCTTGTCCTGTGCGAGGCAGACCGTGATGCTTGAGAGATCATCAACAACTTATAATTACTAAGTGGATGGAAACTCATGGGGCTGAGAGGAATCGCTTTTCACAAAGTTGCTTTAGCTGGAAGAGAAAGCCCATGTGGTCTACCTGCAGCCCAGACAGGAGTCTGTGGTCTTCAGCACATTTCTAGTGGTACAGAGAAGCCACCCCAGACCCTCTCCTCTTCCCAGTTCGATCTCCATGGGGGACCCCTAGGCACAGCCATCAAAGATGCCCCTGTCATGAACTGGGAATTTGGGGCCCAGGTAAAAGGGCATTTGACCTGACATTGTTTTTCTTCACGTTCCAGGTCCCCATCCTTAGGCATCTTTGGAAAGGAGTGGGAGTTCCATGTTGCTTACAGAGGACTGCCTTACATCTGGCTGCGATCCCAGGCCTTGAAGACACAGGAAAGCGTGGGTGGATGTAGTTACCAATATCCTAGGCAGGGAACTGCTCTCTTTAAAAACATAATTTATTACAGAAAAATTGAAGTGTACTAAGAGAGAGAACAAGGCAAAAGAATCTCCATGTGTCCAACCCCCAACTTCAGCTCAATCCTGTCACAGATAAGTCTCCTTCCCTCCAGCACGGCTTTTGTTTGTTGGTTTGGGGTTGCTGCACTATCATTTTTTAATTGTTGCAGTCATTCTTTTTTAAAATTTGCTTTAAAAATTAATTTTGGCCACACTGTTTAGCTTGCAGGATCTTTGTTCCCCCACCAAGGACTGAACTCATTCTTCTTGCAGAGGAAGTGTGGAGACTTAACCACTGGACTACCAGTGGAAGTCTCAGTCATTCTTTTCTTTAAAAAGCTTTTTATTTTTCTTTATTTATTATCTACTTATTTATTTATTGAAGTATAGTTGATTTACAATATCATGTTGGTTTCAGGTCTACAGTACAGTGATCCCACTTTATATATATA
Source organism: Bison bison bison (assembly GCF_000754665.1). Lineage (NCBI taxonomy): Eukaryota > Metazoa > Chordata > Mammalia > Artiodactyla > Bovidae > Bison > Bison bison. Next base: position 329,779 of record NW_011494753.1, read on the forward strand.
AAACTTTTAAGATTCTCTTCCCTTCTAGGTTATTATAAAATATTGAGCAGAGTTTCCTGTGCTATATCAAGATCATTTGAAAGCAGGGTTTCTCAGACTTTTTGGTATCAGGACTCCCTTGCACTTTACAAAAACATGAAGGACCCCCCAAAAGTTTTGGTTTATGTGAGTTACATTTTTGATACTTAGATATTAAAACTGAGAAACTTTAAAATATTTACTTATTAATATATTTAAACATTATAACACACTTCTTTCTTGTTAACATAAATGATATGCTTTTTAGTGAAAAATAACTATACATAACTAGTAAGAAGAGTGACATTATTTTAAAGTTTTACAAGTCTCTCCATTGTCTGGTTAACAGAAGATAATTGGATTTTCACTAGCATATAGCTGAGTTCTTGTGTTTGCTTCTGCATTCAATTGCTTGCAATATGTTTTTTGGTTGAGACACAAGAAGGAAATCTGACCTTGCCCAGGTATGCAGTTAGAAAACAAGGGCATATTTTCATAGGCTTTTCAGATATTTGTGGATATTTTTCTTTGATATTATACCTGATAAGCACTGGTTTCTTAAATTTGTTAGTTGCACTGTGGAATTTGAAATTATATCAGTGAGCTTTTTGTAAGTTGGTAACATTAAAACCCATTGTTCTCTCTTGCACTTTGATTTGTTTTTTCACTCAGACATGATTTTTTGTCTCATCATGACTTGAAAGTGAAGTGAAAGTGATAGTCTCTCAGTTGTGTCCGACTCTTTTTGACCCTATGGACTGTAACCTGTCAGGTTCCTCTGTCCATGGGATTCTCCAGGCAAGAATACTGGAGTAAGTAGCCATTCCTTTCTCTAGGGGATTGAATCTGGGTCTCCTGCATTGAAGGAGGATTCTTTACTGTCTGAGCCACCAGGGAAGTCCCAGTGGGTTATCATGCCTTAGTTATTTGAAAAATATTAGTTGACTAAGTTATGTAGATTTTTCAAATGTTTAATGACATATTACACAATATCAAAAACTTATATTTGTTAATATCATCACCAATTTCATCTGAATGTCTACATTCTGGCCAGTTGGCAGACATGTTACTTATATTTGAATTTTCACTTGGAAGTTTGTGATTGGCATCAAATTTTGTCCATTCTTTAACTTAAAGTGACACCTGACTGTTCATTTTGGGGACAAAGTCTGCCAGACAGACCCAGAATTGACTGTAATTCATCTGTTAGTCAGTTTTGCAAGTAAACATCAATCTCCACGGAAACAGCAGCTAGTTCAGCTCAAAACTCAAAATCACAAGCATGTTTCCATGAGACAGCTCTCATCCTTTGAGATGCAGCAAAAGTGTTTTATGGATACTTCATATTTTGTCACAAAGAATCTTAAAAAGGTATACACTAAGGACTTCCCTGGCAGTCCAGAGGTTAAGACTTCATGCTTTCAAAGCAGGGAGTGAGGGTTCCATCGTTGCTTAAGGAACCAAGATCCCATGTGCTGTGTGGCTTGGCAAAAAAAAAAAAACAAACAACACAAAACAAAAAAATATGTGCACTAAAAGATCAAGATTTAACAGATTCAACAGCTTTTATTGCTTCATATGGTACATTCTTATGTGAAATTGGCCTTTTAACAAATGGTCACTATATGGCAGTAAAGAATACAATGACTAGGCCAGTTTGGCGTCTCTCTCTTGGTTTGTGCTTTAGCACTACTGTTGCGTCGTCAGTGCAAATCTCAAAGCAATGCAAAAGAAAAATAATATTTTAATATTATTTAAAAAAAGCTTCATTCTGCACACCCCTGAATGAGTCTCAGGGATTCCCCTTAAAGGTCTGTAGACCTCACTTTGAGACCTGTTGTTTTTAAGCAAATTCCAGACATCATAACATTTGTTGTTGTTGTTGTTTAGTTGCTAAGTCATGCCTGACTCTTGCAGTTCCACAAACTGTAGCTCACCAGGCTCCTTTGTCCATGGGATTTCCTAGGCAAGAATACTGGAGTGGGTTGACATTTCCTTTTCCAGGGGATCTTCCTGACCCAGGGATGGAACCTGTGTCTCCTGCATTGGCAGGCAGATTCTTTACCATTTACCTGTAAATAATTAATATGTATTCCTAACAAACATAGAATTTAAAAAATAACCTCAACACTAATATCACATGTAGCACAGTTAATAACTTGTTCTTAATATCATCTAATATCCAGTCTGTATCCAAATTTTCCTTAATGTCTCAAAATATTTTTTTACAACTGCCTTGTCTGAATCAAGAGGCAAATGATGTCCACACATTGTAGTTTTTGGTACGTCTCTTAAAAAGAACTATTTTAGTGTTCCTTTCTGTTTCCATTTTTTATTCCACTTTTTTGGTTGAAGTCATGGGATCATTTGTGCTGTAAAATTTCTAGCATTCTGGATTTGGCTGATAGCATCTGTGCAGCATCATTTAATGTGGCATTTGGTCTCCCACATTTCGGTAAGCAGCTTAGCTCTAGAGCAGGGTTTCTCAGCCCTACACTGTTGACATTTTGGAGCAGTTCTTGACGGTGGGGAGCTTCCTATACACAGTTGGGATGGCTATTTAGTAGCACCCCAGGCCTTTCACACTGGACGCAATTAGCATTTCCCCACTCCCAAGCCGTGACAACAAAAATCATCTCCAGACACTGTCAAATGTTCCTTGGGTGAGGGTAAATCACCCCCAGTTGAGAACCATTGATGTAGAGGCTCTAGAAGTATGACTAGAGGACAGTTTTTATAATAATAAGAATAAGTCATCAGCAGCTCAGAGTATTATTACATCTTATCAGGAGGCACATAATGTCTGATTGTCCCACTTTTCATGATGTTAAGACTGATCTATGAATTCAGGGCTTGTCAATCTAATCATCAGCTCAAAAGCTCTCCAACTGCCCTCCTAAAAAGGTTAGCATCTGCTCATGACTGCAGCCTTGATCCACTATTTCATTAGAGATAACAAAGTAGTCATTTTTTTCTAATTCAATCACTTGCTTCTGTCTTTACTAGCTGGAATACTTCTTGAAAGATGAATTTTCCCCAATTAACTACTTGTTGTTGTTCAGTTGCTAAGTCCTGTCCAACTCTGCGACCCCATGGACTGCAGCACGCCAGGCCTATTTGTCCTTCACTATCTCCCGGGGTTTGCTCAAACTCATGTCCATTGGGTCAGTGATGCCATTCAACCATCTCATCCTCAATCCCCTTCTCCTCCTGCCCTCAATCTTTCCGAGCATCAGGGTCTTTTTTAATGAGTCAGCTCTTCACATCAGGTGGCCAAAGTATTGGAGCTTCAGCTTCAGCATCAGTCCTTCCAGTGACTATTCAGGGTTGATTTCCTTTAGGACTGACTGACTTGATCCCCTTGCAGTCCAAGGGACTCTCGAGTGTCTTCTCCAGCACCACAGTTAACTACTTGGTTACCCTGAAGTACTGTCCATACAAACTAAAGCAAGAGCTGTGTCTGATTTTTTTCTTTCTTTGATAATATATTTTTGATTATACACACACACACACACACACACACACACACACACACATATTTGTCCTTTATCACAGGTTCTTGAGTGATAGGAGTGTTTTTTTGTCCATAACAATCTCTTCTGATCACACTGGAGTTTATACTAATTAGTTGACTTAGGGTGGGCCTCCTTCAAAGTCTCAGGATGGGGCTGATCCCCAGAAAGACCAAGTGATTAGAAGTGGGAACTTTCAGCCCTGCCCTCCAACCTGAGGGGCTGAAGAGTGAGCTCTATAAAAGCCTTCAAACAATGAGATTCAAAGCGTTTCTGAGTTGGTGAACACACAGAAGTGCTGGGAGGTGGGGCATGGATGCCCCCTGCCCTCTCCCATACCTTACCTCTTCCACTTGGCTCTTCCTGAGCTGCATCTTTTACAACAAACATAAAGAAAGTTGGTTCCAGAGTTTGGTGAGTCATTCTGGCCAATTATCAAACGTGAGAAGAACTTTCTGGCAAACTCCCCATTTTCCACTGATTGGTCAGAAGTCCCGGTGGCGATGGACTGGTAACAAGCATCTGAAATTGTGGTGTCATCTTCTGAGACTGAGCCCCAAAACTGTAAAGTCTATGCTGACTCTGGGAGTGAGCATCAGAATGGAATGTGATCTTCTGACATCCAGTTGGTGTCTGGAGAATCAGAGAATGAATTGCTAATACTGGGGAAAATAACCCACAATGTGCGTTCATTCTTTTCGTTCTTTCTTCTTCTTCTGTTCAGTTGCTAAGTTGTGTTCGACTCTTTGTGACCCCATGGACTGCAGCATATCAGGCTTCCCTGCCCTTCACTATCTCCCGGGGTTTGGTCAAACTCATGTCTGTTGAGTTGGTGATGCTATGTAACCACTTCATCCTCTGCTGCCCCCTTCTCCTTTTGTCTTCAGTCTTTCCCAGCATCAGGGTTTCTTCTAATGAGTTGGTTCTTCGCATCAGGTGGCTAAAGTATTGGAGAGTTTTAGGATCAATTCTTCCAATGAATATTCAGAGTTGATGTCCTCTAGGATTGACTGGTTTGACCTCCTAATATCTAGCTAAATAAAAATGCATATATCCTCTGACTCAGAAATAATTTCACTCCTAAATATACACTTTATATTATTGTACATTTAAATGAAATATATCAAAGGTCATTATGTATTTTAACACAGATTGTAATAGCAAAAGATTGGAAACAAAAACTTAAATGTTTATCAACAAAGGAATTGCTAAAAATAATATTGCATATGTTACATGTATTCAAACAAGGGAAAGCTATGAAAATTATGCAACCATATGAAGAATGACAATGTTCTTTCCTTTAATAAGAAAATAAATTATATATTAAATATAATATTAATATATGAAAATATTACAAGACATCTGGTTAAGTGAAAAAGACATGGTAGAAAATTGTGTGCATATCATGCTAAAATTTTATGGGGGAGAAAAAGAAAACATAAAAGTATAGGGACTTCCCTGGTGATCCAGTAGTTAAGATTCTGTGCTTCCACTGCAGCGAGCATGGGTTGGATCCTTGGTTGGAGAAACTAAGATTCCATACGCTATGTGATGCAGCCAGGAAAAAAAAAAGTGTAGATGGCTTCTGGAAGGATATATGAACAACTTGTAAAACAGGATGGATTTGGGGAGAAGGATTTGGGCAGCTAGGAGGAGGAAAGGGGAATATACTTAATTTGTATTCTATACCCTCTTGTAATTTCTTTACATTTATAATAAAGCATTACTTCTTTTAAATTTAGATTTTCTAAGAATATTTAATGACATGGGGAAGCATTTTTCTCAACACCATCCCTGATTCTTCCACTTGAATAGCTCAGAACAATCCAAAACTCAACATGTCAAAATCTACACTCCAGATTCTGCCCAGAATCTGCTACAGCCACTGTCTGCCTCACGTCAGTTGACAGCAACTCTATTCCTGAAGCTGTTCAGGCTGGAAGTCACAGATTTATCTATGGCTTCTCTCTCTCACATCCTGCATCAGATTCCGGCCACACTGATTTCTTGCTAGTTCTACGAAATGCCAAGCGCCATCCAGTCTTTGGGCTGTTGTCCTGGCTGTGCTGCCCTCCCTGGAACGGTTCTCCCTGAAACTTGCATGCTTCACCCCATCTCTTTGCTCAAGTCTGTGTCCATAAATGCATAAATGTGTGTTCCTCTCTGAGAAGGAACTAGATCTCTACCCAGCACTCCTGACCTCCTTTGCATAAAAAAAAAATTACATGGGGAAATCCCTGGTGGTCTAGTACTTAGGACTCTGTGCTTTTACTGCTGAGGGCCCGAGTTCCAACTTTGATTGGGGAACTAAGATCCTGCCAAGCACGTGGTGTGGCCAAAAAATTTTAAAAAGCTGGTTTTAAGACAAAAAAATACAGGGTATCCATGACTTTTTAGCATAATGTCAAACTTCCTTTTTATATTTGTTGTCTATCTCTTCCTACCTGACTAAGCTTCTTGAGGGCATTAACTTTGGCTCATTTTGTTCATTGATGTTGCCTTCATGACAATGTCTAGCATATAATAAGCCCACAATACTCTTTGGCTGAATGAATGAATTTATTAATCTAAAGTTCACAGAGCATAATATAAATTGCACCTATAGTATAATAAGAGTTTTGTAACAAAAATATATTTAAAATATTTAAAGTTTTTTTAAAAGATGTTGCATTGTGGATATTTGCATATTTTGCAGGATATTTTCCTCTTTTTGCCCATGAAAGACTATTCTGTCATTGATCGCTCAGCTTCTTCTCCTTCTCCAACTTCTCAGGGAAAGAATGCATCTGCTTAGTTCAGATTTTTCCAGGAAGAACTGGGAAATGGGCAAAAAGAAAAGATGAACTGAAGGAAGTAAAACAAGTCTAATTAATTTAACACTGTGGGGACTTCCTTGGTGGTCCAGTGGTTAAGACTTCACCTTCCAATGCAGGGGGTGTGGGTTCGACCCCTGATCAGGGAGCTACGATCTCACATGTCCATGGTCAAAACCCCAAAATGGAAAATAGTAGCAATACTGTAACAAATTCAATAAAGACTTTAAAAATGGTCCACATCAAAAAAAATCTTTTAAAAAATTAATATTGAGAATGGAAGCAGAGTCCCTGAGAGGAAGAAGAGAAACTTGAAAAAGGTGAGGAAGAGAAAGAGGGAAGAGAAACACCTTGATTTTGGGCTTTACGAGAGACTTTTGGTGGTAGTTTGGTGGTAGTTTTGGTGGAGAGATTTTCATGGTAGAAGTTTTGGGGAAGTTGCAGGGAGTGGAAGGTGATGAGAGGATAGGAATGGGAAAGAAAATTTTAAGAAGTCTTTTTTACTGATTATAAATGAGATTCCCCTTTGATTTTCTTTAAGAATCTCTGGTGAAGTTCTTAATGGCTTTTGATTACTCGCTGGACTGGACCAAATGAATTCTTGGTATTTTTAGGAAGAACAAAATGTATGGCAATATTACAAATGGCTTGTTCAGGGTGATGAGTTTCTGTGTTATTTTAATTGCTTTCTTTTTTAAATTTAAATTTTATTTTCACTGTTGGCTATACCATGCGGCATGCAGGATGGTAGTTCCTCGATCAGGGATGGAACCCTTGTATTGGGAGCACAGTCTTAACCACTGTGGACCTCCAGGGAAGTCCACCAATTGTCTCCTTTATAGGTGTCTGTACTTTTCACATTTTTCTCCATTATGAATGCATTCCTTTTATAGTAAGGAAGGACATGCTTTAACATTTTCCTTTACCCTTCACCCTTCAAAGCATCTCCCTGAAGCAGTCAGTAGCTGCCTGAGGCACCTGTCCTTTGCCTGCCTATTTTAGGCAGCCTCCTGGACCAGGAAAGTGAGCCTGGAGTGCTGCAGCCCAGGTCTTCTGACCACTGCTCGGGATCTCTTCCCTGACTCTCACTCTGGCTGGCTCTGCTCTGTGCTCACCTCAACTCCCAGCTTCCTCAGCAGCTGGCTGCTTGGGGTGGGGTCCCTTGTTTCACCTCGGCCCTTTGGACTGGAAACCAAAGTTGATCTACCTTGGTGCGTGCGTGCTAAGACGCTTCAGTGGTGTCGAACTCTTTGCGACCCTGTGGACTATAGCCTGCCAGGCTTCTCTGTCCATCCAAGGCAGGAATACTCGAGTGGGTTGCCATGCTCTCCTCCAGGGTATCTTCCAGACCCAGAGATCAGACTCATGTCTCTTATGTCTCCTGCATTTTCAGGCAGGTTCTTTACCACCAGCACCACCTGGGAAGCCCAGTCTACCTTCATCTCCCCCTAAAGTGGGGGTTTGGTGAATAGCTATACCCATCTGACTCTTGTACATGAAATCTTTATTTTTTTTAATTTAATCTTTTCCATGTATGTGTGTTTATTGACTTCTGTAGAGAGCTTTTTCTACAATACACAATCACTTTAAAAATATTATTCCTTATGGTTAAACACCCAGAAGATTTTTGTTTCATATGAAATGGAAAACAAAACAAAACCTCAATGTTACTGGGCATTATTACCATGCTTTCAAATCTTTACTCTTACTTAATACTAAATAACTCATAACTAATCCCTTTGTGGAAAAGAGCAAGTTTTGAAATGCTTACTTAAATTTTGTTGAGAAGATTGTTTTTATGTTATGGAAATATATTTTTATTCAGTGATTGGTTGGTTCAAGCTAAAATTTAATATTTCTGCTGTATAGAGACAGATAACTATCATGAATATAACATTGACAAGGGTCTTGATAACAGACTATAAATCAGGATAGTTTGAATTTTATTTTTTATTGTTCTAAATATAATTTTATTTATTTATTTATGACTACGCTGGGTCTTCATTGCTGCATTAAGGCTTTCTCTAGTTTCAGCAGTTGGGGGGTTACTCTCTAGCTGTGGTGTGAGGGCTTCTCAGTGTGGTGTCTTCTCTTGTTACGGAGCCCAGGCTCTGGAGCACAAGCTCATTAGTTGTGGTGCATGGGCTTGGTTGCCTGGTGGCATGTGGGATCTTCCTGGACCAGAGATTGAAACCGTGTTCCCTGCATTGGCAGGTGGATTCTCAACCACTGGACCACCAGGGAAGACCTGTCCTATGTATAATTTCAAATTTTATAAAATTTCATCATGATACCCAGCAGGGGTTACTGCTCCAGATCCTAAGAGTGGTGGCTTTGGGCTGCTATCCAGGGTCACCAGTTGTTCTGTTTGCCTAGGACTGAGTGGGTTCTTGGGACGTTGGTGTTTTTAGGGCTGAAACCAGGCAAGTCCTGGACAAATCAGGATAAGCTGGTCACTCCTGTCATCACAGGCACCAATAAGCTTTATGGCCACTGTCTTAGTCAAATTTTGAGTTTAGCCATGTCCTCCCTCTGACATAAGTATGTTCTATCCATAACAGGTGATGAGCACACCCACTTCTCTCCTCAGTCATTGCAGGAATCAGATTAAAATGCAGGAACTCTCCTCCACATCTGATGCTCTAAAGGGACTGACAAAGATATCAGAGCAGGTAGTGCCCACACCACCAGCAGAGAAACACAGCCCAAAGGAAACATGATAGAGGAGATCCAAAGGGTCTTCTGCTTAAATATGGTTCCTGGTACAAACCATACAGTGCTATCCTAGGGGTCTGACAAAAGAGAGTGGTATCTCCACAAACAGGTCAGCTCCACGCTCCCAGTTCTGGGAAATTTGCATATCAAGAATCTCCTTTGAGAGATGAAAAGGGTTTTTAGACAAAATTATTTTAAAAACACAAGGCTCTCACAGGACCCAAAAGCACAAGCTCACAGCTTCTAACTAGGTTAGCTAAACAAGGACACTCCTTGGAGGGAACTGCTAGCACGGACTCTATTTTGGGCATTTCAGAGGAACACTGGTGATCATGACTTATACTGGATAGAGTGGCTATTTGGGGACATTTATTTTTGCTAAAATATTTGCTTGAGTGTTTTTATAAAGTACTTCAAATCTGAAAAGATAAAAACAATTTCCGTAGGAGCCTTTAGAAGAGGGTGGGAAAGAAGACAGTGATCATGATACTGTAGCATTTATGTTGCCACGACACTTTCTGATATATTCAATACCATCTCTTTAGAGAGAAGTTATAAAAGAACTGAGGCAGAGATAACAGCACACATTTGGTGTGAAACAAACATTGTGAGCTGGTTGCCCCTGCTGGTTTCCCTACAACTTTCATTTCCCCAAAAGGACAGGATAATAACTAAAGAAGTTTCATGGGGGCAATGACTCTTTCTATAGGGAGGAACAGAGAACTTCCAGATGTTCAAGCTGAATTTAGAAAAGGCAGAGGAACCAGAGATCAAATAGCCAACATCCGTTGGGTCATTGAAAAAGCAAGAGAGTTCCAGAAAAACATCTACTTCTGCTTTACTGAACATGCCAAAGCCTTTGACTGTGTGGATCACAACAAACTGTGGAAAATTATTAGAGATGGGAATACCAGACCACCTTGCCTGTCTCCTGAGAAATCTGTATGCAGGTCAAGAAGCAACAGTTAGAACCGGACATGGAACAACGGACTGGTTCAAATTGGGAAAGGAGTATGTCAAGGCTGTATATAGTCACCCTGCTTATTTAACTTACATGCAGAGTACATCATGTGAAACGCCAGGCTGGATGAAGCACAAGCTGGAATCAAGATCGCTGGAAGAAATATTAATAACCTCAGATATACAGATGACACCACCCTTCTTGCAGAAAGTGAAGAGGAACTGAAGAGCCTCTTGATAAAAGTGAAAGAAGAGAGTGAAAAAGCTGGCTTAAAACTCAACATTCAAAAAACTAAAATCACGGCATCCAGTCACATCATTTCATGGCAAGTAGATGTGGAAACCATGGAAACAGTGACAGACTTTATTTTCTTGGGCTCCAAAATCACTTCAGATGGTGAGCGCAGCCATAAAATTAAAAGACGCTTGCTCCTTGGAAGAAAAGCTATGGCTAACCCCGACAGCATATTAAAAAGCAGAGACATTACTTTGCTGACAAAGGTCTGTCTAGTTAAACCTATGGTTTTTCCAGTGGTCATGTATGGACATGAGAGTTGGACTATAAAGAAATCTAAGTGCTAAAGAACTGATGCTTTTGAACTGTGGTGTTGGAGAAGACTCTTGAGAGTCCCTTGGACTGCAAAGAGATCAAACCAGTCAATCCTGAAGGAAATCAACCTTGGATATTCACTGGAAGGACTGATGGTGAAGCTGAAGCTCCAATACTTTGGCCAACTGACTCAATGGAAAAGACCCTGATGCTGGGAAAGATTGAAGGCAGAAGGAGAAAGGGACAACAGAGGATGAGATGGTTGGATGGCATCACTGGCTCAATGGACATGAGTTTGAGCAAGCTCTGGGAGTTGGTGATAGACAAGGAATCCTGGCGTGCTGCAGTCCATGGGGTCACAAAGAGTCAGGCACGACTGAGCTACTGAACTAAACCGAACTGACTGGGAGGAAAAGGGTGTTTGGGAATTGTGGATGCATTCAGGTTTGCAGGCAGCTTGCTGGGGGCAGGTTCCAGTCACCCTAACCATTGTCACTGTGCCACCCCTGGGTGCAGTCACTTTCACCCCTGCTTCTCAGAAACAGTAGGTCTCAGTATCATCGGGCATCAATAGGGACATCCTGATTAGGGAGTCTGGGACAAAATAAGGTACATCTGAGAGCCTTGGCCCTGCCTCCACATTACTATCTTTTGGAGATTTTCCAAAATCATGCATGCATGGGATCTCCTCCATTCAAGGAGAATCAGCTACTTTTTTTTTTTTTTAATATATCAAGTAATTTCTAATGGACTGTCTGCATCAGAATAGCTGCTGAAATTCAATGATATTCAAACTTTGATGAAATAATCACAAGATAGGTAGGTGGACAGATAGATTGAATGAGAAATAGTTGGATAGATAGGAGATGAAAGAGGGAGAGAGAGAAATAAATAGATAACCCATATGAAAAATAGATGAACAATAGTGATTATCTGTGAAGTGAAGTTGCTCAGTCGAGTCCGACTCTTTGTGACCCCATGGGCAGTAGCCAGCACCAGGCTCCTCCGTCCATGGGCTTTTCTAGGCAAGAGTACTGGAGTGGGTTGCCATTTCCTTCTCCAGGGAATCTTCCTGACCCAAGGATCGAACCCAGGTCTCCCGCATTGTAGACAGATGCTTTACCCACTGAGCCACTGGGGAAGTCCCGTGATTATCTGTGGATCAGGAAATTATGAACAATTTTATTTACTTTATGCCTATTTTCTAATCAACTCTGAATCACCAGCACCAACAGAAAAGTGACTAGAAGATATAATCAGTAATTATACAGAAAGATAGGCAATAAACATTAAAAAACTCAACCTGACTGTGGGACTTCCCTGGCGGTCCAATGGTTAAAACTCTGTACTTCCAATGCAGGGGT
>NW_011494753.1:341810-346444 GCF_000754665.1 Bison bison bison
TAAAAAAAAAAAAAAAAAAAAACAAATTGAAACAATGACCTGATACATTTTAAAAAGATCATACTGGTGCATTTCTTTAATAATGAGGTCCAGTGTGGTTGAGGATGCATTTTATAATGAGCAAGGGGTAATGAAAACTGGTACAATCTTTCTGGAAGACACATTTAAAATCTGTATCAAAAATATTAAAATTTTGCATACTGTTTTGTCTAAAACCTCAAATATTTTGCTCTAAGGAAATAATTCTGAAATCTGAAAAAGACTAACTAAAAGATCTTCCTTGCAATGTTATTTACAACAGAGAAAAACTACGTAAAACCTTCACATCCTTAGCAGAATTGTGTAAAGAAATTATGGTTCATGTCTGCCCTAAAATACAATGTAACCATTGACAATGAGAAAAATAGCATGCAATTATGTGAAGATAAGCTCTCAGAGTTTTTTATGTATAGCTTTATAGCCTGAATTTTGAGGAAGAAAAGAAAGGACACGGTATAAATACAATATACTCAATTGTTGAACTCTCATTTGGTAAAATTATACTTATATTACATATTTAAATGTATATGGCCTCTTTTTCCTGCTCACCTGCATTTTGCGAGTTTTCAGTGACAAACACTGTGGTAGCCACATTATGCGTTTCCTATTTATTTTCTTAGTAACAGAATTCTATTTTCACTGCGGTAGCATTAAACCAAACCAAGGAAAGGAGTCATTTCTTGCTGTAATACAAACCATAACAATCTTGCTTTCTGTATCCCCAACATCTCTTGCATATGACTGATATCTTCTAAAATTTATTTTAATTTATTTTTATTTTTGACTGAGCTGGGTCTTTGTTGCTGTGCGAGGGCTTTCTCTAGTTGTAACAAGTGGGGGCAATTCTCTAGTTTCGGTGCATGGGCTTTTCATTGCCATGGTTTCTCCTGCTGTGGGGCATGGGTTCTACAGTGTGTGGGCTCAGTAGTTGTGGCATACGGACTTGGTTGCCCCACCACATGTGGGATCTTTCTGGACCAGGGACTGAACCCATTTCCCTTGCATCAGCAGGTGGATTCCCAACCACAGGGAATTCCTGCATATGACTGATTTCTAACGCAAAGTATCAAGGCGAAGGCAGCTGTGAGATGTACTACTGGGGAAGGTGTGTTCTTCTGATAAAAGGGACGCATGTGTCCGGCTCTACGACATTGCAGTTTTCCTGTCTGGAATGTGCATGTTCTGGAGCTATATAATGAGCAACGGATAATGAACACTGGTACAATTTTTCTGGAGGACACATTTAAAATCTGCGTTAAATTTCTTTTCTTTCTCAAAATTCAGGCTCTAAAGCTATTGATTTAAATTATGTATTTTTTCCTGTCTGAAATGTAAATGTCCTGTCTGGAGCTGCCAGCAGCCTTCTAGTGCACTGCTGGTCCTGAGAGTTTTGAGCCTCTGAACCAACAGTAGCAACTGCCCATCTTTAGACATTCTGTTATATAAGAAAACAAGTCCCTCTGTTTAGATGGAGCTTTCTATTACTTGCATCAAAAAGCATCTCTTGCTGATTTAAGGGTGCCATAAAAACACTTGAAACAATTTTTTTTTTTTTAGAATTAAGAGGTGTAACAAAAGGACTAGGAGAACAAGTCTGTATCTTATCTAGAATATACCTGCAACACATTTGTAATGTAATGTATTTTATGTGTACATTATATTTGTGTACATGTGTTACAATTTACTATAACACAACCCAGTAAAAGCTATTTCAAATTTTATAACAGTCTAGAACACATCCAGTCTGCCAGTACTGGTCTCCTAAGACCTGGTAGTCCCGGTGTTAATTTGCTGTAAGATCTTGGGAAAGCACCTCATCATTCTATAACTCAGATTCCCAAATGGTATAAGACACTGAATCAAATGATTCTTAAGGCTCCTTGCTAAGAGCTTCAGCTAAAGAGCTCTGTGCTCATCTCTGAGTCTGTCATTCTCTTCCCTGTGGACAATGACTTAACCAAAAAGATACTCTGTGTAGGGAAACTGCTCAAGAATGGGAAATAAATACTATTGTTCCTTGGCTTAAAAACAGAGGCATACTCATGGATATAGAGACCAGACTGGTGGTTACCAGAGGCGGGGAGGTCATCGGGGTGGGTGAAATGGGAGAAGGGGGTTAAAGAGTCCAAACTCCCAGCTATAAAATAAATAAGTCCTGGAGGTGTAATGTACAGCATGGAAATCATAGTTAATAATACTAGGGACTTCCCTGGTGGCCCAGGGGCTAAGGCTCCTTGCTCCCAATACAGGGGATCTGGGTTCAGTCCCTGGTCAGGGAACTAGATCCCACATGCTACATCTAAGAGTTGGCATGCTGGAACTGAAAAAATAAAAAATGAAAAAAAAGAAAGAAAAAGACCCCATATGCTGCCAAGAGATCTTAGTTGGGCATCCTGAGTGCCCCCAACTAAGATCCTGGTGCAGGCAAATAAATAATTTAAATAATACCAATACCATGCTGTATACTTGAAAGCTGCTAAGAAAGTAAATCTTAAAAGTTTTCACCACATATACAGAAAATTTTGTAACTATGTATGGTGATGATGTTAACCAGATTCATTATGGTGATTATTTCACAATTTAAACAAATATTGAACCATTATGTTATAAACTTGAAACTAATATAATGCTATATGTCAATTATATCTCAATAAAAAACAAACAACAACAAACACAGAGGGCATAGGGAGCCAAGGCACCAAGGATCACTTTGTAATTTTCTTTGTGGTGTCAGAATACCACCTAATGTGATTTTCTTCTGTTAAGAACAGAGTGAACTCTCCCCAAATCTCCCAACCAAGTCAAAATCCTAGAACACATTCTTTCTAACACCTTTCTACTGAGATGCTCCATGCTTCCCCATGGTGTGCATGGCCCCTTGCTGCACAAGTAATAAATCCAACATATTCAACTACAGGTGTGTTCCTGGAGGACTTTGACTAGAGGACATTGACAATAGTAAGCATTCAAAAATGTTTGTTGCTACTATTAGCAATGATTATTTTTTTAAATAATTATTGTTGCTATTAAACAAGTGGCTCCAACATAAAAGATGCATCTCTGGGGAAGCAGCTGATATGCTACCCAGAAGGCAGATTTGGGATAGGTTGCAAAAGGCTTTTGTCTCATATTCTCTTGTATGAAACAGCAGCAGCTGAAACACACACATGCAAACACACACACACACACACACACACACACACACACACAAATGCTGACAAATCTTAATCTTCAGAAAGTTCCTCCACAAAGGGAGAAAACATGTCTTTCTTGATCACAGCTGAATCTCTAGCAATAAAGGAACGCAGATCACATCACATAGCCCCAGTTCAGGAAGTTTTTTCTGAATGAATGAATTTAAGCATACTGGGAGACTTTAACAGTTTAATTTAAACATTAACAGATCAGGTACACAAATGTGGTGAAGACATATATACTTACACCCTACCAGAAACTGCACTAAACATTTAACATGGATTAACTCAGCTGCCTCTGATCGCCAGCCTATGAAGTAGATCCTATTATGAACTCAGTTTTATGGAGGTGGAAACTGAAGCACAGGGTGGTTTAGTGCTTCACCAGGGATCCCATGGCTGGTAGGTGGCTGAGTTAGGATTTAAATCCAGGTAGTCTGATTTCAAAGTCTGTGCTCTTAACCAATACGCTCCACTGACTTGCAGTACAAAATAAAGTTCTAAAGAGTGATAGTGTGCAACCAACTTTACAGGCAGATTTGTTATGACCAACCTGTTGCTGCTGCTGCTGCTAAGCCGCTTCAGTCGTGTCCGACTCTGTGTGACCCCATAGACTGCAGCCCACCAGGCTCCCCCGTCCCTGGGATTCTCCAGGCAAGAACACTGGAATGGGTTGCCATTTCCTTCCCCAATGCATGAAAGTGAAAAGTGAAAGTGAAGTCGCTCAGTCGTGTCCGACTCCCAGCCACCCCATGGACTGCAGCCTACTAGGCTCCTCTGTCCATGGGATTTTCCAGGCAAGAGTACTGGAGTGGGGTGCCATTGCCTTCTCCATATGACCAACCTAGACAGCATATTAAGAAGTAGAGATATTACTTTGCCAACAAAGCTCTGTCTAGTCAAACTATGATTTTTCCAGTAGTCATGTATGGATATGAGAGTTGGACTATAAAGAAAGCTGAACACTGAAGAATTGATGCTTTTGAACTGTGGTGTTGGAGAAGACCCTTGAGAGTCCCTTGGACTGCAAGGAGATCCAACCAGTCCATCCTAAAGGAAATCAGTCCTGAATATTCATTTGAAGGACTGATGCTGAAGCTGAAGCTCCAATATTTTGGCCACCTGATGCAAAGAGCTGACTCTTCTGAAAAGACCCTGATGCTGGGAAAGACTGAAGGTGGGAGGAGAAAGGGACAGCAGAGGATGAGATGGTTGGATGGGATCACAAACTCAATGGATATGAGTTTGAGTAAACTCCAGGAGTAGGTGATGGACAGGGAGGCCTGGTGTGCTGCAGTCCATGGGGTCGAAAAGAGTTGGACACGACTGAGGAACTGAACTGAACGTGTGTTGTTTGTATCAAAAAACACGGAAAGTAGATTATTTTCTCCATTGAGGAAA
>NW_011494753.1:346598-355222 GCF_000754665.1 Bison bison bison
TCTTTGAGTATTTTTAAATTGGTCATTTAATAAGCCACAAAGTGGAAATTACATAGATCCTACAATTTGACCACAGCAAAATAATATTCGCTATAGACACCAAGAATAATAGGGGGAAAGCAGGGATGAAATATCAGGAATGAAAAAAGGAATATAAGTACAGATTCAGGGACTTTTCTGGTAGTCCAGTTGTTAGGACTTTGCCTTCCAATGCAGGGGGTGCAGGTTTGAACCCTGGTTGGGGATAAGATCCCACATGCCTTGAGGCCAAAACACCAAAACATAAAACCAAAGCAATATTGTAACAAATTCAATAGGGACTTCAAAAATGGTCCACATCAAAAGAATTTTTAATCAAAAATAAATAAATGTTGATACTTTAAAGAAGAACAGATTCAGAGGAGATGAAAAATTCTGAGGTTGTCTATTAGTTCATGCCAATAAATTTGAAAATGTAAATGAGATGGACTTTTCTAAGCAAATATAAATCACCCAAAATTGACTCAAGAGGAATCAGAAAATGAATACTCTATTACTTACCAATAAGTTTGGAAAGAATAATTAAAGATCTACCCTTCCAATCCATCAAGCCCAGCTTGATTTATAGATGCATTCTTTAAATCAGCAATGAGCAGATAGATATAATTTAAAAACACCAATGTGTAGGAAAAACCAGTATGCTTTCAAAATCATCCTAGAAAGTTAGCATAATCTAGTGTCAAATCTGATGAGAACCCCACCATTGCCTGAAAAGGAAAAAAATAATTTTATTTATCAGTATAGATGCCCCATAAAAGCCCTAAGAAAAATTAGTAATTTTAATTCAACTGTATTTTTATAAAAGAACATATATCGACCAGATAAATTTGTTGGGGAAATATATGCATGGTATAATTAAGGATGGCATTTTGAATCAGTAAGCAGAGGATGGACTAATCAGGTTTGGTGTTAGGACAGTTGACTTCCAGCCTTCATCAAATCCTTGCCCTACCCTATATATAGGTACAATTTCCAGATGAAGAGATAACCTAAGGAACAACATCATCGTCATCAACAACAACAATAACAGCAAAGTTCTAAGCTGCTAGAACTCTTAAGTAATTCCTCTTGTGATTCTGGGTCTCCTTAAGCTAGACAGGACATCTAGAAGCCATGAAAGATAAGACTTATAGATTTGAGGTCACACAATCTTGAAATGGCTTTGCAGACAACCCAGCCAAATATTATTCAGTGCTTAACAAGTAATGGGTGCCACATGAAAACATTTCCAATAGTAACACCATGAAAATACTAAGTGACAAAGGCAAATGACAGAATAGGTATATTTTTGAGATCAATAAAATTGATAACCCTTTGGCAAGTTTGATTAAAAAAAAAACTGGTTATGGGAGGGAGAAGACACACACAAGCAATATTAAGAATGAAAAGGGGGTATAGTTTCAGAGAAAAGCAAACACTATAAGGTAATACCAGTTGTAACTTCGTGCCTGTGAACTTGAAATTGAAAATGAGATGGACAATTTTCTAGGAAAATGTAAACGACTAAAACTGACTCAAGAAGATGTGGGACTTTTTTTTTTTTTTTAAGGAAAAATAGAACTCTGGATGTATTAATAGATATAGGTCCACAGATTAATATAGATAGATAGATGATGGATAGATATAGATAAATGATAGACAAATAGATGATACATATCAACAGGTTTGTGGTTTAAAAATGTAGGTTACCTCTGGGAAATGGGACTAACAGAGGCAAGGCTAGGTGGAGGGGGGCAGCTGCTTTCTAAATACAAACCGTGTGCTTTGAATCCTGTAAAAGTCACGAATTACTTTTGTGATAAAGGAAGCAAAAATTGTTGGTGAGTGGCTCTCGGGGAAGTCCCAGGAACAAGCCAGAGGTGGGCTAAAGGATGGAGCTGGAATGGAATCCAACCGCTCCTCTGTGATAATCAGATTCTCCCCAGTCTCACCGTCACACCTGCCCCCCCGCCCCCCTCCTTCCCACTCTGTGGACAGACATCCTGAGATTGGAAGGCGTTGATGAAACAAGGCAGAGCCGCGGAAAGAGGAAAGAAGAGTTCAAATCCCTCCTCCAGTCTGGGGTTTGCAGTGTCAGACTTTGGGGAGAGTACCTTCACTTTCTCCAGATCCAAGGGTCGTCGCGCCCCATCCGCACCCACCACCCTCTGGGGTTCCTAGAGACTCAAGCTAAATTGTTGAGCGAGTCTAATCCCTCAAGAGCTGGCGATGAGGGGGTGGGGTGGACGGCGCCTCCGCCCGAGGCTGCAGGTAGGAGCATCCCCGCCCCCGCTGCCCCCCCCTTCCCCCTGCCTCCCTAACACACACACCCACACAAGCCGCGCGCCTCCCGGCTAGAGAGATGCTCTGAGGAGCCAGCGGGCAGCGGCTCCTCCTTAGCCAGCCGAACCGAAGAAGCAGCTGAAGGGCTGGGGTTGCGCCGGAGACCTAAGCCAGAACTGGGGACAATTCTTATCTTTCTTTCACGCTTCTTTCTTTCGCTCAAAAAACAAACAAACCAAAAACTCCCCTGTTCCCACTGCAACTTGGAGGAGCATGGAGTGATTGGAAGGAACTGACGCAGAAGCTTTATTTATAAACCCTAAAGAAGTTCTGGGCAAGTCACTCCACGGGACCCGCGAGGCCCCAGGTAACCCCAGCTCCAGGCGCCGGCTTAGTATGGCGAGCCAGCCCATAGCCTCAGGCAGGGGTGCGGGGCGCTCCCTGACTTTGCTTCTGGAGCAATGACACTCCCCGTGGCCCGGACCCAGGTGGCCTCGCTTGGTGAGCGTCCCCACCAGGTAAGCGCACCCCGGGGGTCTCCACTGGTCACCTGAATGGGACCTTCAGCTCCTAAGAAGTAAGTCCACACAGTTTAGCCACAGGCATGAGTGGGAGGTTTGTAAGAAAGAGTCTGTTTTTATCACAGGAAATTGTGGGAGATAGGAGTGGAAGATGGTTTTAAATATTTTATTTTTGTATTGACGCGTGGGGATGAGATGCGTAGGGGGATGAATTTTTGTCGGAAATGCTTGTGGTTCGGGCCTGGAGATAGGCGCCTGAATTTGTGCATGGACTGAAGGGGGAGCGAAGCCCTCAGATTTTGCAGAAACCTGTGATGAACGGGAGGTGAGAGGTGATGATCCTGAAAATGTGCCAGATATTGTGTAGAGTATGAATTTAAGCATTTTAGAGAAATGATGGGAGAATCACTTACCGCCCTGGCTTCACCTGACCCCCACACTCGATCATCTCCACGAAGATGCTCACATGTACTGGCGACAATGGACACCCGCGCTCACTGCCTGCGCGCCCCGAGCCCGCGGCGTTCAGCACCTCGGACAGAGCCCGCGGGGGCAGCCCGCGGGGGCAGCCCGCGGCGCCCGGAGAACACCCGGCATCCCGTCTCCGCCCCAGGCACCGAGGCTCCCGGCTGAGGGCGACTACCCAAGGCCGCCCCCGAGAGAGGATTCTCGAATCGCAAAGGCAAACGTGGAACTCAATGTCTGATCCGCTTCTAACTGCTTCCCGTGACTGCGGAAGGAAGAGGTGGAGTATAAACACATACCCCCTAGCTTCCGCAAATACTACAGCTGAAAGGCGTGGCCTCCTGGATTTTGAAAGGTGGACCCAACCTTCAAATTTTAACAATTACTGAGAGCTTTCTATGTGCCAAGGCCCTGTGCAAAGTGCTCTCTACATGAGTTACTTTATTGTTAGAGCCCGCCACAAATGGGTCTATGATCCCCATTTTACAGATGAGAACACTGAGGCAAGAGAACTTGAGTAACTTGCCCCAGTTTATACAAACACCAAATGGCAGAGCAGCGTTCTTAAACTCCAATCTGGGCTGCAATAGTCGGGAGATATGTCAGGCAGAATTCTGTCAAAGAGCTCTGAACTTGGGATCAAAGGAACAGAGTTTAAATCAAAGCTGTACTACTTACAGACGTGTGCTCTTGGGCAAGATTACCTAATGCGTCTGAACTTCAGGCTCTATCTGTAAAGTTAGGATAATTAAGCTTCCCCTGCAGAAGTACTAGGGGAGGAAGTGTCCGAGAGATCTTGCATGTGGCAAGATTCAGGTAACTTTGAATTGTGGTTGCGTGGTAGTGGGGGAAGGAAGGAGGGAGCAGGTGATTTAAAGAGGAAGAGGATTGGCAAGGAACCCTAGTGGCCTTCTACACGGTGCTGGGCACAACTGAGGGCAGGGCTTAATCCATCTTAAAACATTCCCATTAAAAAATGTTAAAGCACTATTCCAGTCAAGCAATACAGAACTGTGTACCACATTTAGTCCCCAGCCCAGTACTATGCAACCTTGTTCTACACTAATCAGGCTAAAGGTCTGGGAACACCTGGCAGTGAAAGAGCCTAGATTCAGCGAGATTAAAGACTCAATCTCTGTCTTTAAACTTCCCACTTATAAATGGGGAAAGGTTGAACAAGATGGCTCCTCTCATCTTCAAAAGTCTAAGACTTCCATAGTTTGTGGATAATGAAATAATCCAAGGGTTTCTGGGCTTCCCCATTCACTCAGATGGTAAAGATTCTGTCTAAATACAGGAGACCTGAGTTTGATCCTGGGGTTGGGAAGATGCCCTGGAGAAGGGAATCACTACCCACTCCAGTATTCTTGCAAGAGAATCCCATGGACAGAGAAGCCGGGCTACAGTTCATAGGGTCGCAGAATTGGACACAACTGAGCGACTAACACTTCTGGACAAAAAAGGCAAACAATTCCACCCATTCATCTCCTCCATCAAAAAGATATTTTGAGTGTGTGTGTTAGTGATGTTTTAGTTTTCAGCATTTCTTTTACACTCCATGTGCCTCTGAAATTATGTTAGTCACCATTATAGTGGAGTTTAGTTAAACACAAAACAGCCCTGCTTCAAAGAAGGCAGTTGGTATCAGCCTGGGGCAAAAACATGCAGACGCTTTACCGTCTGAGCCACCAGGGAAGTCTATACATATGAGCACTTTATGGTAAGTCCCTACAAATGAGCCTCAAGTTTTGAACTTTCGAAGACGCAAATGTGCATTCACCAATCATGTAAGTCAGTTCACGTATCTGGCATATGGGTGTATCCTCTACATGTGGTTGTGCTTTTGTTTTCTCTACAGTGCTATTTTTTTGGTATTTGTTTTTATGCATTATCTGTGTGAAAAGTATTATAAATCTATTACAGTACAGTCGTTGTTTAGTCTCTCAGTCATGTTTGACTTTTTACCACCCCATGGACTGTAGCACACCAGGCTTCCCTGTCCTTCACCATCTACTGGAGTTTGCTCAGACTCATGTCCATTGAGTTGGTGATGCCATCCAGTCATCTCATCCTCTGTCACCCACTTCTCCTCTTGCCTTCAATCTTTCCCAGCATCAGGGTCTTTTCCAATGAGTCAGCTCTTCAAATCAGGTGGCCAAAGTATTGGAGCTTCAGCTTCAGCATCAGTCCTTCCAATGAATATTCAGGGTTGATTTGGTCCAGGATTGACTGGTTTAATCTCAGTACATTACAGTACAGTATTATAGAGCAAATATGTTAGTTGGGTGCCTATGCTAACTTTGTCGGACTTAGCAACAAAGTGGACTTACAAATGCACTCTTGGAATGGAACTCATCCATATGCAGGGGACTTACTGTATTGGGTTATAAAACCTTGGGAAGTAGGAATAAGGGAAACTAAACACAAGGCAAGGAAAGAGGAAAAGTAAATACATTATTGAGCTCTTCATGGCTTGGCAACCAGTGCAGTGATTACTCAGTCTTTTGGAAATTGTATAATCCACTGGATCTCACCCAGACCCAAACTAGGCTATTAGAAGAAAGGGAAAAGAATTTACCTGACATCTACCACCCATCTCCCATCAGTCAACATTTGTCCTACAAAAGGCCAATCCTCGCCACCAACTTCTGAGCAGAGTAACTTGATCTCTCCAGGCAGCTGATGGAGAAACAGTTTCTCCAATAGTCAGTTTCTCCTGGTCGGTGGCACCCAGGTGTGGGGCTCAGCCATCTGTAGCAGTGATAGCAAGGGTGACCTGACTCTAAGACCAAGGTATAGACCTTTCAAAGGCCACTTGGGCAAGAGAGCAAGGTGAGCAGCCAACACCCAGACAGGAGAGGCGGACATACATCTGGGATGATACATAAAGCAAGTTTGGCATTATCTGCAAGGCTCTTGTCAATGAGCCATGTGACCTGCAATCTCTTCAACTCACTTTTCTTGATGTGAAAAGTGTAAGGTGGATGCAGCACTCCAACAGTTAACGTTAAGGCAGCACACTTTATCTGGGCTACAGGGATGAGGTAAGGATCTGATTCTGTTCTTGCATGGAGCTCCTGCATTTTCATCATTTAAGGAATTTAAGTGGGGAGGACCACAGTGAAAAAAATGGCTAGAGACAACCTGAAAAGTAGCTCACTGGGGATAGAGAAAGTTCCCTCTATCGATGGGCTAGACAACCCAGACCTCAGAGAGCAACTGGGATGTTGAGCCTCCATCTTGCTCTCTCCTTAGGGGCTGGGGGAAGAGTAGATGGGGGACAAGCCTGAGCTCAGAGGAGGAGGTAGCCACTGATGCAAAGTGAAGGGAGAGATGCACCTCCCAGATATTCTATCTTCTCCCTCCTTTTCTTTCTTCTTTTTCTCCCTACCTGCCTCCTTCCACCCCAGTCTTCGAGGTTGTCCAGAGCTATGTGACTGGCACTACACGCAACACAGAGAGAGACCACCCAATGGTCCACCCATATCCCCTTTCCATCTTCCTTTCCTTATTGTCTTCCTCCCTTCCTCCATCTTTCCCTTTATCCAACTTTCAAATTATTGCACAGCTGATGAGGGACAAAAGACAGTTTCCCTGCCTCGAAGGGCTCAGAGATACAGGGAGGAGGCTGACCCAGATGGTTAACCAGATCAATACTCCAAGTGAGGAAGGTGACCCCAGGGAATGCAGTACCCACATTTTTTCTTTTGTGTATGTTGTGTATGTTGTGTGTTTGAGAGACAGAGAATGCAAAGATGATGTATAGTATTCCAGTGTATGAATACACTACCATTTCTTTATTTTCTTTTTTAAAAATATTTTTATTTAGATATGTATTTATTTATTTGGCTGTACCTGGTCTTAGCTGTGGCACGAGTGATCTTCAGTTGTGGCATGTGGGATCTAGTTCCTTGATCAGGGATAGAACCTGGGCCACCTGCATTGGGAGCCCAGTGTCTTAGCCACTGGAACACCAGGGAAGTCCCTCTGTTTTCATCTTGAGGGATTGTTTCTAGTTTTGGCTTTTTTTATGAATAGGGCTCCTGGGATCATTTTTGCACGTGTTTTGCTACGCATATTTATCAGTAATCTATTCCCGAGAACAAAACATCCCCAAAATGAGTGGCTTAAGTGAAGGATCACTTCTTTGCCAATAGTTCTGGAATTGGAACATCTGCTGGCCTCCCCCGAGCTCCCTTATGCAGTTGCCATCTTCTGGGGCTTTGGCTGCTCTGAGATGGCCTCATGGAGACTCCAGTGTTCGCTGAGGCTGTCAGCTGAAATGCCTTGTGTCCTTTCTGGCAGGATACTCCGGCTTCTGTCCATGGCAGTCAAATTCCAAGAGAGTAAATCCTGAAGCTACAAGGTCCCCTGAGGCCTTGCCTTGAAAGCCACACAAAGTTAGCTCTGCTGCATCTTATTGGGTGGCTCAGAAAGTAAAGTGTCTGCCTGCAATGAGGGAGACCTGGGTTTGATCCCTGGGTCGGGAAGATCCCCTGGAGAAGGAAATGGCAACCCACTCCGGTACTCTTGCCTGGAAAATCCCATGGACGGAGAAGCCTGGTAGGCTACAGTCCATGGGGTTGCAAAGAGTCGGACATGACTGAGCAACTTCAATTTCATTGGTCAAAGCAAATCCCATGCTGACTCCTCCTTTCCATGGGAGGAGAGGGAAGACCTCATCGCAGGTGGTGCGCACACAGGGAAGGGAGGACTTTGTGGTCATGCTTTTCGGTCCACCACACACCTAAACCCAGGCATGAAATTACTGGGTCAGAGCATAGGCATTGGCTCAGTGGAACCAACTGATGCTCCACCAATGTGTGCCTCCTGCTTCCATCTTCCTGCATCCTTGATGCTGTAGGTCTAATTTTAGCCTCGCTGGAGGGGGTAGTGCTATGGCTACACAGCGCTGTAATTTGATTTTCCTTGATTACTAACAATGCTGAGCACCGTTTTCTGTGCTTATTGGTCATTTGTGTATTCTCTTTTGGAGGAAGTGATTTGTAGGTGTTCTTTATATAGTCTGGATATGAGTCAGTTGTAATTTTATTCCACTCTCTCCCTTCCATCTTGAGTGATTTTTCTCTTGATTAAAAAGGAAGTAACATTGGAGCTGAGATTTGAGAGATGATGAATAATTAAAGAAGAGCAGGGCGGGCTTATAGTTAGAAACATGAACAGGGCTAGAAGGAAGAAAAGGAAAAAGTGGGGCGGTTGAGCAATGGCCAGCTTTCAAGATAGATGGAGCATAAAGAGAACAGGCATAGCAGGCAGGTGCTGAAGATGGGTGGCCAGGAGATGAAGGCCCCTTGGATGGAATGGAAGACAGCTTGT
>NW_011494753.1:355322-361211 GCF_000754665.1 Bison bison bison
GTTTTCACTGCACGTTGCCTTTTCTTCCTTTGTGTGTTAGTGGCTCAGTCATGTCCAACTCTTTGCGATCCCATGGACTGTAGTCCACCAGGTTCTTCCATCCAGGGAATTCTCCAGGCAAGAATACTGGAGTGGGTTGCCATTCCCTTCTTCATTTCTTCTTTAGCTCTTTAAAATTCTGCTTTAAATGCCCAGGGTTTAGGGATTAACAAGCTTATCAACTCATGGAACTGTAGTAAAATGATCATATGTAGGACCACAGGGGAGTTAAAACAACAGAATCAGAAGAGAAAGGCCACATCAGGGAGAGGAGGGAGAGAGAAAGAATCAGTAGGAGAGGACTTCCCTGGTGGCCCAGTGGTTGGGTGTCCACCTGCCAATGCAGGGAACATGGGTTCAATCCCTGGTCCTGTAAGATTCCACATGCCTTAGGGCAACTAAACCCTGGGCACTACAACTGCTGAGCCTGTGCTCCACAAGAGAAGCCACTGCAATGAGAAGTCCTCCCCACAACTAGAGAAAGCCTGCACAGTAAGGAAGACCCAGCACAGTCAGAAAATAAATGAATCAACAAACGGAAGTGGTAGGAGACTGAAGAAAGAAGCATAGAGTTGAAGAAACAGAAACAGAGACTTCTTGTGGATACACTTATTAACATATGGTATCTTTGGATGGTAGTAATTTTACAGAAAAATCTCATAGGAACACATAGACACAATTGCAACAAGATCAGACTGAGATGGAGTTGTTAGAACAGAGCATTGGGAAGAAGCAGAAAACGATCTGAAGTGGAAAGATACATCCTAGACTGTAAATCAAAGTTACTTCTGAAGGGAAAGAGGAGCTTTGAAGAGGGTTGGGAGGGGGTGTAAAGGGTACCTCTTCTTTATATACTTAAGTATGAATTGGACTTTTTTCCCAAAAAAGAAACAAGTATCTATTCATATATTGAATGTTTTAAAAGGCTATATATCCATCTCTCAACTTGAGCCAAGAAAAGTTGTCTTCCTACTTAATTTTTGTGTGCATGTGTTCTCAGTCATGTCCAACTCTTTGCGACTTTAGCTGCTGCTAAGTCGCTTCAGCCATGTCCGACTCTTTGTGACCCTATAAACTTTAGCCAACTTTTTCACTCTCCTCTTTCACTTTCATTAAGAGGCTTTTTAGTTCCTCTTCACTTTCTGCCATAAGGGTGGTGTCATCTGCATATCTGAGGTTATTGATATTTCTCCTGGCAATCTTGATTCCAGCTTGTGCTTCTTCCAGCCCAGCATTTCTCATGATGTACTCTGCATAGAAGTTAAATAAGCAAGATGACAATATACAGCCTTGACGTACTCCTTTTCCTATTTGGAACCAGTCTGTTGTTCCATGTCCAGTTCTAACTATTGCTTCCTGACCTGCATATAGGTTTCTCAAGAGGCAGGTCAGGTGGTCTGGTATTCCCATCTCTTTCAGAATTTTCCACAGTTTATTGTGATCCACACAGTCAAAGGCTTTGGCATAGTCAATAAAGCAGAAATAGATGTTTTTCTGGAATTCTCTTGCTTTTTCCATGATCCAGTGGATGTTGGCTATTTGATCTCTGGTTCCTCTGCCTTTTCTAAAACCAGCTTAAACATCTGGAAGTTCACGGTTCACATACTGCTGAAGCCTGGCTTGGAGAATTTTGAACATTACTTTAATAGATGGGGAAACAGTGGAAACAGTGTCAGACTTTATTTTTGGGGGCTCCAAAGTCACTACAGATGGTGACTGCAGCCATGAAATTAAAAGACGTTTACTCCTTGGAAAGAAAGTTATGACCAACTTAGATAGCATATTCAAAAGCAGAGACATTACTTTGCCAACAAAGGTCCATCTAGTCAAGGCTATGGTTTTTCCAGTGGTCATGTATGGACGTGAGAGTTGGACTGTGAAGAAGGCTGAGCGCCGAAGAATTGATGCTTTTTAACTGTGGTGTTGGAGAAGACTCTTGAGAGTCCCTTGGACTGCAAGGAGATCCAACCAGTCCATTCTAAAGGAGATCAGTCCTGGGTGCTCTTTGGAAGGATTGATGCTAAAGCTGAAACTCCAATACTTTGGCCACCTTATGTGAAGAGTTGACTCATTGGAAAAGACTCTGATGCTGGGAGGGACTGGGGGCAGAAGGAGACGGGGACGACAGAGGATGAGATGGCTGGATGGCATTACCAACTCGATGGACATGAGTTTGGGAACTTCAGGAGTTGATGAACTCTAGGAGTTGGTGATGGACAGGGAGGCCTGGTGTGCTGCAATTCATGGGGTCGGAAAGAGTCGGACATGACTGACTGAACTGAACTGAAACGTTAGCCCACCAGGCTCCTCTGTCCATGGGATTTCCCAGGCGAGAATGCTAGAGTGGGTTGCCATTTCCTTCTCCAGGAGATCTTTCTGACCCTGAGATTGAACCCGTGGCTCCTGCCATGTCTCATGCATTGCAAGTGGATTCTTTACTACTGAGCCACTGGGGAAGCCCTTTTATACAATAGAGTAATGGAAATTGATCAATAATTTCTCAGAGGAGTGGGACAAAAGGAAGGATGGTGTGCATCAGAGGAGAAGGAAAGCTCAGGCACTGTTACACCTGCTCGGCTGAGCCCAAAGGACAAAAAGTCCACCTGGGGGGGCCTTGTGGGCAGAGTGCAGCCATGAGAGGTCCAGGGCTGGCAGGCATCAATTCTGGGAGGCCACGTCTCCTTATTCCTGGAAGACCTCTTAATCAACACCCACTTTGGAGGCTCTAAGTCCAGGAATTAGGTAATCGACATGAGGAAAACCAACGCAGGAAACCCAGGTTTGACAAACTTTAACAGGGGTAACTCTGGTATGAGCTTTATTTCCTAACACTGGTGAGCAAAGATGCAATCCCTTGTCCATCCTCTGCCTCTGGTCTGCTCAACCAGAGAGAAGGGTGTGGCAGTGCATCATTCCAGTGGGTCTGTTAGTCTGATCGTCAAGGATGAGAACTCTGACATCTGCTGGAGAAGTGGGAACTACAGCCTGGAAAGGGATGGCTGGACAGTTCTTGTTTTTATAATCTTTTCCCCCTGTGATGACTGTGATACATGTTTGGTTTAGGAAGTACAACAAAAAGAACATGAAAACTATTCACAATCCCATCTCCATTGTAGTGCATTTTATTCTGGTCTTTTGGATACATACCTAGAGCAACAGTGCATTAAATCATTATTGACGAGGTAACCTATGACTTACACTATGAAGTGTAAGTCATTGCTAAAGGCTGAGGCTACAGCAGTGAACAAGATAGATACAATCCTTCCTTTGGCAACTTAGATCTTAGTGATGCCAACAGACAAAAAACAAAGGTTCTTAAACTGCAGTGTGATAAATATGTGCAGTCAATGCAGCAAGAGCTTGCATGTTTTCTTGCTTACTCTCTCCTAGACATTACGCCAGCTATTTCACATGTGGTTACTTGTTTAATTAAATTATAGAGTATCCCATTTAATCTTCACAATGACTTTATGGGGTAGCCTGCTACTATCACCACCCCCACCCCTGCCAGGCTACAGTTGAAGAAGAGATTCAAAAAAGTTAAATAACCAAGCTAGAGATTTCCCTGGTCGTCCAGTGGCTAAGACTCCGAGCTCCCAATGCAGGGGATCTGGGTTTGATCCCTGGTTGGGGAACTAAAACCCCACATGCAGCAACTAAAGATCCCATGTGTTGCAACTAAGACCCAGCGTAGCCAATAAATAAACAAAACAAGACCAAGCAAGGTGGCATCACTTGGGATCAGGCTGGGACATGACTGTATACAGACTCTGTAACAGCTGTGCTGCTCAGATCGGCTATAGAATGTGTGCGTGCATGCCCAGTTGTGTCTGACATAGCCCGCCAGGCTCCTCTGTCTGTGGGATTTTCCAGGCAAGGACACAGGAGTGGGCTTCACTTCTTTCTCCAAAGCTATAGAATATATGACACTTTTCTCTCTTCTTCCCTTGCTAGGTCTGACCATTGCTGTGGCCCAGAGACCCTAAGCTGTAGCCAGGATGATGGATGATGACACGGAACTGAGGACAGACGGAAACTCACTTCTAAAGGCTGTGTGGCTTGGGAGGCTCAGGCTGACAAGGCTCCTCCTGGAAGGTGGCGCATACATCAACGAAAGCAATGACAAAGGGGAGACGGCTCTCATGGTGGCGTGCATCACCAAGCATGTGGACCAGCAGAGCATCAGCAAGTCCAAGATGGTCAAGTACCTGCTGGACAACAGGGCAGACCCCAACATCCAGGATAAATCTGGCAAGACTGCCCTCATCCATGCCTGCATCCGAAGAGCTGGGGGGGACGTGGTCTCCCTGCTGCTGGAGAACGGAGCAGACCCCAGCCTTGAGGACCGCACTGGGGCTTCAGCTCTGGTTTATGCCATAAATGCAGATGACAAGGATGCGTTGAGACATCTTCTGGATGCCTGCAAGGCCAAAGGCAAGGAGGTAATTATCATAACGACAGACAAGTCGGCTTCGGGCACCAAAACCACCAAACAGTATCTGAATGTCCCCCCTTTACCCAAAGAGGAAGACAGACAGTCGCCTCCCCCATGTGCTTCTCCATCTGAGGTTGAACTTAAGGCTCCAGGCCTGGGCTCTCCACCCAGCGAGAAGGAAGATGGCTTCTTTAGCCTCCAATCAGGGCATCCAAGTAGTTGCAACTCTGCCAAGGCTCTTAATGAACCTGGGTCGCCTACTCGGAAAGTTGGGAATCTCAAAAAGGCCCGCCTGCCTCAGCTGAAGAGGCTCCAGTCTGAGCCCTGGGGCCTGACCGCACCCTCTGTGTTGGCCGCCTCCTGCGTGCGTCAGGACAAGACCCATGGCGTGGGCATGGACGGCGAGGTCAAGAGCATCGGTGATGTATCCTTCCCCAGAAGGGGCCCCCTCTCCAGAACCAGCAGCATTGATGGCAAAGATGCCAGCCTCGTCCACACTGTCA
The DNA here is from genome assembly GCF_000754665.1 of Bison bison bison. Classification (NCBI taxonomy): domain Eukaryota; kingdom Metazoa; phylum Chordata; class Mammalia; order Artiodactyla; family Bovidae; genus Bison; species Bison bison. The sequence goes on from NW_011494753.1 coordinate 360,300, forward strand.
CGGAACAGGTTGTGAAGATCCCGGTCTCTTCGGCATCGGCCTCATGGAAGGCAGCCTACGAGAAGACTCAGGCTCCCCATCCACGTCTGGCCAGAAGAGGCACTCTCCCTATCGACCAGGAGAAGGTGGGCATCTGCCCAGTGGGTCCCTCTGCTCTCAAAGACACCATGACCCTCAAACGGCTGGAGAATGACCTCTATGATTTAGAGTTACACCCTGGGGCCGACCTGCCCAACCCTATCTCCCTAGAATCAGGCAAAGGACCACTGGATCGCAAGAAGCTCAACAGCTCCCACCTGTCTCTCTTCCAGGGCTCCAGGGAGTCCCTGGACGCTGTGTCCAGCACGTCACCCAACTCAGCCCGCCGCAGGCCACCCCATCTTCTAGAAAGACGAGGTTCTGGAACCTTGCTCCTGGATCGAATTTCTCAGACCAGGCCCGGCTTCCTCCCACCTTTAAATGTAAACCTGAACCCACCTATCCCGGATATTAGAGTGAGCAGCAAACCTTCCTCTCCACTTGCTAGTGGCTTAAAATCCATGGTTCCTGTTGCTCCAAGCTCACCAAAGAGAGTTGACTTGAGAAGTAAAAAGAAACTCCTCCGGAGGCATTCTATGCAAGTTGAGCAGATGAAGCAACTGTCTGACTTTGAGGGAACCATGACCTAGACTAAGCTTCTAGGGAGGTTTTTTTTTGGTTTTGTTCTGTTTTAAATCTATGTAGTTTATGAATAGTACTGTAATCTAGACCAGCATAGCCATGCAGGCTCTCTGTATCCTGATCATTCCTTAATGCTGGTGTGTGGCTGCTTCAAAAGAGATGGAAACAGACTGCCGCTTCCCTTCTGAAAGTACATCTGCGGTTTTATAGGGCTCCTTGGAAAGAGCTCAGGATAACTGGGTTTTAGAGTTG
>NW_011494753.1:361311-371750 GCF_000754665.1 Bison bison bison
ATATATATATATATCTCCCAAAGAAGAAAACCTTTGGAATTTCAAATTCGCACAGCAGGTACCGTGATCTGAGCTGCTGACACCTGTTATTTTATATCAGACAAACAAAAATTTAAATCACAAGGTGGTATTTGGAGTATGTCATGTGTCATAAATTTATAAAGTGCCTAAGAGAAAAACAAGAAGCTTTAACATGTGTTAGAATGGGCAGAGGCTCAACACCAACCTCCAGGCTATGAAATTTGGGGATGTGTGTTACATCCAGGGAAACAGAAGCTGCATTCTCCTATTAGGGAGGTTCTGGTATCCACTTCCTACCTTGAACCATGTCAGGGGGCACTGGCTGGTGTAGCGGAGTGGAGCTCTTCCAGAACTTCAGCAACAGATTTTATCCACTAATTTGGGTGTCCTTTGGGCTTCTTCAGTGTTTCGGAGGGTAAAGAATCCGCCTGCAATGCAGGAGACTTGGGTTCAATCCCTGGGTCAGGAAGATCCCCTGGAGAAGGAAATGGCAACCCACTCCAGTATTCTAGCCTGGAGAATCCCATGGACAGAGGAGCTTGGCGGGCTACAGTCTATGGGGTCGCAAAGAATCAGATGCAACAGAGTGACAAACACTTTTGGGTTCCCAAATATCATATCTACATGTCCCCCAAATTCTGTAATGTAATAGTAGCTGGTGCCTCAAAGATGAATCACGTCCAGAAGTGAAACTCACGTTGGCCTCCTGATCTGACTCAGGTTCTGTGTTGAAATCTCATGGAAAAAAAAAGAAGTCAGGGCTAATAGCTACTTTGGAGCTGAATATTATACAACTCATAGAATAGACCCATAAGAAGTCTTTCCTTATTATTCTTTTTAAAAAAACTGGGTGAGATCTTGCCAAACTAGAATAAAGTGTGATGCTGAGAGACACTTATATTGCAAGGTAGAGCTGATGGGTGGTTCTCAGGTCAGAGGCAGGGGACAGGGGAGACAGTTGGAGCCTGAAAATTTTAAGGGATGCACACTGTCATTTCCCCTTCACTTTTCTGGGAAATTCAAGAACATCTGATTTCTTCTTTGCCTGAATTATCTATGTGATGGGAAATTTGTAGAAATAACCTGTACAACCTTTTAAAGCCACTCTGTTTGAACCCAAGAAGGGAAGCAGATATTTATCATTTTTGGTGTCATGTAGCCACCTTTGAGATGAAGCTATTTCTGGTTATTTCCCATGTATTTTCTCTTTCGTGCTTCTTAGATAGGTTTTCTCTACGGTTAAAAAAAAAATTCAGTAGTCCCTTGGAGGTAGCATCACATCCTAGAAAGAGGAAAGACTTTGAGATTTGGGTTTGTGTCTCTGTTTCATCATTTACCAGCTGCAAGACTTAAAGGAGGTAGCTTTACTTCTCCAAGCCTCCACTCCCTCATCTGTAAAATGGGGTTAGTAATGCCTCACCTGGCAAGTTTGTGGTGAGAATTAAATGAGATAATATATGAAAGTGCCTGTAACTGTGCCTAGCACAGGGAGGAGTAATTGGATAAGATGAAGCTGATTTTGTTTTAATGTTGTTTAGTACTTTATTATGAAGTTAAACCTACACCACTGTATGATCTAGTCTCCACTCTAGGCATTTACCCAAAAGAAATAAAAATTCAAGTTCATACAGAAACTTTTATACATATGCTCATAGAAGCTTTTACTAAATAGTAAAAAAAAAAAAAAAAAAGAGAGAGAGAGACAACCCAAATGTTCATTAACAGGAGAATATTTTTACATAGGTGGATAAATCTCTAAAACATTATGCTGTATTAAGGTGCCAGATACAAAAGAGTACAAACCAAAGGATTCCACTTATATAAAGTCCCAGAACAAACAAAACTAATTTGTGGTGAAAAAAAAAAAAAATCAGAAAGTAGCCACCTTTGTGACTGGGACTGAATGGGAAGGCACACAAGGAGAGTTTCTGAGATGGTGAAAAAGTGTTATATCTCATTCTTGGTGGTACATAGGTGCAATTCCATTGATCTGATAATATTTCAGTTTTTACAAAGTTTAAATTCTGTGATATAAAACCCAAAATTAACTTGTATAACAATGAAAATAAGAGGTAGCTGATTTCAAATACTCCTTCAGACCTCTGAAGTCTCAAAATAATACCAAATACCCTACACAGAAGTGAAGCAGACTGTAGGTGAAATATTCAAAGACCCCTTGAGATTCTCATGGGTTCTATAAATACTGAGTCCCAAACTCATTTGTAAAGTGAAAAAATTCTGCCATAGAAGCTATACAGATCAGACCATTTCTATAAGGGTATTCTCTAGAAATGTATCTGAATATCCCAATCAAAAGTGCTAATGATGGTTATAAATACTCCAAGTATTTGTTTATCAGTAATTCCATTAGGGCAGGCACATACCCAACCTTGGCACTGTTGACCTTTTGGGCTGGGTGATTCTTTTCTGTGGGAGACTGTGTGTGTACTACATGTTGCTGAGCAGCATTCCTGGCCTCTACCCACTAGATAACAGCAACCTCCCCCCATACTGTGACAACCCACAGTGCTTTCAGACATGGCCAGACATCTCCTGGAGGCAATACTGCCTCAGATGATCAGCACTGCTCTAGGAGAACGATTGCATACGTGGTAGGAGTATGTCAAGAACAACCGAACTGCACAGGGTGAGGGGCTGGCTGGCCGGCGAGGCTGTCCCACTAACTGAAAGGCAGGAAGGTGACTAACATACAATGTGGGCCTGTAGGATTCTTGACATGAGTGCCAATGGCCTCTTGTGCTTTGCAGCAAGGAAAGAAAATGAGAAGCATTGCACATAAGCTAGTGAAACCCAGGGCTCATGAACTTGGTTGAATGTGGACATCCCATAGGCTTCTCAGCACCATTTAGATAGGAATGTTGTTGTTTAGTTGCTAAATTGTATCTGACTCTTTGAGATCCTGTGGAATGTAGTCTTCCAGGCTCCTCTGTCCATGGGATTTTCCAGGCAAGAATACTGGAGTAGGTAGCCATTTCCTTCTCCAGAGAATCCTCCCGACCCAGGGATTGAACCTGCATCTCCTGCATTGGCAGGCAGATTCTTTTACCTCTGAGCCACCTGGGAAATCCTCAGATGAGAATAGTTCTTACCAAGTGGACATGATTACAGGCAAGCAACACCACTCTGATACATTAAAGAGAGAACCAGACAGACAACCATTGATCTTAGCAGCTCATTAAAGATACACACACACACACACACACACACACACACACACTGCACACTTTAAGTACTTTTCTAGTAGTTGTTAGTGTCAGTTAAAACTAACCTCTGCTAGTAATATCTAACTGTGGGGATAGCGAGACTGCGTAAGAGAATTTTTCTAAACCTTTAGCTAAGACTTGAAAGCCTAGTTTATCCAAAATAGTGACTGTGGCACATTCATAGCAATTAGCTTAGGCAAAACACTACCCACAATGAGTTGCCCATTCGGAATAGCCTGTCCATTGCACAGGTGGGTAATAGCAGGTATGCTCATGCCACTTACTGCCTGCATCCATCAGTCGGGACTTTCCCATTAGCCTTTAGACAGTCATTACAATAGTACTGTTTATCACTATCTGATGACGCGGTAGTTGAATTAGACTATTCCAAACTAGTAGAACTGCAATACTTGATTATGGTTAATGCATAAATGGGAAGTTTTCTTTGTGTTAACAAACCTCACAGGAATGCTTTTTAAAAGCATATTTAGATTCAAACATGCTTTCTAGATCAGAGATTTGGGGGAACCTAGATCACTACAGAAGTTAGTTGCAAACTGTAGTTTCAATAACTCGCCTATGTAAGATTCTCTGAAATGTTTATCAAAATATATCATAGAATGTGAGTCTAAAGTCTCATGTCTGGGGTTTGCATTCAATTTCTAAACATTCCAAAGCATTTGTTTGTTGGTTTAAGTCCATTGTCCATTCTCTTAGAATTTCATCAAGTAAATGCAGGTGTTGTCTGACCTTCTTCTTTGATGTGTCTTGGTACTTTAGACGTACCATTCTGAACTGGTTCTCTACAATGTTTTATCCTAGTCTCAAGCTGACAATGTGCTCAAGGATGTACCAAAATCCATATAATGGAACTATTTAGATACTTCCGATATGTCAATAAAAGATAAATTGCAATCCTTCAGGAGCATTTCCCATTTTTCTTAGTGAGATCTCAATCATAAATATTACCTTTTCTTTAAGATGGGCTTGACATGACTGCCTGGTAACACTGAACTGAGCAAACACTGTTTTATGTATGCATGACTTAAAAAATTAATTTTTAAAGATTTTTTTGATGTGTACCATTTTCAAAGTCTTTATTGAATGTGTTACAATGTTGCTTCTGCTGTTTATGTTCTGGTTTTTGGCCGGCAATTGGGATCTTAGCTCCCTGACCAGGGATCGAACCAGCCACCCCTGCACTGGAAGATGAAGTCCTAACCTCTGGGAAAGTCCTCCGAAATTAATTTTTAATTACACAAGGATTATAGTTTCTATTCTGGTTACAAAAAAGGCTAAGAATTAGAAGCCATGGTCTCGAGGGAAGTGAGTTCCTTTATGAAGGCTCTGCTGCTTGGTTCCCCCACAGGGATGCACCTGCCATCTGCTACTGGCAGGGACTTAAAGGTTCCTGGACAGCCCTCCTTGGGCCGGATTTCTAATCCTGATGATCATTAATAGAAGCTGATTTCTCCTAGCTCTTACTTGGGTAGTAAGGTAGGTAGGTAGTAGGTAGTAAGTATCAAATGAACCAGCTGGATGGTCTCTCTTATCTCTTATACTCCAGCATTCTGTGATTCAGATTTCATCCAGACTTCCTGATTCCCTGGAGAGTTCCAAACCTTACCCAGAGGTTCTTCCCTAGATGGTTGAAATAAACACTATTGTTTCATGCCCATCTCAGCCTAAACCAATGTTATGACAAGACCAGCCCTTGTGGTTCTCATTGTGGCTGCAAGAAGTCATCTACAATAATCATTAGGAAACTTTGGGGAAAAAGAAGTTTGCTGCTTTTTTTGAAAAGGTTCTGAAAATTACATGGCATACCTGGAGTCATACAGTGAGGCTGTGGGTAGTCAGAGGGCCCAGGCCTTGAGGTCTGCTTTTATTGGGGTCCAAGCTGAGGACCTAAGGTTTCGCAGGCTCGCTCTTTATTAGTGAATTTGAAATGTAAGAGTGAGGGACTCCCGTGGCTGCCCAGTGGTTAAGACTCTGAGCTTCCACTGCAGGAGGCACGGGTTCAATCCCTGGTTGAGGAACTAAGATCCCACATGCTGAAAAGCACAGCCAAAAAACCTCCAACACCCCCCCCCAATAATCCTCCCGCACCTACTCCGAAAAACAAACAAACAAAATACTTGTAACAGCAGGAATTTAAAGTGTGAAAAGAGAGAAAAAAAAGGGAGGCCCAAATAGTCAGTCAACAAAGATCTCTAAAACAAAGTTGGGGGGAGCATGACCAGGTCCTTTATTCAGTCCTGTGTGGCTGGCAATGTATCTAGGGAGAAAGCCATCTTTGAGATAGAGGCCCTCAACCATCAAAAACAAAGTCAGGCACTTGCATTACAGAAGAAAAGCCAGCTGTCAGGCTTATACTACATTTAACCAAAAAAGGGGGGCTTCCCTGGGGGTCCAGTGGTTAAGACTCTGCCTTCTAATGCAGGAGGTGTGGGGGTGATCCCTGGTCAGGAAGCTAAGATCCCACATGCTTCACAGCCAAAAAACCAAAACATAAAAAATACTGTAACAAATTCAATAGACTTTAAAAATGGTCCTCATTTTTAAATTTTAAAAATCTTAAGATTTTTAAGAAAAAAAAACCTTGAAGAAAAGGACTCTTTTCAGCATGTCTTTGTCCCCCTTCTATCTGCAGGAAAGGCAAGCCAATATTGTTTCCAGCTCCTTCAAGAAGAGATTAGGAGGGATTTCCATGGTGGAGAAGAAAAAGAAGTGGTGAGGGAGGGGGGCGTGATGAGGCACAAGGCCTGCCTTGAGGGAGGGAGTGCATTCCCAGGATTGATAGGGGGCTCAGAAGGTTGGAGTCCCTCGAGTGGAACTTGTAAGAGCTTAGTTTTTGCCACATTGGCTCTCTAGTTGCGGAGTGTGGGCTTAGCTGCCCCTCAGCACGTGGGATCTTAGTTCTCCAACCAGGGATCAAACCTGTGTCCCCTGCATTGGAAGGTGGATTCTTAACCATTGGCCCACCAGGGATGTCCCTGTTTCTTCTGTTTTACAAAGTTTCATACCTTTTTGTTTTAAATTTAAGTATACAATTCAATTATTTTGGTATTTGGTATGAAATATGGATCCAAGTTCTTTAAAACAAATATTTTTTTTTGCATATGAATATCTAATTTTTCCAGCATCATTTGTTGGAAAAGCTGTCATTTCTCCACTACATTGCCTTTGTACCTTTGTAAAAAATCAGCTGCCCATGTATGTGGTTAAAGCTAACTTCTGCAGACATTTTTATAGAAATTAAAAAACTGATTCTAAAATTCAGTTGGAGGGACTACTTAACAGTCCAGTGGTTAAGACTCTGAGCTTCCACTGCGGTGGCCCAGGTTTGATCCCTGCTCAGGGAACTAAGATCTCGCATGCTGCTCGGCAAAAAAAAAAAAAAAAAAAAGGTCAGTTGATAAGTACCTATACTTCTATTGGCAACCTTAATGATTCTTTGCACTGTAACAAAATATAAAAAATAAAACAAAATTCACTTGGAAATGCAAAGGACCTCCAAGAGCCAATACAATTTTGAAAAAGAACAACAGAGTTGGAGAGAACCGATTAGAGAGATCAGAAATAAACCCTTGGATATGTGGACTAGAATACTGCTCAGTAATAAAGAGGAATGAACTACTGACATACATTGCTTCCCTGGAAGCTCAGTGGTAAAGAATCCGCCTGCCAATTCAGGAGACACTGGAGAATCCCTGGGTCGGGAAGATCCCCTGGAGAAGGCAATGGCAACCCACTCCAGTATTCTTGCCTGAGAAATTCCATGGACAGAGAAGCCTGGTGGGCTATATAGGAGTTCATGGAGTCACAAGAGAGTTGGACACGACTTATCGACTAAATAACTGACATACACAACGGCACGAATGCATCCTAAGATAACTGTGCTGAGTTTGAGAAGCTCTACTAAAAACAGTGCTTTTGTATGATTTCAGCTGTATAAAATTCTAGAATATGCTAATGAATGTAGAGACAGAAAGCAAATCAGTGGTTATGGGAATGAATGGGAAGGTTGGGGAGGCATGGAGGGAGGGATCACAAAGGGAAGGAGGCAACTATGGGGGAGGTGGATTCACTGTCGTGATTATGTCGATTTCACAGGCGTGTACATGTGAAAACTCATCAAACTGTACACTTTAAACAGATGCGGGTTGTCATATATCAATTACACCTCAATTTTTAGCCAAGACCCATAAGGAGCTCCCCTGATACAGGAGAATTAAAGAATGACTATATAAAGTGAGACAGTAAGACAACACAGACTGTGATTAGTTGGGTTCTCCAGAGGAGAACCAATAGGATATTATACACACATACACATGGAATTATATATACTATATATAGTATACAGGTATGGAATAAATAGGATATATATGATGTGTGTGTGTGTGCTCAGTCGTGTCGGACTCTTTGCGACCCCTTGGACTCTGCGACTTTGCGACCCTGCCAGGCTCCTCTGTTCATGGGATTCCCCAGGCAAGAATACTGAAGCGAGCTGCTATTGCCTTCTCCAGGGGATCTTCCCAACCCAGGGATTCTCCAGTGTCTCCTGCACTGGTAGGCAGATTCTTTACCACTGTGCCACCTGGGAGGCCCATATATGATATACATGAAGTATATATATGAACTGTCTCTCTATCTAAAGCCTTATTATAAGGAATTGAATTGTGAAAGCTTGGGTCAAGTCCAAAACCTGCAGGGTGGGCTGGCAGGCTGGACAAACAGCAGAGCTGATGCTCCAATTCACGTCCTAGAGCAATCTGATGGAAAATGCCTCTCATGCAGGGGAAGGTCAGCCATTTGGTCTATTCAGGCCTTTGACTGACTCAACAAGGTCGACTCACATTCTGGAGGGCAACTGGCTCTATTCAAACTGCAGCGACCTTAGGATTAATTTCATCCAAACACCTGTTACAGAAATACCTGGAATGATGTCTGACCAAATAGCTGGGCACCTTGTGGCTCAGCCACATGGACTCATCATAAGACGGTAGATGTTTTGTGGATGGTGTGAGCAGCAAGGTCCCTAAAGGGAGCTGGCAGAGCCTCCCAGGCATATGAACAACACAAGCAAAGTCAGAATGGGAAATGACTGTCAGAGCACGTGGGCTCCAAATAGAGACTAGAACAGAGGTGATGCGCAGGACCCACTGGGATAATCAGGATCAAGAGGGACTGTGATATTTCTGTGAAGCCAACTGCATGTGGTTGGTGTGGGTAATACCCTGCAGTTTCTAAGCTAGAAAGTGACATCATGTGCCCCCAACACCCTCCTTCAGGCTCTGTTTTCTGTCCACTCTCCCGGTGTGACTGTAAATATTCAAATTAAACATTTTCAGAACTGGCAAAGGCCCTCATGGGAAAAGCAGCATTTGGGACCACTTCCCTCTCCAATGGGCTGTTGTCCCTTGATAATTCTTTCCAATTTTGTCAGTTCTTTGATGCTTTCTAGAAAACATTTAAAGCTGTTGTCTTCAGGGGGAACTTAAGTTCAAATTATCTAACCCACCTTAACTAAAAACTGTAAGTCTTTGTTGTGTTTTTTTTATTATCATTATTGACTGTAATGCAACAGCTATGAATAGTATTCACCTATATTCAGTCCTCCTCTCCTTCTGGACACATGGGGGACATATCTTCCCATTCACTTTGTCATTGGGTAGGGCCATGATATTAACTGAGGAAAACGAGCTGGGAGTGGGATCAGTGTATGTGTCTCTTCTGTACTATAAACACAAAGAAATTTGACAAAAGCTATTTCAAAGCATTCTCCTGATTCTATGTTTCCACAGCACATAATTTCAGAATGGTCTATTGATAATCATATAGAGATTATTTTACTCTAAGTGTTGCCTTCATAAGTACTTTGTAGAATTTCCCTTTCCCATTCCTCTTTTTTATAAAAAGATTATTTATTTTCGACTGCTCTAGGTCTGTTTTGTTACTTGCTGGCTTTCTCTAGCTGTGGCAAGAGTGTGGGCTTCTTGTTGCAGTGGCTTTTATTGTTGTGCGACTAAACCAAATTGCTGTGCAACTAAACTAAACTTCATTTAGTTGCAGCATGTGGGCTCAGCTGTTGCAGCTCCCCAGCTCTAGAACACAGGCTCAGTAGTTGTGGTGAACGGGCTTAGTTACCCCTTGGCATGTGGCATCTTCACTAACCAGGGATCGAACCCGTGTCCCCTGAATTGGCAGGCGGATTCTTAACCACAGGACCATCAGGAAAGTCCCCTTCCTATTCTGTCTTAACCTTTTAGTTGAATCCTATAGCTTTCTAGCTGCCCAAAGGTAATGAAAAATCTGGTCCCATTCCACTTCAGTTTTGTAAAGTTTAAAAATAAAATAAAATTTTAAAAAAATTTTAAAAAAATCTCAAACTCTATAGAAACAATGAGAAGAGTGGAAATTGACTCACAAAAGGGGTTAAGACTTAAGAAAGGCTAAGTGGCCAAATGCACCGCCAAAATTATGCCATGGTAAGCTTCCTCTCAGGGTGAACTTCTGCTCCTGGGCACTTGTTCTCACTCCCCAGGAGTCTCCATCCTACCACTGCCATCAATAACCTATGCCTTTAGACACCCCCTCACATCGGATGCAAGACTGGCTGGCTGGCAGAGCCTGGGTCACATGCCCACGTGTCTTGGGACCTACAAGCAGAAAGAGGGGGAATACCCAGCCCTCCGGGTGCTGTGATGGGAGGCAGACTGGCCTCTCACGGAGGGCAGTGTGTGTCACCTTCTCTGGTTTGTCTGCGGAAAGCCTGGTATGGTCACAGCTCCACGGCAGCGCATGTGGTTTGCAAACTTTCTATTTGCCTCAGTCAGTCCATAGCGACTATATTGCTTTCTTTCCTCACCATCAATTACATATATGAGGCATGGATAAAAACTGATTTTCTTTCAAAATCCTAAGAGCAAGTTGTGGAGTGTGCTCCTGTGGCATGGAACAAATAAAAATCCTGCTTCAGACATAGGGAAGAGACCTGTGGACACAGCGGGGAAGGAGAAGGTGGGATGAATTGAGAGTAGCATTGAAATATATAAATCACCATGTGTAAAACAGATAACTAGTGAGAAGTTGCTGTATAAAACAGGGAGCCTAACCTGATGCTCTGTGATAGTCTGGAGGGTGGAATGGGACGGAGGGTGGGAGGAAGGTTCAAGAGGGCGGGGACATACG
>NW_011494753.1:371850-390884 GCF_000754665.1 Bison bison bison
CTGATGGACTTTGGTGTACAGCAGAAAGCAACACAACATTGTAAAGCAACTACCCTCCAATTAAAAACAAAATAAAAAGCCTGCTTCAGGGCACAGACGGATTCACTTTATAAAGCCTATATCTTTATAGGACACTTTTAAAACCTTTTAAATTGTGAAATAAAATACACGTACAGAACACAAGTGTGCAATTCAACAAAGAGTCACAGTGGTAACATTCCCGAGTTCCCCTTGGGTGCCCCTCATGTTCTGACTTTCATATTTCCTATTCTGATCCTTTTATTTCCTTATCTTGCCTTATTTTACTGTCAAGAATTTCTGGAACAATATTGAATAGCAGTGGTGATAGTTTATGTTTTATTGCCAGTTTCAAAGGGAAAGATTTTAATGTTTACTTGTTAACCATGAGGTGGGCTCTCATTTTTTAATAGACATTTTATGACATTAAGGAATTATCAATTATTTTTGATCTGCTGTGCTGTCCTTAGTCACTCAGTTGTGTCTGACTCTTTGTGACCCCATGGACTATAGCCCCCCACGTTCCTCTGTCCATGTGGATTCTTCAGGCAAGAATACTGGAGTAGGTTGCCATGCCCTCCTCTAGAGGATCTTCCCAACCCAGGGATCGAACCCAGGTCTCCCACATTGCAGGCGGATTCTTCACCATCTGAGCCACCAGGGAAGCCCCAAAATACTGGAGTGGGTAGACTATCCCTTCTCCAGGGGAACGTCCTTCCCGACCCAGGAATCAAATTGGGGTCTCCTGCGTTGCAGGTGGATTCTTTACCAGCTGAGCTACCAGGGCTCTTTTTTTTTTTTTTAAATCATGAATGGACACTGCACTTTATCATGCTTTTTCTGAGTATTAAGATACCCATTTTTAACTTTCTGTTTTTAGGGGCCTTTAGAAAAGTCAGCTGTGAAAGTGGACAGGTAATAGTTTTGCTTTTGTTTTCCAAGTTATCCTATTTTGGAACCTTCTACCACACATCATGGAACACAAGCACTGAAAGAGGCTTGGAGGTCCTCAGCCATTACACTCCATCACTCAGTTCATGAATCTTCTCTACAACATCCCAGGCTATTTATACAGTCTCTGCTTGAATATTTTAAGCAATGAAAAAAATCCATTATCTCTACTCATCAATTTATGGAAAGCTCTAGTTGTCAGGAAGTCATTTCTTATATTGAGTTGAAATATACCTCAATGTCAGATTGATGGTTTGCCCAAGTTTCAGCAGATGCAACATGCAAGACAGATGTACCCCCAAGGAATGGGTAGAGTTGTGTGTGTGTGTTTGTGTGGTGAAAAGCATGTGGCCTTTAGAATCAGGCAGACCTAGTTTCAATTACTGGCTTAGCCATTAACAAGTTGAGTGAATTTGAGTACTATGGTAGATTGTGTCATGACCACAGATTCCTGCCAACCTAGTATGCTCCTCCTTTGAATGTGACTCTGCAGCTCCTCCAATCCAGAGACGGATGGAGTTGAGAAATGGAACATTTCCTGCAGTATCAGTAAACAAGGATGTCATAGTCACCAGCCAATGCAGCCACCACCAATGGTGAGCTGGTCAGCCCTGACAGGACTTAAGAAGGAGAGAATACCTGCAATATAGCAGCCATCAGACTGCAGCCATGCCCCATGATGAGCCCTGAGGAAGCTCATGATGAGAAAACACAGGATACTGGCTCTAGATAGCTAAGGTACACACAAACGAATGATTTCAGTGAGCCCAGATTCCTGCATCTTCTCATATACAGAAAAGCACTAAACTCCTTCCCTTGGAATATCTGATCTTTCTTTCCTCTGATGTTCTGAGTACCTTCCCTTTGTTGCAAATCTTCTGTATAACCTGGCTCCCCACCTGGTCTCCTTGGAGCTGTTCTCTCAGAATTTCTTGCAATGCTGCCTCCAGGCTTGAAGTCCTAAAAATTCCCACCAAATAAAACACAGCTCGAATATTCTTTTTAAGTCTACAGAGTCCATTTCTTCACCTTGAATCTGGGCTGGCCCTGGGACTTGCTTTGATCACCAGAATGTGTTAAAAGTGATACTGGGCAAATTCTGGAATGTAGTGGGGGTGGGTGGGGATGGCAGAGGGAGAAGGGCCAAGTTGTCTCTGACTTGGCTCTCTTGGGAGGCTGCCCTGAGCCTGCCATATCATCTAGGAAATCATCAAGCCTACAGGGGGCTTCCTCTGTGCCTCAGTGGTAAAGAACCCACCTGCCAATGCAGGAGATATGGGTTTGATCCCTGGGTTGGGAAGATCCCCTGGAGGAGGAAATGGCAACCCACTCCAGTACTCTTGCTAGAGGAGCCTGGTGGGCTACAGTCCATGGAATCAAAAAAGAGCTGGATGCAACTTAGTGACCAAACAAACAACACAGTATATGGGCTCTTAGTTCCCTGACCGTGGGATTGAACCCATGCCCCCTGCAGCGTGGAATCTTAACCACTGGACCGCTATTATGCAAACTTTTAAAGCTAATACTCTCTTCCTTCTTACTTTCTACTCTTCCAGGTTAAATCCTGTTTCCTTTGATTTTACCTCATTTGAGAAGCCTTCCCAGCAATTTATTATACTGCTTCCCTCCTAATTACTTCCTATACTCCCTATTTTATTAATGTCCCTCTTAGAACAATAGCTATGATCTGATCATTGCCTGTTACAGCGCAGGCAGTTCCTTTCAGTAATAGTAACTTCCACACAATAGGTGCTAAAACAATGCTGTTCTTTTAGTCACCCAGCCCAAGACAGGGATTCTTTTTTAGTTCTTCTGTTTCCATTGTCTTATATTCAGCTAACTGTTGATTATCTGTCTTCATATACCCTGACTTGAGCTACTACCAAGCCAAGTTTCTTGCTCCTGAGACTATGCAGGTGTTTTCTTGAATTAATTTAGGATTTAACATTTAACCTGGTGAGATTTCTTTTTGTTAGTCTTGGCTGAATACTCTGAGCTGGCCAAGGTAATCTTGGTCTTATATTTGTCATGTTTCTCCACTTGGTGCCTCTAAATCTGATGATTACTACGTCCACATTTTCTACCAGTTACTAAAAAATAATGTTTAACAGGACAGGACAGGAGCCTCAAAGCACACTATACACTTTGCCAAGTCCAGTACAGAGCCAGTAAATATTAACAATTACATCATGCATGCACATTATTTCAGTCAACAGACTGCTTTCACATATTGATATGTTAGCATCCTAAAAAGTAGTGTTAGTCACTTAGTCATGTCTGACTCTTTGCGACCTCATGCACTATAGCCTGCCAGACTCCTCTGTCCATGGGAATTTCCCAGGTAAGAATAATGGAGTGGATAGCCATTCCCTTCTCCAGGGGATCTTCCCAACCCAGGGATCGAACCCATGTCTCCATCACTGCAGGCAGATTCTTTACTGTCTGAGCCACCAGGGAAGTCCAAATATGTCCAGTGACAGGACAGCTGGTCTTATCTACGTGGAGACCTATATGGGCAGTAAAAGTCTTTGCTAAAATTAAGATACAGGTCAACCAACAATCTTCTGAAAAAAATTCTTAACTGAGTGTGTACTCAGTTGCTTTAGTCGTATCCAACTCTTTTTGACCCTATGGACTGTAGCCTGCCAGGCCCTTCTGTCCATGGGATTCTCTAGGCAAGAATGCTGGAATGGGTTGACATGACCTCCTCCGGAGAATCTTCCTGACCCGGGGATCAAACCCCAGTCTTCTGCATTACAGGCGGATTCTTTACCACGGAGCCACCTGGGAAGCCCCCTTTCACTGAGTAGTGAAACTAAAATCAGTGGGTTTTCTCTTTGTCTTACCTGATTATACTGAGTATACTATAAAACGCTATAGCGATGATTATACAAAATAGCTTCTCAGGTCAATGGTAATAGATAAGGCAGTAAATTAATTTAACTGCTTCCAGCGCTTTTGAGAAGTCAAAAGGAAAGAAAACAATGATTGTTTTGTCCCAGAAGAACCTTCCACTTATCCTGACAACCAAAGTGAACCTGAAACCCCTGAGCAAGAGACTTGTGTTCCCATGTTCACGAAGCTTCGTGAAGCTTTGAGTATGAGCACGCCTGTCGGTTTTCCCCGGAGTAGATGTAATTGTGGGGTTTCTACTTACTCTCACCATCCATCTCCTGACCCAAGGCACACTTTTTCACCTTGGGAAGAGGGTGGGAATGAAAAAGAGGGGTGTTAATTGGGTTCTCAGGAAATGGCAACCCACTCCAGTATTCTTGCCTGGAGAATCCCAGGGACGGGGGAGCCTGGTGGGCTGCCGTCTCTGGGGTTGCACAGAGTCGGACACGACTGAAGCGACTTAGCAGAGTTTCCATCTCTTCTTTCATCTAGCCTTCCTAACTACTGCGTTATAGCAAGTTTGGGTACACCCATTTGTAGACCAGGAGACTTTCTCCAGAACCAGTCAAAAACTGAGTGTACCCTGTAAAACCTCACGGGCTTCGTGTTCCTGCAGCCAGACAGTATGGACTGCGTGCACCTGGGCCGACTCCGGGAAACACTCAACCCTGCAGGACCCAGAGGGTGCAGAACCATGCCTACTGGGGATGCAAGTACAGTGTGCTTTGAGGAGATGCGCGCTGGCGGTGGGGACCTCGCCTCCCCTTCGCTGAGATGCTCCAGCATAAAAGCGGGGCGGCGCAGCGAAGGGGGAGTGTCCCCTTCCCCAGCCCAGCCAGCGCGCAGGCGCAGCGGTGCTCCCTGGCTCGCGTCCCGGGCCCACCCCCGAGCGCGCGGCTGCGCTCTGAACCGCGGGCCCGGAAGCGCGGCGCCGGCTCGCGCCACGTCTGTGCTGCACCTTCTCTGGGTCCAGCAGCTGCCGCCCCGCCCGTGCAGACCGTAGCCCGAGCCGCGACCTGCCGGACTGGTCCGGGAGCATCATGGGTGGCGTGGTCCCGCGCTCCGTCTCCGCGCTGCCGCTGCTGCTGCTGCTGCTGCTCCAGGCGGAGCGGCCGCGCGGCGCCGAGCTCACCTTCGAGCTGCCGGACAACGCCAAGCAGTGCTTCCACGAGGAGGTGGAGCAGGGCGTGAAGTTCTCCCTAGACTACCAGGTGAGACCTGGCGCCTCCTCTCTCTCCCGCTTCCAGGTCTTCAGTGGTCACTTGTGCGCCCCCGGCTGTAGTGGCTGGAATTAGCCAAAGAGGCTGCAGAGGGAGGCGGGAATGACCAGAGACAAGGAAGTCAGAGCCCACCCGAGACGGACCGACTAGCCAGGGAGGTAGCACCGCAGGTGCATGCCCAGGATGGGGATGCCCGGGCGGCTCCGGCTTCCTGGGGAGTTGATCTGAATGACCTGAGAGCGCGTTGACTCTACAGAACGCCATCTATGGCACCAGGCTGTCTGTCCCAACGTTTTTTGGACAGCTTTGTGCCCGCCTGTACTGGAAAATGGCAGCGAGATGAAATGGGTTCGTGGTTTTATTTTTCCGCCTCTCTCCAGCGTTTGAAGTCATAGTTAGGGGGAGCTAGGGTGCTTTGGAAAGGAGTCCGCTCGGGCTTTCAGCCTGGCAGTTTTTACAAGGAGTGGTGTTGTGGCTACTGCCATATGGCTCAGAAAAGCTCCAAGCTCCTGCACTCTTGGCTGCTGTGAGAGTTCTCATGGCTCGCTGTTGGGGTGTGGCGGGGGGAGGGGGGGGCGGGGCGGGGGAAGGGGGGAGGGTGGCGGTTGGGAACAGGTAGGTCTTGAGTGAGAGAGCTGCAGATCTGAGTTTAGGCAATCCTACCCAGATATCCGGACAGGCGTCTGATCGTGGACACATACTGGCAGGCATTACAGAAGGGAAGTGGCACGGGTAGCAAAAGGGAGGGTAGGCAGTGTGATGGGCCCTCTCTGACCAAAACCACTAAAAGAGGCTGTGCATGGGGACAGCATCCTGTGTCCTGGCCTCTGAGTCATTCATCTCGTTACTTTCACATTTGTGGACAGTGTGCAAACTGCAACTGGGTAAACAGGGGTCACCCAGATACAGTTGTCAAAAAAAATGATCCTTGTGGGACTTCCCTGGTGGTCCAGGGGTTAAGAATCTGCCTTGCAGTGTAGGGGACATGGGTTCAATCCCTGGTCAGGAAAGTAAGATCCTACATGCCGCAGAACAACTAATCCTGTGTGCCACAATGAAAGATCCTGTGGGATGCAATGAAGACACAATGCAGGGCAATAAATAAATACATAAATAAGTATTTGAAAACAGAAAGACTGTTGTGAGGCTGGAGGGCCCTGAGAGGTCATCAGGTCCGTGCTAGGTCAGAAACCGCTGTTATGGGCTCAGCATAAGTCTATACATGTCCAGCATTAGGAATCTCACTGATCACAAAGCAATTTCTTCCATCTGTACAAAAGGAAATATTAACGTCTGGAAGCGGATGGAGGCCTTTGACCGTGTTCTTTGATGGACCCTAGTTCTAGTCATTGGCCATCCCTGTGATTCTGCCTTTAGCAGATCTTATCTTTCCTATGGTACAGTTTGAACAAATGACTCCCTTGGTAGTCACTGATTCTGTGAAGGCTTCGATCTGTATTTGCCTTCCTCTTGCATTTCATCTGCAATAATATAAACCTCCAGAGCCTCAGTTTCCTCTTCTGTAAAGTGGAGAGGATTAAGCTCTTTGCACCCTTTTTTTCTTTTAAGATTTTTTTTTGTTTTTTTGATGTGGACCATTTTTAAAGTCTATTGAATTTGTTACAATGTTGCTTCTGTTTTGTGTTTTGGTTGTTTGGCTGTTAGGCATATGGTATCTTAGCTCCCTCACCATGGATCGAACCTGCTCTCCCTGTATTGGAAAGCAAAGTCTTTTTAAAAAAACTTTTTATTTTATATTAGAGTATAGCCAATTAACAATGTTGTGGTAGTTTCAGGTGAACAGTGAAGGGACTCAGCTATACATATACATGTATCCAGGAAGGCAAAATCTTAACCACTGGACCACCAGGGAAATCCCATGGCTCTTTGCACTCTTGCAGAGCAAAACTTTTGGAGTCAGTCAGACATGGATCCAAGTCTTAGCCTTGTTACTTTCACGCTGTGTGACGTGAACAGTTCACTTCAACTCTCTCAGCCTCAGACTCATCCTCTGTGAATTGGGGAGTGTCATGGCACCTGCTTTAGAAGGTTGTGAAGACTAAATGAAAACAATGTTTGTGACATCTAATCACAGTGCCCAGTTGGCATTTGGTAAGTGGTGGTTGCCCCCTGGTAAAAAACGGCCTGTGGGTCTCTTTTATGGTTGTCAGGTCATCACTGGAGGCCACTACGATGTTGACTGCTTTATGAAAGACCCTCTGGGGAACACCATCTACAGTGAAACCAAGAAACAGTATGACAGCTTCACGCACAAGGCCGAGGTCAAGGGCGTGTATCAGTTTTGCTTCAGCAATGAGTTCTCCACCTTCTCTCATAAAACTGTCTACTTTGACTTTCAAGTGGGCGACGAGCCCCCCATTCTCCCAGACATGGGGAACAGAGTCACAGCTCTCACCCAGGTGAGTGGACATCAGCACCAACAGTTTGAGATGAACCCCCTCCTCCACCCTGCCCCCACAAGCCTATTCCTCCCGGTCTTGGCTGATGAACAGTCACCAGCCACCCACCTCCTTGTCTGAAGCCACAGTATTTGCTCTGCCCGTGTGTTCACAGCTAGTCCTAGAAGACATTATGGTTCTTCTTTCTGGTTCCCCTTCTGGTCTTCCTCTCCATTCTTTAACTGTGTCCCTGCAGTACTTTCTTCTGGTATTCCCACGTTCCCATTCAGTCTGACACAGCACCGCTGTCAAAGCACACACAATACGTGCCTCTCTGCTCCTTCAATGCATCTGCGTCAGAAAAAGTCCTGCTTTCTGTGGTGTATCAGTTAAGGTAACACAAGCTGCTATCACAAGTAAACCCCAAATATCAATGGCTTAACACAATGGGAGTTTTGATTCTCACTCAAATAATAATCTGGAGAGTGGGGGAGTGGGTGGAGGACTCTCCTCCATGGAGTGACTTGGGAAACCAGGCTCCTTTTTGGTCATCTTGCCACCAAAAAATGGAGAGAATGAGAAAGCCCCGCCTGCTTCTTAAAAGCCCTGGCTCAGAAGTGACACCATTACCCCTGCTCATATCTCATTGTTGAGAAATAGTCGTGTGGACAGTCTGGGTGAATGGAAGGAAGGCTGGCATATACAGTCCTGTTAGGCAGTTGACCCCTAGTGACAGCTCCACATCCTAACAGAAATAGTGACAGTTTTGGAGGACAGATAGTCATCCGTGTCACCCGTGGCTCACGGTTAACTATAATCAACCTCAGCCTCCTCCATCAGTCTCTCCTCCTACTGTTCAAGCTCCTCCCTCCCAGACACAGACTCAGGCTGGAATTGTTGTGTTATTTACCCCTGGGCCCTCAGCACCCCAGTGCATGGAGTGTGGCACAGAATAGGAGCTCGCCAAATATTTGTCGAGCGACTGAGTGGCAGGACCCAGGAAAGCTCCCAAGACGGGAATGACCATCTGTGGCTGCATCTGTCCCAGAACTGAAGCCAGAGCATCTGAGTGTCTGGTGAGACCAGGTCACCTTCTGGGCTGCCCTCCAAAGTGACCACAGGCTCCATTCCTCTGTGGCTTTGATGATGGGTTTATTCTCTGAGCAGCTGGAGGTTAGTACTGCACTGTGCAGTCAGTAACACTATCTGCTTAGGGCTATTGACATATTAATATTAAAATTAAAATTCACCTCCTTGTTTGCTCTGTAGCAACACATCTGTCTAGTGCTCAGTAGACCCAAGTGGCTGGTGCCCACACGTGGAGAGTTCTGCTGGACATCATTGTGTTTGAACTTGGCAATATGAGTGCTGATAGACAGTCCAGCCCAGGGTGTGTCTTTATGTGTAAGAGCTTTCACAACCTATCCTCTCAAGAGTTCTGTTGGTCATTGATGAAATGGCTTCTGTACTGAAGATTTTGTAAGTTTCCAGGAGCTGTGTGTGTGCTCAGTTGCTCAGTCGTGTCCGACTCTTTGCCACCACATGGACTGTAGCCCACTAGGCTCTGTCCATGGGATTCTCCAGGCAAGAATATTGGAGCAGGTTGCCAGTTCCTCCTCCAGGGAATCTTTCCAACCCAGAATCAAACCCACCTCTCCTCCTTTGACTGCACTGGCAGGTAGATTCTTCATCACTGTCACCACCTGAGCTGAGAGATTTGCCTCTTGAAACAGTGGAAAAGAAACCAGTAGAGGAAAGGCTTTGTGGGTTAGTGCAGTTGTTGTTCAGTTGCTCAGTCGTGTCTGACTCTTTGCAACCCCGTAGACTGCATATGCCAGGCTTCCCTGTCCTTCACCACCTCCCGGAGTTTGCTCATTGAGCAAACGTCCATTGAGTCAGTGGTGCATCCAACCATCTCATCGTCTGTCGCCCCTTTCTCCTCCTGCCCTCAGTCTTTCCCAGCATCAGGGTCTTTTCCTGTGAGTTGGCTCTTTGCATCAGGTGGCCAAAGGATTGGAGCTTCAGCTTTAACATCAGTCCTTGCAGTGAATATTCAGGATTGATTTCCTTTAAGATTGACTGAGCACAAGCTGTCCAAGGGTCTCAAGAGTCTTCTCCAGCACCACAATTCAAAAGCATCAATTCTTTGGTGCTCAGCCTTCTTTATGATCCAACTCTCACATCTGTACATCACTATTGGAAGAACCACAGCTTTGACTGTATGGCCCTTTAGTCAGTAGAGAATAGGCTTTGTGGGTTAGGGCACTAGAGACATTCTTTCCTGGAGCCTCAGGGTTGCGTTTTGTTGCAGGAGAGATTGCACTTGCTGCTTCTGCATCTGGGGACCTCATCCTTCCTTCTGCCCAGACGCAGAAGAGACATTTCCTTCTACTTCTGTACCTGTGTCCCCTCTCCCTGATTGAGTGGGGTTGTATCTGTATCTGCCTCCGACAAAGCTCACTTGCTAATGCTGGACATGTGCTCCGTCTGCATTTGTGCCCGGAGGATGCTGTGATCAGAGCTGTGTTTTTTCTTTTTAATAATTCTGTTTATTTATTTATTTTTGGTTGTGCTGTGTCTTACTTGCTGCTCGGACTTTTCTCTAGTTGCAGCAAGCAGGAGGCTACTCTCTAGGTGTGGTACACAAGCTTCTCAATGCAGTGGCTTCTCTTGTTGCAGAACCTGGGCTCTAGGGCAAGTGGGCTTCAGTAGTTGCAGCTCCCGGGCCCTAGAGCACAGGCTCAATAGTTGTGGCACACAGGCTTAGTTTGCCCCATGGCATGTGGGATCTTCCCAGACTAGGGATTGAACCCGCATCTCCTGCATTGGCAGGCAGCTTCTTTACCACTAAGCCACAAGGGAAGTCCCAGAGCTGTGATTTAAGGGTGAGGGTTCTCAGGGAAGGGACCAACTGACTCTTCAGGAGGTTTGGGAAAGTCTTCACAGGGAGTCTTAGCTCACAGGCGACAGTGTGAGTGCTTGTCCAGGAGCGTGTCTGGCATGGGGGACGGAGGGCCCCCCAGGTGGCGAGAACAGCAGATGCAGGTATCAGGGCATCACTTTCCTCCTGGGCCCTGCTCTTAACTTTGCTCTCACTTTGCTCGGCACAGATTCCCTCTCTGCCTGCAGCTGTCGTGTCTCTTCCCATGAGGCTTCGTCCAGGTCAGCACTACGCCAGAGGCCGTGTGCTGTGGGACTAGTATCAGCCTCAGGGGAAAAGACCAGGATTCAGAGTGACCGAGTCCCAGGCTGGAGGGACTGTCTTCACCCTGAGTTCCAGAACGACTGGGCTCCTAGCAGAGGACACGGGCCAGGGTTCCTGCTGAGGGAGGCCAAGCTTGAAGCGCTCCCAGCATCCCTAGAGTCTGGGCAGGTCCTAGGGGAGGCTGGAGGCTTCTGACAGAGGTCCAAGGTCCGGGGCTGCCTCAGTGGTGGTCGAGGGAAGATTAAAGTTTCCCTGACTCTACTCAGAGGCCAGCTCACATGACACTCCCTTTGAGTTCTTCAAGAATTTAAAGAACCGAGTACAGTAAGTCTCCTATGTACAAACAAGTTTTGTTCCGAGAATGCATTCATAAGTCCAATTTGTTCCTAAGTCCAACAAAGTATCCAACTAACACAGTCATCTATATAGGTTTATAATACTCTTTACACAAATAATACATAAAACACAAACACAAAAAATAAAGGAAACATTTTTAATCCTACAGTACAGTACCTTGAAAAATACAGGAGTACAGTACAGCAGCTGGCACACAGGGGCTGGCATCGAGTCAACAGGCAAGAAGAGTCACTGACTGGAGGAGGGAGAGGAGGTGGGAGATGGTAGAGCTGAAGGGTTGTCAGCATAGGAGATGGAGGGTAAGCTGCACTGTCACGCCTGATGTTGATGGCATGCACATTTACACCTTTGAAAGTTTGCAACTTGAAGGATCATACATAGGGAACTTGCTTTTATCTTTGGAGGCTCTGAAGAGGTGAGGCTGAGTGAATTTCCTGACAGTTACAGAGTGAAGACCTGGGCACCAGCAGGTGGTGGAGATAGGCTGGGAGTGGGCATGGGATGCAGGAAAGGGATGGTCCTGGGGGCAGAAGGATTGGTCAGTGTCTCCAGAGACCACCTGTCAGGATGGAGTAGTGCCCGCCGTCCCTGTGAGGCTCCAGGACACTGGGAATTAGCAGGGCTGGAGGTCTCAGCAGGGTGAAAGTCAGGCTCTGGGAGAGCTGGGGACCCCTGGCCCTGGGCAAACAGAGCTGTTTGCCAAAAAAAGGGCCTCTGCTGGCTTCCTGCTGGGCAGGAAGCAGGCTGCCCAACTGAAACTTTGTGGAAACAAGCGGAATTGGTGTCTTAGGCAAACAGACAGGTTGTTTTAGGCAACGTCTTAGGCAACAGCAGGTCCCTGAGAAAGGGGAGGAGGGATGTTTCTCCGGTAAGGGGCTGCTCCCAGTGTCTGTGGATCTTGGTGTCATGTTGCTCTTGGTCTCTGGGGGCCCATGCTAAGTTTCTGAATGGGTTTGCTGGATCCAGATGCCAGGAAGACTGTAGAGCACCACCTCTTGCTCTGTTACCTCTGAGGATTGACCTCCTTCCCATCACTGATCAGGTCTGAGGTTGTTGCTGTAAAGGTCTCGGGCCTTCTTCAGAGACTCTCAGTGCTGGTCTCTGGCCGGGGACATGTGAGCCAAGCCTCTGAAACGATGCCTTCCACGGCAATGTGACATGTCTTCTGTCCAGGGTGTCTGCACCTGTGATTTCTGTGTCCTTCTCGGCCTCTCTTCCTCCCTGCCAACCCCGACCTCACTCCTTCTCCAGTGACCCTGGACTTTGGGAGGAGGGTGGAGGTATCAACCTGTACTGCTGAATGCTCAGGCCAGGGCCCAGGGGTCCCAGGAGCACCCAGTTCAAGTGAATGAAATGTACACCTTGAGTTTCTGAAAGAGTGTGCGGTGGAGGGAAACACAGGATGGAACTCCAGCCTGGAAAGCCAAGGAACCCTTCCCTTGTATTTAAAAAGCAAAGTGTGGATTTATACATATTGAACGTGTGTGTACGTATATGTACACATGCATCTGTATGCATATACACACGGCCATTCATATGCAGATATACACATATATGTATATCTCTGTCCATCCCACTGATTTCATCCCACTGATTTTTAGAGACCTGTTACCAAGTCTCTAAATGGCTCCCAGATCCACTCGTCTTAAAAAAAAAAAAAAATATTTCTTCGACTGTGCTGGTTCTTAGTTACAGCAAATAGGATCTTTAGTTTCAGCCTGTGGGATCTAGTTCCCTGACCAGGGATAGAATCCAGGCCCCCTGCGTTGTAAGCGCAAAGTCTTAACCACTGGACCACCAGGGAAGCCTTAGCTTCTAGCTTCTTACATTGAACTTTATGAATGGTTCACCTTTCCAGTATGGGAAGCAGTTGTCTGTCTGGTGCTTATGAACTTCTGTAGCACAGGAACCCATTGTCCATAGAGTTTTCTAGGTTTTGAATGTTCTAGAGGTTGCCAGTGAGTAAGGACATGTTCTTTCACAGGCATAATGTCTTAGTTTTCCATTGCTGAGTCAGTAATTACTGCAAATGGCTGAAAATAATAACAATTTATTATCTCACAGTTCTAGAGGCTTTGCTCAAGTTCTCGGGCTGAAATCAAGATCCTGGTGGGGTCAGGCTGTCCTCTGGAGGCTCTGGGGCGTCTCACACTCACTTAGGTCCTTGGCGGAATTGAGTTCCTTGCAGTTGGTGGTCATGCTCTCTGCTCTTAGAGTTCTTTCTCTGCTTCTTGCATGTGACCTTCTCCATCTTCAGAGCCAGCATCAGCGTGCTGAATCCTCCTGTGTCCAGCCTCTCTGACTTCTCCTTCCACTGTCAGGTCGAGAAAGCTCCCTGTTTTGAGGGGCTCTCAGGCTCCCTGGACAGTCTCAGGTGTGACATATAATCGTCATAGTCACAGCTTGTATTCTCAGCTTCCTGGGGTTGGTAGTGGTGGGACCTTGGTAGTGGTGGGACCCTGGTAGTGGTGGTGGGGACATAGTCAAAGATCTGCCTGCTATGCATGGTAGTGTAGCAAGTAAAGGAAGTTGTGAAGTAGCACGTGTTACATGTGAGTATATGCATGTGTATGTGCTGACAGGCACACGTGTCTGTGTCTTTGCCCTTGTTTGTATGCTGGTGTGGGTCTATGTACATGAGAAATGTATGTTTTCATGTATTTGTATGTATGCCTAGAAGTGTAGGCAGCAGTTTTGTAATAGAATGAGCAGTAGATTCAGAAATAAAGTGAAGGTGTCAGTCTCCCAATCATGTACGACTCTTTTGTGACTCCACGGCCTATAACCTGCCAGGCTCCTCTGTCCAAGGCAAGAATAGTGGAGTGGGTAGCCATTCCCTTCTTCAGGGGATCTTCCTGACCCAGGAATTGAACCCTAGTCTTCTGCATTGCAGGCAGATTCTTTACCATCTGGGCCACCAGGGTAGATTCACAGTCTAGTGCAGTTGGAATTTACGCCACGCCACGCCCTGCCATTAATTTGCTGTGTGACCTTGGGCAAGTCACATAGCCTCTCTAAGACTCAATTTCCTCTTTAATATGTGCAGTAAGCAATCAGTCAGCCCTCCTTAGCACTGGGGGTAATGATCCTTGCCTGTCAGGGATATGGTAAGTATTAAATAAGAGCTCAGGGAAAAAAAAAAAAAAGAACTCAGGGCAGTGTTTGAAAGCAAAGTCTCAGGACTCGAACAGTTGAGTTTAAATATTATTTATTTATTTATTTGCCTGCACCAGATCTTAGTTGTGGCATGTGGGACCTAGTTCCCTGACCAGAGATTCAGCCCAGGTCCTCTGCATTGGGAGCAGCCCTGACAGTTGAGTTTACATCCGGCTTCCCTGGTGGCTCAGATGATAAAGAATCTGCCTACAATGCAGAAGACCCAGGTTTGATCCCTGGGTTGGGAAGATCACCAGGAGAAGAAAATGGCAACCCACTCCAGTATTCTTGCCTGGAGAATCCCATGGACAGAGAAGCCTGGAGGGCCACAGTCCATGGGTCGCAAAGAGTCGGACACGACGGAGATGCGACTGACACTTTCACACTTCTGCCATCTCCTAGCTCTGTGACTCTGGACAAGTTACTTGACCTTTCTGAACCTCAGTTAGGCTTATTATGAATAAAACCGTGTCAGACCCTTAGCTCAGAAACATTGTTAGCACTTAGTAGTACGTAGGATGTTGATGACAGAGTTTGCTTTGTGTGTGCCAGTTTCCATTCTTTTCTGAGGGTCAGCAGCGACTACTTTTCTCTTCCTGCCCAGATGGAGTCCGCCTGTGTGACCATCCATGAGGCTCTGAAGACGGTGATCGACTCGCAGAAGCATTACCGGCTCCGGGAGGCACAGGACCGGGCCCGCGCAGAAGACCTCAACAGCCGAGTCTCTTACTGGTCCATTGGCGAGACCATCGCCCTGTTTGTGGTCAGCTTCAGCCAGGTGCTACTGCTAAAAAGCTTCTTCACAGAGAAACGGCCCATTGGCAGGATGGTCCACTCCTAGTTGGGGTGCTCTGCTCCCAAGCCCCTTGCACCCTGGGACAGAGCAGCCCCCTTGGGCCTCAGGCTCCTGCGGGCTGGTGGGTGTACCCCAGGGTGGATGCCCTGTCACCTCACCTTCTAATCAGATGCTTGGTCCTTGTCCTCCAGCAGCTGGAGCTCATAGAGCCCAGTTAGCAGGAGACATTGAGCTGCCTTATATGTGCAACAGTGAACGCAGAAAGGGTCTGACCAGGCAGGGACTGCCTGCTGTGGGGGGCAGGCAGGCCGCCATCCAGTGGCCTGGCCAGCAGGAGGAACCCCAAGTGCCCTGGCCTCCAGGGCACAGCTCAGGGCTCTCTCTCTTTGCTCCATGACGCACAGCTCATTTGGCTTCTGTGTCCTCTCCCCTGTGGAGAAGACTGGGCCCTGAGTCTGGGCTTCCCTCCCTTGAGCTCTCTGTACCTGTGGAAACCAGGCCCTGAAGCGGCTTTGCAGAAACCCCACCCCAGGGGAGCCCTGGAATCGGCCCTGGAAGCAAGAACAGGATGGTAGCTGGGTGCCTTGGCTGGCTGTGTATCTCCTCGGAGGTGGGACTCTGGCTAATAAAATCTGAGTGTGAGCACCATAGAGACTTGCGTCTTTCTTTCTTTTTTTTTTAATTAATTTTTTAGGTGGTGTTGTTCAGTTATTAAGTCATCTCCGACTCTTTGTGACCCCATGAACTGTAGCCTGCCAGGCTCCTCTGTCCCACACTATCTCCTGGAGTTTGTTCAAACTCATGTCCATTGAGTCAGTGATGCCATCCAAACATCTCATGCTCTGCCTCACCCTTCTCCTTTTGCCCTAAGTCTTTCCCAGCACCAGAGCCTTTTCCCAGCACCAGGGTCTTTTTTTAGGGGTAATACTTTATTATTTTTAATTGGAGGATAATTGTTTTACAATGTTGTATTTGTTTCTGCTGTACAATAATGTGAATCAGCTGTAAAGTGTACATATATCCCAACCTTCTTGGACCTCCCTTCCCCGCCATCTCACCCCTCTAGGTGATCACAGAGCACTGAACTGAGCTCCTTGTCTACACAGCAGCTTCCCATCAGCTGCCTGTTTTACCCATGGCAATGTATATGTATCAGTGCTACTCTCCCAGTCTGTCCCATTCTCTTCTTCCCCTGCTGTGTCCACAAGTCTCTTCTCTAAGTCTGCTTCTCTGTTCCTGCCCTGCAAACAGGTTCACCTGTACCATTTTTCTAGATTCCACATATATGTGTTAATATATAATACTTGCTTTTCTCTTTCTGACTTCACTCTGTGTAACAGGCTCTAAGGTCATTTTTTTAATTCATTTTTTATTGGTGTATAATTGCGTTACAATGTTGTGTTAGTTCCTCCTGTGCAGCAAAGTGAATCAGTTGTACATATACATATATCCACTCTTTGTGTCCCTAAAGGAGCTCACAGCTTAGTGGGGGAACACTGGCATGCATATAAATAATTGGAGTGTGACAGAGCAAGTGATGCTTCAGAGATGGGTCTGTGTAGATGTTTGTGGAGGGGGCAGTAAGTTACTCTCCTCTCAGCTGAATGAAAACAGTGAAGTAGGGAGCTGGAGACTTTGTGGTCTCAGACTCTAGTGGTTACTCTGAATGACTGAGTCATCATATCATTTAAATATAGGGGCTCAAAACAGAAAATGCAAAGACTGAGCAGTACTGAGTGGCTGTCTCAGGGTCATGGCTGCAGCAGCCACAGTGGTCTCCTTAAAATGTAAGTCAGATCCTTCACTTCTGGTCAGAACCTTCCCCATGTCGTGCATGTTGCTCTCAGTTCATGGCTAAGTCCCCACCGTGGTGGTGAAGTCCTGAAGCACCTGGTGCCTCCGCCCCTGGCCCTGGGAAGCCCCTACCGTATGCCATCCTCTCTCCTTTCATGCCCTCCTGGCTTGCTATTCCCATCACACCAGGCCATGCCCCTACCCCGGGACCTTTGCACAGGCTGTTTCCTCCACAAGAACACCCTCTCCCTGTTGCCTGCATGAGCTCCTGACCAGTGTCATGTTAGCTATGAGGGCTCCCCTAATGACTTTATTTAACATGGCATCATCTCACCTGGCTGTGCATGTCTGTCTTGGCTTTACTTCTCTGTTATATCATGTATCGCCACCCACAGATGTGTTTACTTGTCTGGTTATTTTCCTGCTTACCTCATAAAGATGGAAACTCCATGAAGGCAGGGCCTTTGTTTACTGCTGTATTCCTAGTGTGTAGAATAACGCCTGATAGATGCTAAGCTCTTAATATGTGTTAGTTGTTAGATGAACAGCCTTTCCCATTAGTAAGAAACAGATGCATACTGATCAAATATCTAAATAGTAGGTCTTGAGGGCAGATATCATGTCTTTCATAAAAAAAAACAACCCACAAATCTGAAATCCTAAGTTGTTTTAAGTGTTAATAGTGCCCTGTGCTACTGCTAAGTTGCTAAGTCGCTTCAGTCGTGTCCTACTCTGTGCAACCCCAGAGACGGCCGCCCACCAGGCTCCCCCATCCCTGGGATTCTCCAGGCAAGAACACTGGAGAGGGTTGCCATTTTCTTCTCCAATGCATGAAAGTGAAAAGTGAAAGTGAAGTCGCTCAGTCGTTCCTGACACTTAGCGACCCCATGGACTGCCTACCAGGCTCCTCTGTCCATGGATTTTCCAGGCAAGAGTACTGGAGTGGGGTGCCATTGCCTTCTCCGAATAGTGCCCCGTAGGGAACAAAATAAATAGTCCCCCTAGAAAGAAACTCTGTAAGCCTTACTTAGCTTGCTGCTGCTGCTGCTAAGTTGCTTCAGTCGTGTCCGACCGACTCTGTGATCCCATAGATGGCAGCCCACCAGGCTCCCGCGTCCTTGGGATTCTCCAGGCAAGAACACTGGAGTGGGTTGCCATTTCCTCCTCCAGGGCATCTTCCCAAACCAGGGATCAAACCTGTGTCTTCTGCACTGACAGGTGGATTCTTTACCACTGAACCACCATGGACTTTCCCCATGTTTGGAGTATAGTGATAAACAGTGTAACACATCCTATGTTCTACTACCTGGATTAACCAATATAATGTGACTGGTTCCTCTTAGAAGCTCCCTGATGCTCTGTGCCCACCTCTCCTGCATTTTGCCTTGAGGCTCCCTTGCTCCCCACCCACCCTTTAACATGATTTCAATGGCAGCAGCCAGGCCACAGGTACTTTGTGTAGGGCATGATCAGGGCAGATTGGAGGCCCTGCCTCAGGATGCGGAGTGATGGTTGACCAGCTGCCCTAGGGCACCTCCTCTTCCCTGTCCTCCCCTCCTAAGACCTCTGGGTGATGGTTTAGAAATTAAGGCTGCTCTCATCCCCAGACTGTTCTTTCTGAGAGTTTAAAGTGAACATTGAGGGCTTCCCTGCAGGTCCAGTGGTTAAGAATCTGCCTGCCAATGCAGAGGACACAGGTTCCGTCTCTGGCCCAGGAAGATCCCTGTGCCGTGGGACAACTAAGCCCATGCTCCACAACAGGAGAAGCGACCACAATGAAACGCCCATGCACCGCAACTAGAGAGTAGCTGCCCCCATTCGCCATAACGCTGAAAGCTCGAATTCAGCAGCAAAGACCCAGTGCAGCCAAAAATAAATTTTAAATAAAAGTGAACAGTGAACAAGCTGCCAGGTATTGGGTTGGCCAAATATTCATTTGGATTTTTCCGTAAGATGTTTTGAAAACTCAAAAAAACTTTTTGGCCAACCCAGTATCAGATGATGAGGGTTACTCATTGTGATACTCCATCCTGGGGAATATCCTTCCCCCAACACCTCCTTAACTTCTCTAGGGAGACACCAACCAGAGCCTGGTCTCTAGCACTTGCTCATAAAACATCCCAGACCCCAGCAGAACATGCATACCCAGGCAGAAACAACCAGACTCCCAAGATGAACGAAGAAGAGACACAGCCCCTTGAGTACCATCCAAACTATTGTTTGAAGCAAAATTGTTGGAACGT
>NW_011494753.1:390984-393141 GCF_000754665.1 Bison bison bison
AACGTGTGGAGCCAATTTGTTTTTTACACACTTTTCTTCTGATTATACCTTTTTCTGTTTTAATATTTTTATTTTTAATTAGAGGATAATTACAATATTGTGATAGTTTCTGCCATACATCAACATGAATCAGCCATAAGTATACACATGTCCCCTCCCTCTTGAACCTCCCTCCTACCTCCCACCCCATCCCACCCCTCTAGGTTGTCACAGAGCTCCATTTTAAGTAACATAGTAAATATACTCTAAAAGAGAAAGTGTTAGTTACTCAGGCATATCCAACTCTTTGCGACCCCATGGATTGTAGCCTGTTGGGCTCCTCAGTCCATAGGATTCTCCAGGCAAGAATACTGGAGTGGGTTGCCATTTCCTCCTCCAGGAGATCTTCCCAATGAAGAGGAAAAGTTAAAATTTTACATAACCTCCTTCTCCTTCTGCCTCTGTAACTCAGCTTGCCCCTTGCAAAGTCTAGATCACGTAGGTCACATAGTCTCAAAAAGTGGGGATTTGCAATACTACGAACTAAATTTTATCTCACTCACCCTTGTCCTGCTTTTTGCAATTGCCCAGCCCCTGCAAACCTGCTTAATCATGCCTGCCCAGGTCAGGCATCCCCCTCCGCATTTTGACCACTGTTCCTGCGCGCATGAAACCCCTTAGTTTAAACCAGCCTGTTAACAGCTAGTGTTGCCCGCTTACAGTCTGTCTATAAAAATTCTGCTATCCCTTTGTTCGGGACTCAGAGCTTGGAGTGTTAACTCCTCTGGGCCCATTGGTGTAATAAACTTGAGTTCTCCAACTCTCCGAGTGTGGGGTGCTTGGTTTCTCAAGTACTGGTTTATGCATCGCTAACCCAGGAATCAAACCCAGGTCTCCTGCACTGCAGGCAGACTCTTTACTGTCTGATCCACCAGGGAAGCAACCTAAAAGAGAAAATGTTGGTAATGTTCAGCTGCAGCACGGAGTTGTAATAAAGAACAAGTGGAAATGTTACAGAGGAGAAATAAAAAGTAGAAACGAAGGCCACCCTCAGAGAGGACAAAAGCATGAAATAGAGCTGATGTGTATGAAAACCCTTCTAGAAGGCAAAAAGAAGGGGGGAAAAAGCTAAGAGATATGAAAAGTAAAAATGGTAGGAGATGGATAAGAGGTGAACCTGAAGCAGAAAAAATATACTAGAAGAAATAATAAAAATATGTTTATCAGAATTAAAGAAAGATGAAGGATCTCAGAGCAAAAGGCTCATGGAGTGACATGACAAACAGGGCTGAGGACTGAGAAGGTGAAACCCCCACATGGACATGGACATGTAAGAATTCCAAAGGCAAAGAGGAGATTCTGAATGCCTCCAGAGAGAAAGAACAACTCCTCCATCAATCAAAGTGAAATTAGATTTCACAATAGCACCAACGCATGCAAGAAGAAGATGAGGTCATATTTTTAAAATAGGAAAGGCAAGAACAAAATAACCCCTGAATTTGGACACTGATGTCTAACCAAATTGTAAACATGAAATTCCACTGAAGATCTCAGGCACGTGGGACCACAGCAGAGAAGAGAACTAAACCTCAGAGACAGCTGTAACGTGTATGAGAACTGATGTTAATTGTTGTATAAAAATCTAGGGTAAGGACTTCCCTGGTGGTCCAGTGGTTAAGGCTCCACACTTTCACTGCCAAAAAAGGCCAATCTGTAGATAGAGAAAAGAGGAAAGAAAATACACACATACATACCAACCAAGTTCTACCATTTTGAACAAGGTTGGAAAAGTTTAAAATGCATGTGGAGAGACAGAAGAGCATGAGGATGGTGAGTTTAAGAAATCAATAGACATAAGTAGATATAAGTTTGGGCCTTAAGTTAAAAGCAAGCAGCCACCATAAAAACAAAATTTGAAAAAATAATTTTGGAATCAGTGAAAGAAAACTTGATCTATCGAAGGAAAAATGGAAAGGAGGCAGAAAAAATTAGCATCAGTCAGTCAGTCAGTTCAGTCGCTCAGTCGTGTCCGACTTTTTGCGACCCCATGAATCGCAACACGCCAGGCCTCCCTGTCCATCACCAACTCCTGGAGTTCACCCAGACTCATGTCCATCGAGTCAGTGATGCCATCCAGCCATCTCATCCTCTGTCATCCCCTTCTTCTCCTGCCCCCAA
>NW_011494753.1:393241-398084 GCF_000754665.1 Bison bison bison
AGTCTTTTCCAATGAGTCAACTCTTCGCATGAGGTGGACAAAGTACTGGAGTTTCAGCTTTAGTATCATGCCTTCCAAAGAACACCCAGGACTGATCTCCCTCAGAATGGACTGGTTGGATCTCCCTGCAGTCCAAGTGACTCTCAAGAGTCTTCTCCAACACCACAGTTCAAAAGCATCAAGTCTTCGGCGCTCAGCCTTCTTCACAGTCCAACTCTCACATCCATACATGACCACTGGAAAAACCATAGCCTTGACTAGACAGACCTTTGTTGGCAAAGTAATGTCTCTGCTTTTCAATATGCTATCTAGGTTGGTCATAACTTTCCTTCCAAGGAGTAAGCATCTTTTAATTTCATGGCTGCAGTGCTCAAAATTCTCCAAGCCAGGCTTCAGCAATACGTGATCTGTGAACTCCCAGATGTTCAAGCTGATTTTAGAAAACGCAGAGGAACCAGAGGTCAAATTGCCAACATCTGCTGGATCATGGAAAAAGGAAGAGAGTTCCAGAAAAACATCTATTTCTGCTTTATTGACTATGCCAAAGCCTTTGACTGTGTGGATCACAATAAACTGTGGAAAAAAGTAGCATAGTAAGTGAAAATAGGGAAAAAAAAGAAGTACCTTTGTATATTTCTAATGAAAGAATGATTATAATAAATGTAGTTAATTAAATGGGAAACTGTGATTAGATAAAAACATAAGATCCAATAATATGTTTTGAGACATGCATTAAAAGACATAGGAATGTTAAAAATAAAATGATGAAGACTTGCCAGGAAAACAACTAAATTAAATCAAGGTAATTATCTCAGTATCTAACAAAACAGAATTGAAGGCCAATTATTGTAAGAATGATTATTATTGTAAGAATGCAGGTAGAACCTGCCTGACCAAACTCACAACTGAGTGCAGGCTAACACAGTTGGATGATTGTTCCTGGAACAAAGTTTGGGGATAACCTGTTTTTCCAGCTTTGTGGCAGTAGCAGGCTGTAGTTAGAACCTTCCTGGATGTGTGTGCTCCGTCGCTAAGTTGTGTCCAACTCTTAGCGACCCCATGGATGGTAGCCCACCAGGCTCCTCTGTCCATGGGATCATCTAGGCAAGAATACTGGAGTGGGTTGCCATTCCCTTCTCCAAGGATCTTCCTAACCCAGGGATTGAAACTGTCCCCATGTTTGGGCTTTTCTTAAAGAAGGAATATTGTATTGAATGGTCCAGCAGCAGCGCTTGGAATGGTGGCACCTCAGAGCCACGTAGAGTGGCAGGGGTGACTCCCACTCTCTTGCCCATCTCAGCGTGGTCGGGGAGGGGGTTGGAGGGGAAGCTTGTCAGACAGATGGACAGGAGATGTGACAACTGGATGAGGGGTGTGGGGGACAGTCAGCTTTTTGATCCTGATGACACCAGATCTTACCCCCGACAGGCCTGCGGCTGGCGGGGTATTGCTGAAAACTGCTGTCTGCTTGATCACCTGAAGGCTGCTGAGCAGAAGCCTGTTCCCAGGGTGTGCCCAAGAAAACTGATGGAAAAGCTTTTGGAGATGCCTTGCTCCAAGCCCCCACTGTCCCGAATCCTGCAAATCAGTGACCTGGATGACAAAAGGAGGGGCAACAAACAGGACCAGAAATAACAGCACAGTAACAACTAGAAGAGTGCGTTTCAGGAGGATTACTCCAGGAAGCAGGACAGTGCAAACATAGTTTTCCCCCAGTTCTTTATATTTTTTGTTAGTAGTTTTAAAATTAATTTTTATTGGAGTATATAGTTCCTTTTCAATGTTGTGATATTTTCTGCTGTATAGTAAAATGAATCAGCCATATACACACATATGTCTCCTCCCTTTTGGACTTTCTTCCCGTTCAGGTCACCACAGAGCCTGAAGTAGAGTTCCTTGTGGTATACAATAAGTTCTCATTAGTTACCTATTTTATACATAGTATCAACAGTGTATGTAACAAATCTGCACATTTGTTCTCTACATCTGCCTCTCTATTTCTGTTTTGCAAATAAGATCATCTGTATCATTTTTCTAGATTCCATATATATACTTTAATATTTGTTTTTCCCTTTCTGACTTACTTCCCTCTTTTAATTTTTTTTTTAATTTTTTAATTTAATATTTTCTTTTAAAAGGCACTAAGACTTCAGAAAAAGGTTACAAATAATTATAGAAGAGGTCATAATACAGCAGAAGAGATGAAAAAAAATTGTCAAATCTCAGGGAAGATGTGGAAGAAGAAAAAAAATGTTATGAAATGACTGTCAATTTCAAGATGCCAAAAAGAGAACAGATACACCTGAAATCACAGGTACGAACACTAAAGAAAGGCTTGGGGAAACCATCCAAATAAAATGGAAGAAGAACAAAGAACCCGAAGTTATCACGGAAAAGCTGAGAGATTTTTACAACAAAGGATATTCGTCATGCCGATAATTGGTGCCACTGAAGAAGAAAACAGAACCACCACAACAAATCTAAAGGCATAAAAAAGAGAAAGCTTTAATAAAAATTAAAGGAAGACCCAAATCCTCAGTTTTAAAGGGTACCTTGCAGTTCAGGAAAGATTGAAGCAGAATTGTCAACACAGACATATCCTAGTGAAGCTGAGTTTCAAAAAAAAAAAAAAAAAAAATGAAGACGTCATC
Source organism: Bison bison bison (assembly GCF_000754665.1). Classification (NCBI taxonomy): domain Eukaryota; kingdom Metazoa; phylum Chordata; class Mammalia; order Artiodactyla; family Bovidae; genus Bison; species Bison bison. The sequence continues at coordinate 395,893 of NW_011494753.1, forward strand.
AGCATCTATGTTACATTAAAAACAAAGACAAAAAAGCAAGTTATCTGCAAGAAGAAATCATGTGATCTCCAACTTTTCTATGACGTTTACTGTGAGAAAGATAGCAGAGTAATGTCTCTAAGGAACTTAGGTAAAGGGAGTACAGACCAAAGATTATAAACTGTGAGCTTGTCATTCAAATACAAAGGCAGGAGGTGACCACTCTAAAGCTGGAAGGAACTCGGGTCAGAGCACTCACAAACCATTACCGAACACAGTTAAGTCCTCTACATATGAATTCCAAGTTTCAAACTTCCAAAGATATGAACAATTGAATCTAGCAAGAACCAGAACCCATGCCATCAACATCAGGCATGAGTGACAGCTCAGCTTGTCCTCCGTCTCCTATTGCTGACGACCCTTCGGCTCTACCATCTCCCACCTCTTCTCCTTCCTCCAGTCAATAATTCTTGCCTGTTCACTCGATGCCAGCCTGGTGTGCCTGCTGTTGTACTGTAACTAGTGTATTTCTCAAGGTACTGTACTGTAAGATTAAAAATGTTTTATTTTTGGGGTTTGTTATGTATTATTTGTGCAAAAAGTATTATAAATATAGCCGATTGTGTTAGTTGAGTACCTAGGATAACTTTGTTGGACTTAGGAACAAATTGGACTTACAGACATGCTCTCAGAATGGAACTCGTTTGTGTGTAAGGGGCTTACTCTAAGCTACCTCCAGAAAGACCTCTAGAGAGCAAGGAAAGAGAGAAGCCATCATATTAATAAAAAAGGCAGAAGTATTTCATCCACTAAGGTATACGCCTGAGATGAACCACTATGGAAACCCTAGCTAGAATAAATTTCATAAACTCTAATGATTTAAAAATAACAATACAATAAACGAGGAAGATAGGAGAAAGTGTAAGTTCTAATGTCTAATTGTCTTCTGGGCTTTTCTAAAAGAAAAGTCTCCAGTATATATGACAAAATATTAGCATTTGTTAATTCTGGGTGGCACATATGCGGATGTGTGTTATATTACCTTTTGCAATTTTCTGTATTAAAATTTTCAAGAGCAAAGTAAATACAAGGATGGCAATTGTACTTACTTCAATTCTTAAGACTGTTGCAAGGTTTCAGTGAGTATTTGTGAACGTTCTTTGCAAAATGAAAAGCTCTGGACAAACATGAGGTTTTATAGCTAATCTGCTCCGTTTGCTGTTGATTCTGTTAACTTCCGTTTCAAAAGTCCACGTGATCTGACAGCTTCCGCCTTTGGGTGGTGTTGGCGGTGGTGGTGCTGGGCATGATGCAGATGACAGAGATGGTGGTGACGGTGGTGGTGAGCGTGGTGCGTGTAAGGAGTGAAGTCAGACCTGTGATCCAGCTCTGTGACAGTACGTGCTGCTACAGAATACACTTCTGGGCTGAGTGTCTTACTTCTAAAGAAAGAGTGAACTCCACAGAGAAGAATGGCATGAAGGTGTATCTCCCACTGGGCTTTCCAGGTGACACTTGTGGTAAAGAACCCGCCTGCCAATGCAAGAGATGCAAGAGACGTGGGTTGGATCCCTGGGTTGGGAAGATTCCCCTGGAGAAGGAAATGGTAACTTAAGCCAGTAGTCCTGCCTGGAGAATTCCCATGGACAGAGGAGCTTGGTGGGCTACAGTCTATAGGGTCAAAGAGTCAGACACAACTAAAGTGACTTAGCACACATGCACATATCTCCCACTGTAGTGAAGTGAAGTGTTAGTTGCTCAGTCCTACCCAACTGTTTGCAATCCCATGGACTGCAGCCCACCAGGTTCCAAGAATAGTGGAGTGGGTTGCCATCTTCTTCTCCAGGGGATCTTCCCAACCTAGGGATCAAACCCGGGTCTCCTGCACTGCAAACAGATTCTTTACCAACTGAGCTACAAGCGAAGCCCCTACTCCTAGTAAACCCAGTTTAAAGTAATTAACACAACAAGAGATGGCAAGAGTGAATGTCGACATTCTAGGAATCAGCAAACTGAAATGGACTGGAATGGGTGAATTTAACTCAGATGACCATTATATCTACTACTGCAGGCAGGAATCCCTCAGAAGAAATGGAGTGGCCATCATGGTCAACAAAAGAGTCCGAAATACAGTACTTGGATGCAATCTCAAAAACGACAGAATGATCTCTGTTCGTTTCCAAGGCAAACCATTCAATATCACAGTAATCCAA
>NW_011494753.1:398582-399451 GCF_000754665.1 Bison bison bison
GATCTCTTCAAGAAAATCAGAGACACCAAAGGAACATTTCATGCAAAGGTGGGGTCGGTAAAGGATAGAAATGGTATGGACTTAACAGAAGCAGAAGATATTAAGAAGAGGTGGCAAGAATACACAGAACTATACAAAAAAGATCTTCACGACCCAGATAATCACGATGGTGTGATCACTGACCTAGAGCCAGACATCCTGGAATGTGAAGTCAAGTGGGCCTTAGAAAGCATCACTATGAACAAAGCTAGTGGAGGTGATGGAATTGCAGTTGAGCTATTTCAAAACCTAAAAGATGATGCTGTGAAAGTGCTGCACTCAATATGCCAGCAAATGTGGAAAACTCAGCAGTGGCCACAGGACTGGAAAAGGTCAGTTTTCATTCCAATCCCAAAGAAAGGCAATTTCAAAGAATGCTCAAACTACCGCACAATTGTACTCATCTCACACGCCAGTGAAGTAATGCTCAAAATTCTCCAAGCCAGGCTTCAGCAATATGTGAACCGTGAACTTCCTGATGTTCAAGCTGGTTTTAGAAAAGGCAGAGGAACCAGAGATCAAATTGCCAACATCCGTTGGATCATGGAAAAAGCAAGAGAGTTCCAGAAAAACATCTATTTCTGCTTTATTGACTATGCCAAAGCCTTTCACTGTGTGGATCAAAATAAACTGTGGAAAATTCTGAAAGAGATAGGAATACCAGACCACCTGATCTGCCTCTTGAGAAATTTGTATGCAGGTCAGGAAGCAACAGTTAGAACTGGACATGGAACGACAGACTGGTTCCAAATAGGAAAAGGAGTTCGTCAAGGCTGTATATTGTCACCCTGTTTATTTAACTTATATGCAGAATACATCATGAGAAACAC
>NW_011494753.1:399551-400076 GCF_000754665.1 Bison bison bison
GGATCCGGCCCCGGGCGCTGTGGGCAGCGCACGCGCCGCCGGGCGCCTCGGATTTCTCGCTGGTCCCCCGCCGGGTCTGGGAGACTGCCTCCTTCCCGGGCCGCCGCTGAGCCGCGCTACCGTCCTCCGGTTTCCGCCGGCTCGATGCTGCGGCTGCCGAGGGAGAGGCAGCACCCGGCTGGAGAGAGCGGCTGCGGGCGAGCTCCCGGCCCCGGAGCCCCGCGCGCCTCTGCGGTCTTCGCGCCTGGGCCTCGCACTTGGAAGTGAAGAAGCAGCACAACCTCTTATCTTGGATAATTTCTAGTGGACAGTATAGCAGCAGCCTTCTGGGCCTCCGGCGCCCTTAGCACATTCTACACCCTCACAAACAAAGAGGACCTCTGGGAAACAGATTCCTAAAAGTGCAGTTTTTTCCTGTGAGCAAGCAGAAGAACTCGACATGCTTATCACACGGATATCCTGGCCGTCCCCAGTTTGCTTCGCAGCTTGAGAAGGGGAAGAAATATTAAAAAAAAAAAAAAAAAA
>NW_011494753.1:400176-400623 GCF_000754665.1 Bison bison bison
ATTGTACAGGAGACAGGGATCAAGACCGTTCCCATAGAAAAGAAATGCAAAAAAGCAAAATGGCTGTCTGGGGAGGCCTTACAAATAGCTGTGAAAAGAAGAGAAGTGAAAAGCAAAGGAGAAAAGGAAAGATATAAACATCTGAATGCAGAGTTCCAAAGAATAGCGAGAAGAGATAAAAAAAAGCCTTACTCAGCGATCAATGCAAAGAAATAGAGGAAAACAGCAGAATGAGAAAGACTAGGGATCTCTTCAAGAAAATCAGAGACACCAAAGGAACATTTCATGCAAAGGTGGGGTCGGTAAAGGATAGAAATGGTATGGACTTAACAGAAGCAGAAGATATTAAGAAGAGGTGGCAAGAATACACAGAACTATACAAAAAAGATCTTCACGACCCAGATAATCACGATGGTGTGATCACTGACCTAGAGCCAGACATCCTGG
>NW_011494753.1:400723-413807 GCF_000754665.1 Bison bison bison
TCCAAAATCACTACAGATGGTGACTGCAGCCATGAAATTAAAAGACGTTTACTCCTTGGAAGGAAAGTTATCACCAACCTAGATAGCATATTCTTTTTTTTTTTTTCTTTTTTTTTTACAAAGGTCTGTCTAGTCAAGGCTATGGTTTTTCCAGTCTATGTATGGATGTGAGAGTTGGACTGTGAAGAAAGCTGAGCACTGAAGAATGGATGTTTTTCAATTGTGGTGTTGGAGAAGACTCTTGAGAGTCCCTTGGACTGCAAGGAGATCCAACAGTCCATTCTGAAGGAGACCAGTCCTGGGTGTTCATTGGAAGGATTGATGCTAAAGCTGAAACTCCAGTACTTTGGCCACCTCATGTGAAGAGTTGACTCATTGGAAAAGACTCTGATGCTGGGAGGGATTGGGAGCAGGAGGAGAAGGGGACGACAGAGGATGAGATGGCTGGATGGCATCACCCACTCGATGGACATGAGTTTGAGTCAAATCCGGGAATTGATGATGGACAGGAAGGTCTGGTGTGCTGCGATTCATGTGGTCGCAAAGAGTCGGACATGACTGAGTGACTGAACTGAACTGAACTGAATTTTGTAACTAGAGCTAACTGATACATGTTTATCACCAACTTCTTTCTCTTTTTTGTCCCTTCACCTAGGGACCTACAGCTGTATATTCTTCCCGTTGTCTATATATACAAAAGAAGAGCTTTATTCAAAGAATCTTGTGACACTGTGATATGACCCCTTTAAAAGCAGATGGGAGAGGAAAAACGCAAATGATTGAAAGGTTGTTGTTGAATCACGCGAAGACACTGGGATTCTTGACCCTGGGAGGAGAAGAATTCAATCCAGGGCCAGAGACAAGGCTTGATTGCTCAGAGCTTTTGTGTAATAAAGTTTTATTAAAGTATAAAGGAGATAGAGAAAGCTTCTGACATAGGCATCAGAAGGGGGCAGAAAGAGTACCCTAGATAGCATATTCAAAAGCAGAGACATTACTTTGCCAACAAAGGTCCGTCTAGTCAAGGCTATGGTTTTTCCTGTGGTCATGTATGGATGTGAGAGTTGGACTGTGAAGAAGGCTGAGCACCGAAGAATTGATGCTTTTGAACTGTGGTGTTGAAGAAGACTCTTGAGAGTCCCTTGGACTGCAAGGAGATCCAACCAGTCCATTCTGAAGGAGATCAGCCCTGGGATTTCTTTGGAAGGAATGATGCTAAAGCTGAAACTCCAGTACTTTGTCCACCTCATGGGAAGAGTTGACTCATTGGAAAAGACTCTGATGCTGGGAGGGATTGGGAGCAGGAGGAGAAGGGGACGACAGAGGATGAGATGGCTGGATGGCATCACTGACTCGATGGACGTGAGTCTGAGTGAACTCCGGGAGTTGGTGATGGACAGGGAGGCCTGGCGTGCTGCGATTCATGGGGTCGCAAAGAGTCGAACACGACTGAGCGACTGATCTGATACCCAATGAATTCCTTCTTAGAACTGCAGCAATATGGGGAATGACCACAAGAGGGCAGTTGAGGAACATCAATAAAGCTTACTTTTTGCCTGGAGGGTTGTGCTAGTCATTGCTTGTGAGCAGAGAAAACCGTCCTGCAGGGGATCTCAGGTTGGGGGTTAATTATTTAGGGCTATTCAACGCACCATAGAATGTCATGGAATTTAAAAATTGTTGAGAACCACCTAGTTCAACATTCTCAGCTCAGCCAACATCTTGCCTACAACTTGATCAGACTCATCCAAGGAGATGAGGAGCTGTAGGCAGGTAGATAATGTTTTAAAAGGGTTTTGCTTTAAGGCTTTGCTGTGTTTGAGCTGTAACCAGATGGAGAAGTGGGGTGGACTGTTTTTAAAGAGGGTGGGTAGTGCAACACCATGGAAAAGCTAGAGTAGAGGGAGAAAAGGAGGAGATATTAAAGAGAGAGGGAGACTTCCCTGGTGGTCCAGTGGTTGAGACTTTGGCTTTCAATGCAGAGGGTGTGGGTTCGATCCCTGGTCTGGCAGTTTAGATCCCACCTGCCTCTTGGCCAAAAAACGGAAACACAAAACAGAAGCAATATTGTAACAGTTTCAATTAAAACTCCAAAATAGTCTACACCAAAAGAAAAAATATATAGAGAGCTACAAATCAAGAAGAAAAACACTACCAACTCCATAGAAAAAAATGGGTCAAGCGTCTAGAAAAAAATTAATTACTAGTGCTTCAAAACAGACTCCATCTCCACTCTTTCTGAATAAAATACTTCATAAAATTAAATGGGGAAATCAGGCTTTAAAAATCCTCTTTGACACATATTCATGTGGCACGGACCACTGGTTCCATTTCTGGACAATTAATAGCCATTCCCGGACAATTAATAGCCATTCCCTTGACCCAGTCTCACCCCACGGTCAGCTCTCCAGAAAGCACAGGTCAGCATTCCGATTAGCTCTGGTGCCTGGTGAACATTCAAGCCGCTGCGCTAACCTGCCACAAGACTAGGGTCATTTTTTGGAGACAAACTCCAGTCCCAGAATGTAGGGTATCCTGTGGTCAACCCCGAACAGGGCTGTTGATTTGATCTCATTTACAGCAAGACAGCGGAATGCTTATGATGTTTATTTATGTGCCATGTTCCTTTGAGAATTGAGTTTTCTTTATGTGCTTAGGCCTTCAAAATATAATAAAAGTCATAATTTACAAATAACCTTTATTTGTAGCCAAGATGATTCTAACTGTAGGAATCCCAAGGTAATTAACTAAAAATCTGTTAGGACTAACAAGGGTACAGTAAGAAGGCTGGTTAAAAATATATACAAAATCAATATTTTCTTGCAAACCAAGAGCTGGCTAGAAAATTTAATGGAAAAAAAAGATCCCATTTGCTGTAATGGCAAAATTATATATATTTTACTGCTAGTGGAAAGAGCTTTCTTAAATGTGCAGGAATTTTATTAAGAAAATAACTTCCTTGAGTTATAAAACATTATCTGTAGTATGGCCCCAGTGGGAGTTAAAATATGCAAACACACACACACACACACAACATGCACACACATTTTTGCTTTGATTAAAACCCCAGAAAGAATATTGTCAAAATTTCACCATGTATTTTTTTCTTAATGGCACATCAAGTGTGATATGTAGGTTTTTTAAATACTTATATTTTACTGAAATGTAGTTGATTTACAATATTGTGTTAGTTTTAGGTGTACAACAAAGTAATTCAGTTATACATATACATATATTCATGCTTTTTAAGATTCTTTTCTCATATAGTTTTTCACAGAATATTGAGCAAAGTTCTCTGTGCTATACAGTTGGTCCTTGTTGATTATCTATCTTATATATAGTGGTGTATGTCTGTTAATCTCAAGTTTCTGATTTACTCCCCCCTCCATGTTTCTCCTTTGGAAACAATAAGTTTGTTTTTGACATTTATACATCTGCTATTTTTTGTGTGAATAAGCTTATTTGTATCTTTAAAAAAAAATTAGATTCTGTATATAAGTGATATCATATGATATTTGTCTTTCTCTGTGTGACTTACTTCACTCAGTATGATTATCTCTAGTTGCATCCTTGTTACTGCAGATGGCATTATTTCATTCTTTTTTTATAGCTGAGTAATATTCTATTGTATATATGGATCAAATCTTTATCCATTCATCTGTCAGTGGATGTTTAGAATTGCTTCCATACCTTGGCTGTTGTAAATAGTGCTGCAATGTGATACGTAGATTTTGTTTTGGTTTGTTTTGGTTTTTGCCTATCCCTGTTTTATTCTTTAAAAAAAAAATATATATATATATATTATATTCTATAATAAAACATCTAAAAATGAAAGAAATAAGCCACACTACCTTCAGCAAAATGGTGCTATTCTTTCATTTTTGCCTGTCCTCAAATACACACATTGATCCTTCCCACTGCTGACCTCTTGTTGGGGTCTGAGTGACCCCAGCTTTCCCATCAAGAGAGTCCTGGAGGTGGCTGGAGTTTCAAACCAGACCTCCAGCATAGCCAGTTATCTGACATGGCTGGACCACTCTCAGCATCCTTGCCTGGCTTGGGGCACACACTGTGCCTCTCCCCAAAGGGACAGCAGCAGATCAGACAGTGGGAGGAGAACAGGCTTCAGTCTTGGCCCCTCATTCAGGCTTGGCTCAGTGTCTGGGGGACATGCTGGCAGATGCGAACCTCCAAGAAATCCAACTTCAAGAAGTCAGTCTTGACCTTCCCTTGCCTGGCTGGTCCTCCTTCTCTGAGCCCAACGTCTTCCTTTTCCAGTGGTGATTTTCTGGGTATCATTGGCTGTCCACTTTTATAGCTATTTTTTTTAATGGATTAACTGATGAAATGTTCAAGAAAATGCAGTTTACTTCTAAATTTTTATGTGAGAGGATTTCATTTGAAATGTTTTGGCCCAAGCGAACATCCTTGTTTGAAATTAAATGTCAGAGACATCAGTAAAAGAACAGTCTTCTCGTCCAGCGCTTTGTCATTATTGGGTGATCCAGCCCTATTGGAACACTCTGTTGATCAGTATGCTAACCCCCCAGCACATGTCTGGTAGGCAAGTACACGGGAAGAGACCACCTCTGGACCCAGAATCAATGTGGGTCTGTGTCATGCTTTCCTGCAGGGATGCAGCAGTTCAACAGAGGAGAGGAAAAACAGCCTCCTTTGAAGACTTCAAAGTGTTCTCCAGCTCTACAAACTCCCCAACTAAAACAAGCCCTGCATTTGTTGAATATAGGGTGGGATTTTTGTTCACTTTCTGTTTTTAAATTTAATTAACTTATTTATTTGTTTATCTTGGTTGCGCCGGGTCTTTGTTCCTTCTTGCGGGCTTTCTCTAGTTGCAGCAGAGGGGGCTACCCTCTAGCTGTGGTGCTCAGGCTTCTCATTGCCATGGTGTCCCGTGCTGTGGAGCACAGGCTCTAGGACGCAAAGACTTCAGGAGCTGCGGCACATGGGCTTCATAGCTGTGCTTCCCAGGTTCTAGGGAGCGGGTTCAGGAGTTGTGGTGCACGGGCTTAGTTGACCCATGGCATGTGGAATCTTCCCAGACCAGGGAAGACACAGGGACCGAACCTGGGTCCCCTGCATTGACAGGTAGATTCTTAACCACAAGACCACCAGGGAAGTCCGTGTCCACTTTCATTAGTGATGTATTCCCAGTGCTTAGAACAGTGTTGGCATGTAATAGGTGCTCAATATACATTTATGAAGGAATGAAGGGACAAATGAATAAAAAATTATCTAACACCTATTATGTGCTAGACACTCTCTAGGATCTGAGAGCATCACTGAACAGCTGCAACTGTGGACAGACAGGCAAAGCCCTCTGGTCATGAGTTTCCAGAAGGGAAGATGAAAGATAAACAAATATACACCATCTCAGACAGTGACGAGTGCTGTGGAGAACAAAAAAGCAAAGTGAAGGTGTTAAAGCCAAGTGCTCTGGGAAACAAACTCATTCAGAAGGACAACGCGGATAGTGGAGTGCAGGTTATTACACTGGCGTGTCCGAAGCAGAGTATCCTCTTTAGCCTGGAACCCCGACTGAGTTTTGTGAAAGTCTTATAAACCTTAAGTGCACGTGCTCAAGCCCACATCCCCAAATTCCTTAAACCTAGCCTGGAAAATGTTAAAGGGAGATACAATCAGGTTACAGCTATGATTCATAATCAGAAGGGTCAGCTGGTTATACATTGTAACCTATACCAATGAGTGGCATAAAGATTACAAAGCTGATTGACTATATAGGGGATTATTACATTCTTTCTGGTGAAGGGAAATCTTGGTATGGAATCTGGTGTCTATCAGTCCGGGAGGCCTGTTCAGCGGTAGGTATGTGATCTCCCTGGCTACCAGGCACATAGTTCAAAGTTCACTGGGAATGTAAAATGGAGTTTCCTTCTTTTTCAAGATGGAGTCAGCTCGGCCTGTCCGTTTCCTCCTTCAAAGGGATGGAGAAGGTCAACAGATGGTGACAGGGTGGAAAGGAAATCAGGAGAGGCCACTCTAAAAAACACAGCCTAAGTGCTCATCCCCCATCGCTTGCATTTCTGGTTTTAGGAATTTATCTCACAGATTCTCAGCAGTGCACAAAGATCTGTAAGGAGATTCTGACTGCAGCAATTATTTATAACATCCTTAAACTAGGAACAATGCAAAGATCCATCAGTAAGTTAAATAAGTTACAATACAGCAACACTATGAGTTACTCCTAGGCAGACATTCAAAAAGAGGGGCATTTGTATGTCTTGACATAGACAAAATGTACTGAATATATTATGTGAAATGGAAATGAAAATCTCAGAACAGAATGCATAATATGAGCTTTCTTTTATGAAAAAAATACATGTATTGTTGACTTAAATGTACAACGTAAGAGTTGCGAGTTAAGTTTTATTTAGGGCAAAATGAGGACTATCGCCCAGGAGACAGCACCTCAGAGAGTTTTGAGAAACTGCTTCAGAGAGATGTGGGGAGGGGGAGGTCAGTTTAGCTGTGATTTTGGTGAAGGCGGAATACATGCTATCAAGCGCATATTCTTCCAGAATGTTTCTGCTGGTCACAAGAAATAGTTGTCATGAAGGTTTTAGTGCTTTTCTAGATATGAGGAGATACAAGAAGTGGGCTCAAAAAAATCAGCTCCTGAAAATATCCAACTATCTGAAGACCTGTTCTGCCAGGTTTTCCTGGAGCAGAGTGCCTCGTTTCTGCTCTTCACCCTGAACTCCTTTCCCAGGGTGTTGAAGGTCAACAGCTGCAGGAGCACATGATTTCATCCTTGCAGAAGTGCATGGCAAGTGCCAATTTGTAATTGACAGCACATGTATTGACATTTGTACCTAAATATACAAGCATATACAAATATCTGTGTTTATTTACGGATAAAAATGTTTGGAAGGATACACCAGCTTGATAGCAAGTGCCTCTGAGGAAGGGAAATCTATTTTCCATGTTATACTCTTCTTTATTAAAAAAAAAAAGTTCATTAATTTTATAATTTAAAGAGTTATTTAAAAAAACAAAAAAACACATCTTCTTGAACTGATGTTTTACCTACTTCTGCTTAGGCTCTGGCTGTCTGTGGATGTATTTTCAGTTCCCACCCCCCACCTCCGGGGCATTCAGAACCCCGTCTGAGTTCTGTTGATATCTGAGGCAGGAAGGGGAGACCAGGTAGGTGAGGAGGCTTATGCAGCCAGAAGGGTGAAAAAAGCAATTGAAAACAAAAGTAGACTGTATTTGCATCTGTGTTCTTAGAAGTGGCATAATTTATGTAAAGGAGATGGATCTTTCCCCCAGAAAAATCACCTAATGGACCTCTGAGTTGAAAAAGGAGGTTTCCCCCTGGGCACGAGGGCATAAAAAGGAATAAACAGCTCCCCTAACAAATGATACAGTGTTTGGAGATGTTTCCTGGTAGCTGGAGAGATTGACAGACTTCCCTGGAGGAGGGCATGGGAACCCGCTCCAGTATGCTTGCCTGGGAAATCCTATGGACCTGTCCATAGGACAGAGGAGCCTAGTGGGCTACAGTCCATGGGGGTGCAAAAAGTTGGACATGACTGAGCAACTAAACAGCAACAACAAAACTCACAAAAGGGAGAGGAGGGGAGAGGAGAAGAGATGTGTATCAAAACGTGACAATCAGATGATCATACCCAGCAAGAGAAATACTTGAGTACATATGTGTAAAAACCTTACTATAGTACACAGATCACCAGGATCCCTCAGGAGTGGCTGTTACGCCCCTTTATGTCCACACAGAGCAGGTCTCTTCCTTATGATTCAGGTGCGACCATCAGAGGAATACTTCATACATTTTTAGGACGTTAAAGTCTAGCATTAAATTTAACCTGGTGTCTGGACTTTACTGTGCTGTAATCTCCTTCCACTACTCCAAATCTTTAGCAAAATCTGGTCAAGGCAACCGGTGATGGTTGGTGAGAATGGAGTTAAGAGCTGGGATCAGTGTAGGGGGCAGCAATGGAGGACAGAGGACGGCAGCCCCTAAGAACAACTGGAACATTGCAAATGCGTGGGACTGTTGGGGTTTGAACGCATGGACCTTAGGAAGCATCACTACGAACAAAGCTAGGTGATGGAATTCCAGTTGAGCTATTTCAAAACCTAAAAGATGATGCTGTTAAAGTGCTGCACTCAACACGCCAGCAAATTTGAAAAGCTCAGCAGTGGCCACAGGACTGGAAAAGGTCAGTTTTCATCCCAATCCCAAAGAAAGGCAATGCTAAAGAATGTTCAAACTACTGCAGAATTGCACTCATCTCACATGTCAGCAAAGTAATGCTCAAAATTCTTCAAGCCAGGCTTCAACAGTACATGAACCATGAACTTCTAGATGTTCAAGCTGCATTTAGAAAAGCCAGAGGAACTAGAGATCAAATTGTCAACATCTGTCGGATTATCATAAAAGCAAGAAAGTTCCAGAAAAACATCTACTTCTGCTTTATTGACTATGCCAAAGCCTTTGACTGTGTGGATCACAACAAACTGTGAAAAATTCTTCAAGAGATGGGAATACCAGACCACCTTATCTGTCTCCTGAGAAATCTGTGTGCAGGTCGAGAAGCAGACATAGAACCAGACATGGAACAACAGACTGGCTCCAAATTGGAAAAGAGTACGTCAAGGCTGTATATCGTCACCCTGCTTATTTAACTTATATGCAGAGTACATCATGTGAAATGCCAGGCTGGATGAAGCACAAGATGGAATCAAGATTGCCAGGAGACAGAATATAGGAAATAAAAGCAAAAATAAACAAATGGGACCTAATTAAAATTAAAAGCTTTTGCACAACAAAGGAAACTATAAGCAAGGTGAAAAGACAGCCTTCAGAATGGGAGAAAATAATAGCAAATGAAGCAACTGACAAAGAATTAATCTCAAAAATACACAAGCAGCTCAATTCAAGAAAAAGAAATGACCCAATCAAAAAATGGGCCAAAGAACTAAAGAGACATTTCTCCAAAGAAGACATATAGATGGCTAACAAACACATGAAAAGATGCTCAAAATCACTCATTATCAGAGAAATGCAAATCAAAACCACAATGAGGTACCATTTCACGCCAGTCAGAATGGCTGCTATCCAAAAGTCTACAAGCAATAAATGCTGGAGAGGGTGTGGAGAAAAGAGAACCCTCTTACACTGTTGGTGGGAATGCAAACTTGTACAGCCACTATGGAGAACAGTGTGGAGATTCCTTAAAAAACTGGAAATAGAACTGCCATATGACCCAGCAATCCCACTGCTGGGTATACACACTGAAGAAACCAGAATTGAAAGAGAAACGTGTACCCCAATGTTCATCGCAGCACTGTTTTTAATAGCCAGGACATGGAAGCAACCGAGATGTCCATCAGCAGATGAATGGATAAGAAAGCTGTGGTACATATACACAATGGAATATTACTCAGCCATTAAAAAGAACACATTTGAATCAGTTCTAATGAGGTGGATGAAACTGGAGCCTATTATACAGAGTGAAGTAAGTCAGAAGGAAAAACACCAATGCAGTATACTAATGCATAGATATGGAATTTAGAAAGATGGTAACGATAACCCTGTATACGAGATAGCAGAAGAGACACAGATGTATAGAACAGTCTTTTGGACTCTGTGGGAGAGGGCGAGGGCAGGATGATTTGGGAGAATGGCACTGAAACATGTATATTATCATATGTGAAATGGATCACCAGTCCAGGTTCGATGCATGATACAGGGTGCTCAGGGCTGGTGCACTGGAATGACCCAGAGGGATGGGATGGGGAGGGAGGTGGAAGGGGGGTTCAGGATGGGGAACACATGTACACACGTGGCAGATTCATGTCAATGTATGACAAAACCAATGCAATATTGTATAGTAATTAGCCTCCATAAAAATAAATAAATAAAGTGAAAAAAAAAAGATTGCTGGGAGAAGTATCAATAACCTTAGATACGCAAATGACACAACCTTTACGGCAGAAAGCAAAGAAGAACTAAAGAACCTCTTGATGAAAGTGAAAAAGGAGTTGGCTTAAAACTCAATATTCAGAAAACTAAGATCATGGCATCCAACCCCATCACTTCATGGCAAATAGATGGGAAACAATGGAAACAATGAGAGACTTTATTTTGGAGGGCTCCAAAATCACTGCAGATGATGACTGCAGCCGTGAAATTAAAAGATGCTTGCTCCTTGGAAGAAAAGTTATGACCAACCTAGACAGCATATTAAAAAGCAGAGACTTTACTTTGCCAACAAAGGTCCGTCTAGTCAAAGCTATGGTTTTCCCAGTAGTCACGTATGGATGTGACTATAAGGAAAGTTGAGTGCCAAAGAATTGATGCTTTTGAACTGTGATGTTGGAGAAGACTCTTGAGAGTCCCTTGGACTGCAAGGAGATCAAACCAGTCAATCCTAAAGGAAATCAGTCCTGAGTAGAGTATTCATTGGAAGAACTGATGCTGAAACTGAAGATCCAACATTTTGGCCACTGACTCGAAGAACTGATTCATTAGAAAAGACCCTGATGCTCAAAAGATTGAAGGCAGGAGGAGAAGGGGACGACAGAGGATGAAATGTTTGGATGGCATCACCCACTCAATGGACATGGGTTTGAGCAAGCTCCAGAAGTTGGTGATGGACAGGGAAGCCTGGCGTGCTGCAGTCCATGGGGTTGCAAAGAGTCGGACACGACTGAGCAACTGAACTGAACTGAACCATTGGAGTGGGATCCACACATAACATGTGATGGAATTTGAGGCATCTTATACAGATGCTGAATTTGAGGGTCCAATATTTAAAGTACTGTTTTTATTGTCGTTCTTGAATCGCTCAGTTGAGTCCGACTCTTTGCAACCCTATGGACCATAGCCCACCAGGCTCCTCTGTCCATGGGATTCTCCAGGCAAGAATTTTGGAGTGAGTTGCCGTTTTCTCCTCCAGGGCATCTTTTTAAAAGTATAACTGTTTTTATCTTTAGTGATATTACTTTTAAAATTCTATGTCGTCTTTTTTGTTGGAATGTAATTGCTTTACAATGTTGTGCTGGTTTCTACTGTGTAACAGTGTGAATCAGCTATGTGTTTACATGTATCCTTTCCCTCTTGATTCTTCCTCCCACCCACCCCATCCCACCACTCTAGGTCATCACAGGGCACCGAGATGAGCTCTCAATGCTATACTGCTTCCCACTAGTTATCTGTTTTCACGTGGCAATGTATATATGTATATATATAATTGTATATATATATACATATATAAATATGTATATATATAATGTAATATATATAATTACTCTCTCAACTTGTCCCGACTCTTCACAACCCTATGGACTGTAGCATGTACATTTTCCACCTATGAGTCATGAAGAGATTCTTTTGTATTTCCACTAAAAGCTTTATAAATTTGCATTTTATAGTTAAGTCTATAACCTAACTTTGTTGCTTTTTATATATTTTATAAGGGCCCAATGTTATTTGATTTCTCCCTACTTGTCCTGGTTCCATTCATTGAAAAGACCACCCTTGTCCTGAGTTCTGCTGTACCATCTTTGTAAACAATCAAACCTCCATATGTGTGTGGTTCTGTTTCCCCTGGCTCTGGTTGTGTCTCTGGCTAGGAAGGCCCAGAGCTGGATTCACCTTACATTGGCAACTGGAGATTTCCTAGAAAAGTACTCAGGGGGAGGGAAGTTTGCAAACAGATTTTGCTTCATGAAGCCTGGCTGTGATGGTGCAGCAGCTCTTAGATGCACAGGCTGGCACTCAAGCCTGGCTTCTGCTTCTTATTGTGAGATACCTGTGGAAGAGGTTCTCCACCATTCACAGCATGTTTGGGGACCAGCCTCCCTTGGACACGAAGGTGGGGCTACACATGGAGAAGGGCTTCTTGTACTGCCTGTCCCACTAGATTTATTTGGTGACTCAGTGGTAAAGAATCCACCTGCCAAGCAGGAGATGTGGGTTCCATCCTTGGGCCAGAAAGATCCCTTGGTGGAGGAAATGGCAACCCACTCCAATATTCTTGCCTGGGAAAGCCTATAGACAGAGGAGCCTGGTGGACTACAGTCCATGGGGTTGCAAAGAGTCAGACATGACTGAGTGACTAAACAACAATATTTCAAGCACACAGCAAAGCACAGAGAATGATAAGACGTGTGTACTTACTACCACATAACACAGTGCCTATTTCATTGAACTTTTTAAAATTTTATTTTTAGTTTTTCCTCTTTATTACGTCAAACCAGATATTTTTATTTTAAGCCAAACTCTTCTATGTCTACAAATAAATAAATGACACATAGGATTTCAGATAACTTTCTATATATAATAAATCTATGATCAATGTTCCAGAATTGGCTGGTATAAGATCTTAATGCAAACCAGCCAAGAATGATATTTTCCTTCTTAGTGGTTCTGGAGTATGTACCACCTGTGTCACCTATCACATAATGTTTGCAGTCATTCTTTATATGGTTATCTATTTTTAAATTAATTTTCATTGGGGTATAGTTGCTTTATGATGTTGTGTTAGTTTCTGCTTATAGCAAAGTGAATCAGTTATATGTATATGTACATCCCTTCTTCTTTGGATTTCTTTTCCATTCAGGCCACCACAGTGCATTAAGTAGTCACTGAGCTTTGCTGAAAGAAATCAAATTGTTCAGAGAAATTGAGGGGCCCTGCTTACAAGTACCAAAGGCCAGTATCCTCTTCTTCCCCAGAAGTAAACACTGGGATGAATCTGAGTATCATTCCCGTGCATGGGCTTGTGCACTTCCACTGCACATTTGTGCCCTCATAAATATTATAAAGCACTTATTAGAGGCTTGCTGGCTATGTAAATGGAATAATGTTACTGATACAATTGCATTTACTAATTTTTAAAAATTTTTATCGGAGTATAGTTGCTTTACAATGTTGTGTTAGTTTCTACTGCACAGCAAAGTGAATCAGCTATACATATACATATATCCCCTCTTTTTTGGATTTCCTTCCCATTTAGGTCACCACAGTGGAGTTCCCTATGCTATATAGTATGTTGTTATTAGTTATCTATTTTAT
>NW_011494753.1:413907-442659 GCF_000754665.1 Bison bison bison
TAGAGTTCCCTATGCTATACAGTATGTTCTCATTAGTTATCTGTGTTATGTGCAGTGCTGTTCTTAGTTGCTCAGGAGTGTCCAACTCTTTGCGACCCTTTGGACTGTAGTCCACCAGGCTCCTTTGTCCATGGCATTTCCCAGGCCAGAATACTGAAGTGGGTTTCCATTCCTTCTTCAGGGGATCTTCCTAATCCAGGGATCAAACCGATGTCTTCTGTGTCTCCTGCATTGCAGGCAATTCTTTACCACTGAGCCATCGGGGAAGCCCATTGCATGAGTCCAAAAGAGCAAGGAAGAGGAGGAGGAGGGAAGAGCAGAGAAGTGGAGACGTGGAGCCTACATAACGTATTCAGGAGACCCAGGCGTTCAAGATTTGGGAGAGCAGTGGTGTGGCAGATTTGGGAGTGGTGGCAGCTAAGAGCAGGAATGGATGCAGGGCCACATCTCAAAGGGCCTTGAATTTAATGCCAGGCAGTGTGTCCTTTACTCAGTAAGTAATGAAGGGTTTTAAGCCAGGCAGAGACACAACCTGATTTGCATTTTAGAAAGGTCTCCGACCTGCCTCCCTATATTGGGCAGAGCACTCCTGGTATTCATTACTCAAATGCCAACCTAAATGGGCTCTGGAAAGGCTAAATAAAAATTGCATCTGTGGGAATTGTCAGACGTAATCCTTCTCTTATCTGCAGTGACAGCTGAGATTGGGGAGTGTGGATTCACGCCAGCTGAGCTGGTACATACTTCAGGATGCTTCCGGATGCTTCAGTCCCTGTGGGACAGGGCCTCCTCCACCCCTTGAGCTCTTGTTACAGCTAGTGAGCCCCTCTCTGCCTAGGGCCTCAGGTGATTTATGAGGTACCCCAGATCAGGAACCTGCTTCCTCTCCCCCCACCCCACACCAATGCCTTTCCATTTTCCACTGCACCCGGGATCAAATCGGAATACCTAACCCCATGTCAAAGCCTGGCATGGCTCCTGCCTTTCTCTCTAGCCCGTGTCACTGAACTCCAGTCACATGAGCCTCAATTCTCCGTCAAACACGCCATCCTCCAGCCTCAGGACCTCTGCACTTGCTCTTTCTGTTGCGGGAGCATTTTGCTCTGACTCCTCACAGCACTGCTACTGCTAAGTCACTTCAGTCGTGTCCGACTCTGTGCGACCCCATAGACGGCAGCCCACCAGGCTCCCCCGTCCCTGGGATTCTCCAGGCAAGAACACTGGAGTGGGTTGCCATTTCCTTCTCCAAGGCATGAAAGTGAAAAGTGAAAGTGAAGTCACCCAGTCGTATCCGACTCTTAGCGACCCCATGGACTGCAACCCACCAGGTTCCTCAGTCCATGGGATTTTCCAGGCAAGAGTACTGGAGTGGGTTGCCACTGCCTTCTCCTCCTCACAGCACTAGCACCTTCTAATTCTTCAGGTCTCAGCTTGGACATCACTCCCACAAAGAGACCATTCTTTACCACCTCGTCCCAGTAAGTCACTCTGTGATTCTTTTTTTTAAATTCATTCTTTTTTAAAAAATTATTTTTATTTATTTATTTTTTTGGCCAAGCTGCATGGCATTCAAGATCTTAGTTCCCTGACTGGGGATTGAACCCATGTCCCCTGCAGTGGAAGCATGGAGTACCAACCACTGGGCTGCCAGGGAAGCATAGTCACTCTGCCATTCTTTTTCATAGCATCTGTGTTTCCCCTCCCCCCACCCCAGCTTCTTTGACAATCTGTGGTCATCTCTCCTATTACCATATTTTGTTATTTCTTGTCCATCTATCCTACTAAATTAAAGGTACCACCAAGGCAGGGATATGAACTATCTTGTTCACCACCAAGTTTCCAACACTTAGAACATTTCCTGGCACATAAAGGCATTTGGTAAATATCTGGTGATCAAATAAGGTATGCACAAATCATGTCCAGGGTCTAGAACTGATGCAAACTATGTAATTATCATTATGCTAGAATGTCCATCACTAGGCGTAATCAAGGCTGGTGCTTGCTACATCTACCTTTTGACCAATTATCCGTAGGTGAAAAGCACCCAGACCATCCCAAAGAGCCCCCAAAGATTCCTTACAGACGCCTTTCAGACCCTATTGTGCAGCAGCAACCCTAGTTTCTAGTGTTAATCAGAGACAATGATCCTACCCATGTGGTAGCTCTTTTCCTTGTCTGTGGGCTTACTGACCAAAGAAGCCGCACATGACCTGCTGGTAGTCACAGCTTCCAGGACATGGAACTTTACTGTTTTCCTGGTGGAAGTCCTCCCTTGCTGGGAATCACAACCCACGATCCAACAGAATTTAGTGTTACGGGGACAGAAGCGTAGGTTTTGTAAGGAAGTCACTGGGAAGGATGCTAAAAGAGGCCCTTGGTATTTCTGCCTTTTGATTGATTCCTGAACATACTCATTCCATCTACTGGGAACACAGCACCAGAATGGCCCTTGCTTCATTGCATATATTCCCCTCTGGGGGGAAGAGCACTAATTCTGCAGATGTTGCCCCCAATTTGGCATTTACTCTAAGCCTTTAATAGGAGTTTCATTGTTCTCTTCAGCTGGCATCTTCCAGGTGACGCAGTATGTGTTATACACATGTCCATGCACTTCCTTTGTCATGAAATGTGCCTCTTGGTTTAAAGCAATATGGTTCAACCATTTGCAAAGCAAAAATAGAGACACAGACATAGAGAACAAATGTATGGACAACAAGGGGTGGAAAGGGTGAGGATGGGATAAACTGAGAGATTGGGATTGACATATATACACTGCTATGTATAAAAGAGATAACTAATGAGAACCTGCTGCAGAGCACCGGGGTAGGGGGCAGAGAAGGTACAATCTGTTTGCAGGACATATAGTAAGTTAACCTTAAAAATGCACTTCAATGCACATTGCTGCTGCTGCTGAGTCGCTTCAGTCGTGTCCAACTCTGTGCGACCCCAGAGATGGCAGCCCACCAGGTTCCCCCGTCCCTGGGATTCTCCAGGCAAGAACACTGGAGTGGGTTGCCATTTCCTTCTCCAATGCATGAAAGTGAAAAGTGAAAGGGAAGTCACTCAGTCGTGTCCGACTCTTAGAGACCCCATGGACCGCAGCCCACCAGACTTCTCCATCCATGGGATTTCCCAGGCAAGAGTACTGGAGTGGGGTGCCATTGCCTTCTCCATCAATGCACATTAAGTGCAGACAAATAGTTTTGGATTCCACCCATATGGTGGAATACCTAGAATAGTCAAATTCATAGAGTCAGAAAGTACATTGATAGCTACCAGGGGTTGAGGGGAAGGGGAAAGGGGAGTTCGTGTTTAATGGGGACAGAGTTTCAGTTCAGGAAGGTGGAAAATTTGGGAGATGGATGCTGATGAGAGTTGTACAAGTAAATGTATTTAGCGCCACTGAGTTTTACAGTTAAATATGGTTACAATACTATGTTTTATATTATGTGACTTTTACCATAATGAAACAAAAATAAAGCAATATGGTTCAAGATTCTATGCCAGTCAGAGTGGCGTTCTGTCAGTCCTTGTACGGAGGAGGTAGAAGAGGCACATTGGAGGGTAAGTCAGAGCCCCAGACAGACGAGGTGATGATTCTAGTCAGGTGAGTCAGCTCACCCTGCAAGGGCTCTGTGGCTGGCAGATCTCTGTGGGCTCTACTGCGACAGGCAGGAAGGTCATCACAGCCCTTGAGCGAGGTGTTGAGTGTGTCTTCTCCTCCTTTCTACGTAAAGATGAGCTAGTTTTTATCCGCTTTACTGATGGGGTTTGAACGGAACATATCTGCTGGATCAATAACCACATTCCTAGTGCCCAAGGCCATTCCAGTAAAAATAGCACAGTCAGCACTGAGGCTGCAATTGGGGTGATCATTTGACTTGGTTTATAGTCGTCCACCAGCACCTCCTAAATTCTTCTAGTTTTTGCAAAAGACACGCTAAACTGAATAACAGAGACAAGATGATAGCCACCACCCTTGCATCCTTGAAATCGTTGAAGGTGGTTCTAGTATTTGCTGATTCGTCCATGAGGTGGTATGGCTTCTAGTTCACTATCTTGGTTGGAGTGAAGGCCTGTTGCAGGGCCTTCTGCTTGCTCTTCCTATTTTCTCTCTTCCTCCACAGGTCAGAGAGTGAATGAGAATTCTGCCAACCATGCAGCATAATTACACACTTGCAACCAGGAAAGTAAACAAGGCTGAGCCCTGAAGAATTGATTTCACATTTTGATGCTGGAGAAGACTCTTGAGAGTCCCTTGGACAGCAAGAAGATCAAATCAATCAATCCTAAAGGATATCAACCCTGAATATTCATTGGAAGGACTGATGCTGAAGCTGAAGCTCCAATACTTTGGTCACCTGATGGGAAGAACTGACTCACTGGATAAAATTGTGATGCTGGGAGGAGAAGGTGATGGCACCCCACTCCAGTACTCTTGCCTGGAAAATCCCATGGACGGAGGAGCCTGATGGGCTGCAGTCCATGGGGTCTCGAAGAGTCGGACACGACTGGGCGACTTCACTTTCACTTTTCATGCATTGGAGAAGGAAATGGCAACCCACTCCAGTGTTCTTGCCTGGAGAATCCCAGGGACGGGGAAGCCTGGTGGGCTGCCATCTATGGGGTCGCACAGAGTTGGACACAATTGAAGCGACTTAGCAGCAGCAGCAGCAGCAGTGATGCTGGGAAAGATTGAAGACAGGAGGAGAAGGGGATGACAGAGGATGAGATGGTTGGATGGCATCACCGACTCTATGGATATGAGTTTGAGCAAGCTCCAGGAGTTGGTGATGGACAGCGGAGCCTGGCATGCTGCAGTTCATGGGATTGCAAAGAGTCGGACATGAATTAATGACTGAACAACAACAACAATCAGGAAGGTAACTGGAGGGTAGACCTCTGGATACAAGGGATCCCCCTTGAGAGGACTTAGGCTCCAACTAATCTATGTCCCTCACTGGGAAGGTAGGGACCCTTGATACATTTTGAGTTCCTTGGCATCTTTGTCAGCCCAGACGTCATTAAAGAGTGCATACACCGAGTTACTCTGGTAAACAAGCACAGGTTCCTTGGAGAAGGACAAGGGGAGACACTCATCTCACCCCTGACCACATGGTCCTTGCTATGTTGCAGTTCTGTCACCTCCATTTACTATGACCGTCACCAAGCTTCCCAGGCAGCTCAGTGGTAAAGAATCCACCTGCTAATGCAGGAGACACAGGTTTGATCCCTGAATTGGGAAGATCCCCCAGAGGAGGACATGGTAACCCACTCCAGTATTCTTGCCTGGAGAACTCCATGGACAGAGTTACCTGGTGGGCTATCATCCAAAGGGTCGCAAAGAGCTGGACGCAACTGAGTGACTAAACAGCAGCAATGATGCCCATAGCCTTCGTTGTCTAGTTCTGAGGCAGAGTTAAAAAAAAATTTTTTTTTTGGCCATACCTAGTGGCATGTGGGATCTTAGTTCCCTGACCAGGGATCAAACCCTCACCCTCTGCACTGGAAGCAGAAAGTCTTAACCAATAGACCACCAGGGAAGTCCCTATGGCAGAAATTTATACCATCAATCCAGACCAAGAGATCACAGTGACCGCTGATCTTCTCAAAGATGCTTCTGCCATCAATGGATTTTTGTTGCCTTCTGCACCTTTTGGGGCTTCCCTGGTGGCTCAAGTGGTAAAGAATCTGCCCGCCAATGCAGAAGACGCAGGATCAATCCCTGGGTTTTGTTGCCCGAGGAGAGGTGTGTCCAGGTGCAAGTATTGCAGCAAAGGGTCCTGGCTGCAGCCTGTGTCAAAGTGTCGATCTCAGGACCACCACCCCCTTTCCGTCCCCCTGCCACCTTGTTCAGGTTTGGAAAGTGAAAGTGAAGGTCAGAGGCCCTAATCGCAGGGCTGGAGACTTAGGTCTTCTGCCATACTGAGTCTCACCTTCTGCAGGCTCCCACCTGAATGTGAACCCCAGAATCTTCGCAGAAACCCACAGAATCTATGATAGGGGTGCAGAGGAGGGGTTTGAGTTTCAGATACTGACTTGGGGGTGGTGGTAGTGATAGGGCCTTTGCAAAGAGGTGCTGTTGGAAATTTTAAGAGGAAAATTGGAAATTGTAAACAAAAACATAACGAGGAGAGGAAAGAGAAGTGTGCCAGGGAGAAAAACTTCAAGGATGCTTAAATTTCAGTGAGCATAAGGAGGAAAAGATTGAACCAAGGAGCTAGAGAAGGAGTGAAAAGGGGAATTGAAGGAAGGAGTGAAAAGGGGAATTGAAGGAAGGAGTGAAAAGGGGAATTGAAGGAAGGAGTGAAAAGGGGAATTGGAGGTGGAGATGGTGTTCACAAAGAATGGCACCTGAAAGCCAGAAACCCTGCGTTTCATCCTGGGATTGTCATTTATTTGCTGTGTTACTTTGGCTAAGTCACTTGACCTCTCTGGGCTTCGGTTTTTCTCAGCTTTAAAATGGAAGTTGGGCCAATTCCTACCTCTCAGGTTTGTTGTAAGATTCAAAAGAGAAAGGATCATAGAGGACCTTTTTTTTTTTAAAAAAAAAAAAGAAAAAAAAAAAAGCACCTAGGAGCGTTTTTAAATGCTTAGTGTCTTCCCCAGGGCAGGGGAGGAGGGTCTGGCTTCACTGTATTTATGTTTTCATCTTGCTCTCAGTATCCCTTCAGATCCCTGTAATTACACTGTCTTAATGCAATCTAAATTAAAAAGATAAGAGAAAACTTCTTTCTCTCAAGCTTGATTCTGTGATTGTTTTTTTTTTTCCTCTGAAGCCTATAACTTACATTACCAAGAAGGCAACAAGCTGTCATGAATGCTTAGCAATCCATTTGTGACCACATGGTGCATCTTATAATAAGACTGGGTCAAGGAGTTCCAGTCTGCGGGTGCAGAAAAGGTTTTTCTGAAGGAGCAAAGGTTTATTTGTTCACAATTGGGAGGCAGGGCATTGGAACAGTTCAAGGTTTTCAGCTATTCAATGCCAAGTCTTCTGGCCAAAAGATGTCCTCACAAGTTTCTATAGATAAAACCATTATAGGAAATCAATGTGCTCCTGCATTTTCCAATAGAACTCAGACATAATGCCACTGAAACAGCCAGGGGAATCCAGAGCTAATGATTTGGAGCTGGGATGAAGGGAACTCAGGCTGCATTTGCAAAATCAGAACACCACTAAGAGTTCATGAAAATAGGCCCATTCAACATTTATTTGATGGACAATCATTTCCCTTTCTGAGCCTCAGTTTCTTCCTCTGGCAACTGAAGCCACTAGAATAGAGACATAGGTGTAGAGAACACACATGAGAACACGGAGCAGGTGGGATGAACTGAGAGAATGGAACTGACGTATATATACGACATGTGTAAAACAGATAACTAATGAAAGCTGCTGTATAGCACAGGGAGCTCAGCTTGGAGCTCCGTGATGACCTAGAGGGGTGGGATGAGGGGAGGGAGGGAAGTCCAAGAGGGAGGGGAGATATATATATATATATACATACATTTCCATATGGCTAACACTGTTGTACAGCAGAACCTAACACATCATTGTAAAGCGACTATGAAAAGTGAAAGTGTTGGTCGCTCAGTTATGTGCGACTTTTTGTGACCCCATGAAGTGCAGCCTGCCAGGTTCCTCTGTCCATGGGATTGTCCATGTAAGAATACTGGAGTGGGTAGCCATTCCCTTCTCCAGGGGATCTTCCCTACCCAGGGATCGAATCCAAGTCTCCTGCATTGCAGGCAGATTCTTTACCATCTGAGACACCAGGGAAGCCCCATAAAGCAACTATACCCCAATTAAAAGAATAGATTTCCTACACTTCTCTTTCAGAATGAATATCTTGAGCCTTTATTGAATGTTCAGCCAAATAAAAGCACTTTGAATGATATTAGAAGGTTCTGGTTTGCCTGTTAAGAAAAGAATGGGCACTTCCCTGGTGTGCCAGTGATTAAGGGTCCACCTTCCCATTCAAGGATCACAGGTTCAATCCCTGATCCAGGAAGATCCCACATGCCACAGAACAACCAAACCTGTGCACCACAACTACTGAAGCCGAAGCCGTAGAGCCCATGCTTCTCAGCAAGAGAAGCCCAGCAATGAGAAACCTGCTCACCACAGCTAGAGGGCAGCCCCAGACCCCATTCACTGCACCTAAGAGAAAAGCCCTCATGTAGCAACGGAGACCCAGCAGAACCAAAACTACATAAGTAAATACATAAAATTTTTAAAAAAGAAAGGGACGTCTTTGGTTTGCCTCGGGCTTGCTGACAGCTACATACGCTGGCACATGTGCTCTAGAGGAGAAAGGCCAGTTCAGGCTGCAGCAAGTAACACTCTGTGTGACTTTAGACGAGCATTTTCGCTGTTCTGAGCCTTGCTTTCCTCCACTGTAAAATAAGCCATAGAAAGCACGGGAAATTGGGAACCTTAGTTGCCCCTAGAGAAGTTGACTGATGAGCTGGGGATTAGTTTTAGGAAACTGTGGGCTGAATTTGGAGAAGAGCCATAGGCAGTTGGATAGGAACTTATTACTATACCCTGTGTACCTTTGGGCCCTATGAATTTTACTCTCATTTATACCACCTATTCATTAAACGAAAACATGTTTAACATGAAAAAAATCCACAACCAACAAGGACCTACTATATAGCACAGGGAACTCTTGCTCAATGTCATGTGGCAGCCTGTATGGGAGGGGAGTTGGGGGAGAGTGGATACACGTGTACGTATGGCTGAGTCCCTTGCTGTTTGCCCGAAGCTATTGCAATGTTGTTAATCAGCTCTACCCTAATATAAAATAAAAAGTTTTAAAATAAATAGGTCCATAGACCTAGGGAGTTGGTGTATTTCCTCTTGGAAACAGAACATCCTATTGTATTTCTTGCCCTTGATGCTGTCTGCTGAGAATGGTATATAATGTTCTCTTCATTTATCACCTCATGATTTTATAAGCAAGACATTAAACATGATAGCTCTAGAGCGAACCAAGTCAAATGACAAAGAACGCATCCTGTTCTAATTCAGGTTATTAATAAGTGTGAAAAAGCCTAGTTCTGTCTGTGAGAATAAAGTCTCTGTTCTCCTTTGCTAATAGCAGAGCTGAGGACAAAGCTGTCATTACATTGCATCTTCTTTTGTTATCGTTTTGGCTGTTCCACATAGCATGCAGGATCTTAGTTTCCCCACCAGGGATCAAACTCCCGCCCCCTGCAATGGAACTGTTGAATCTTTACAACTGAATCACCAGGGAAGTCCTGAATTGCTTCTTCCTAATTGGCAGGAACCCTTGCAGGGGTGACTGTGATGTGGTCGGACAAGTCCTGCCACCACTCCCAAGACAGAGTTTTCACTGTGATTGCAAGAAAATTGGTTTATTTAACATAATAAATTTCATCACCACTTAATTTAACAGGAAATGCCTGCTGTTTGGGGCCCATAAAATAATTCCTGATCCCTCAGGTGTTGAAGCTTCAAATTAGGGGGAAAAATATAAGATAGATGTGTGACATATATATTCTTACAAATGTGTATGTATGAATGAGTGAACCTGGGATAAAGGAGAAATACAATTATGAAAGTTGGCAGCAACATCTCGGAAGCAATGATTTACAAGAGATTCAATCTAAATTATAATTTCCCAAGTCGATCACAATAAATTTCCAGAAACAAGTCTTGCCTTTTGAATGCAGAGTGTGTTGACAGGAAGATCATGTCTTTACCATGACGTATTTCATGTAGGTCTTGTTGACCTGTGACCTTGAAGAATCCTCTGTGTATTTGTCTTTCGGATTTGAAACTTGAGTGCTGGAAACATGCTGGTTGTTCACACTTGGTAATAGCAAAGGGATTTGCAGGACTTCAGGCCGGAAAACTGTTTAATTACCTAATGTATGCAGAAAAAAACAGTCTCAGAGAGGTTGGGTAACTCACCTAAAGGGCACACAGCCAACAAGGACAAAGCAACCTGGAACCTGTTCAGATATATTTGATGGTTCCCAAGAGCCACTGTGAGGGTTTGACCTTCCTGGGTTGGGAAAGATAACTTGAGTCACCAATAAAGTAAATTATTCCCCAAAGAGACTGGGTAACCAAGAGAAATACAGCCTACAATGATGTCTTGTCCGATTTTGTGACCCCATGGATTGTAGCCTGACAGGCTCCTCTGTCCATGGGACTCAAGGCAAGAATACTGAAGAGGGTCGCCATTTCTTCTTCCAGGAGATCTTCCCGCCCCAGGGACTGAACCTGCACCACTTGGGAAGCCGCAATATGCAAGTAGAAAGTTTTATCCTGGGCCATTCATGGCTCTGAATTTGGTCACTGAATCCTTTTATCCTTTTTAACAATCGTCAGATTCAGAGAAGGGCTGGTGTTGTAGACTCAGCTTCCCCAATGCACTAGTATCTCAATCACTTTGTAGCTGCACTTAGAGCTCCATGATTCATCCCACTGTTGACCCATCAAAGAGCATGACACATGCGAGCTGCTTTGCGGAACCCAGTGGAGGAAACCACCCCTCCATGGAAACAACCAGGAAGTTTTGATTCATTCTTTCACTGAACTTCTTGCTGGGAGTAGTCTTCTTAAAACAGACAGAGGATGAGGTTGGAAGAGGGGAAACTGCCACCCTGGTAAGCAACATTCATTTTGTCCCAGTTCAGCTGTGCCAAAGGCATGTTAATTGAGCACAGATTGTGTGCAGGATGCTGGAAGGACTCGGGAATGAACTTTATGCAGTTCCTGTTCTATTAGGAACTGCACTATCTAGCTGGGAGAAAGAGGGAGATGCCAGCTTTGGGCAGTGCCTACCCCAGCCCCATGTAGGGGTAAGGACGACTTGACATTTAACATTTTCTTTTCTTTCTTTCTTTAGTTTGGAAGCATATTTCTTTAAGCAACCCCACAAAAATTAGCATGGTTGTATTAGCAGGGTTGTATTCCAGAGTAAAAGTTTGTTTTCTGTGCATCCCTCTCCTTCTATCCTCTCTGATGATTCCCCAGGGCTGGGGGAGAGACAGAAAGTGACTCAGAACCACGGATCTATGGGAGATGGTTAAGACGGATGCTTGCTTGAAAAGTCTGTATTTTTGCCTGTTTGGTTTTTTTTTTTTTTTTTTTGGTCTCACCATGGGGCTTCCCTGGTGGTTCAGTTGGTAAAGAATCCACCTGCAATGCTGGAGACTTGGGTTCGATCCCTTGGTTAGGAAGATCCCCCGGATGAGGGCATGACAACCCACTCCAGTATTCTTACCTGGACAATCTCCATGGACAGAGGAGTCTGGTGGGCTACAGCCTATAGGGTCACAAAGAGTTGGACACAACTGAGCGATTAAGCACAGCACAAGGCATGTAGGATCTTAGCTCCCTGACCAGGAGATTGAACTGATACCCTTTGCAGTGAAGGCACAGAGTCTTAACCACTGGATTGCCAGGGAATTCCCAGCATTAGCCTCAGCATGACTGTCATAAGTGGCCAAACTCTTCAGTACCCATGCCACCTTCTGTTGAAAACTCCAGCCAGGTTTTTACTTCTGTGCCACTGGATACTGTCCTGGGGGTTTATTTGCTTAGCGCTTGCCCTTCCCTTGTTGAGAAAGAATTCTTGCAAAGCTATTATACACTCCCTCTTTGAAGGTGAATTATAAGGGGAGAAACAAAGAAATAAAAAAGTGGGGATCCCTTCATTGGTGATGCTGGACACTTGTATGGTCCTTGTTGATTGTCCAGTCTGTCTTTCTCTCCTTTAGGCAACCTCACAGACTTCTCCCCAAATTCTCTTTTCATTTAATTGAACCAAATTCAGATCCCATGACTGCATGCAAAGAACCCTCACAAATATATTGATTCCATTGTGTTGAATCTGTGCCTAACAAACAGCTTCTACTTATACACATGCCTTTGATCTTTCTACCTCCACTCATCTGGCACATGATAGATGCTTTTTAATTTTTGTTGAATAAACAATAAGTGTAGAGAAGTGATGGCACGTCAAGATACAGGATGCTGTCAGGACCTAAACTGCAAGAGTGGAGTGAAGAGGAGAGAAGGTTGTGAGGGGTGAGAGGTAGACCAGGAGGTGCTAAAGAGAAAGCATTTGAGCTGAGTTTTGATGGTTAGATCCAGGTTGGAGAAGGGTGAACATAAGACTGGGTTTCCCAAGTGGCACTGGTTGTGAAGAACTTGACTGCCATTGCAGGAGATGTAACAGATACAAGTTCGATTCCTGGGTTGGGAAGATCCCCTGCAGAGGGCATGGCAACCCACTCTAGTATTCTTGCCTGAAGAATCCCTTGGACAGAGGAGCCTGGTGGACTGCAGTCAGTCCATGAGGTCTCACTGAAGCAACTTAGCACTCATGCACTTGTTCTTCCTGGATAGCTCAGTTGGTAAAGAATCTGCCTGCAATGCACGAGACCCTGGTTCGATTCCTGGGTTGGGAAGATCTGCTGGAGAAGGGATAGGCTACCCACTCCAGTGTTCTTGGGCTTTTCTTGTGGCTTAGCTGGTGAAGAACCCACCTGCAATGCAGGAGACTTGAGTTTGATCCCTGGGTTGGGAAGATCCCCTGGAGAAGGTAAAGGATACCCACTCCAGGGGTTGCAAAGAGTCAGACCTGACTGAAAGACTTTTACTTCACTTCACCTTGTTATTAGCAATTTCCTGATCACGTGTGTCATTATGATTTGGGGGTGGATTTATTGCTGACTGTTTTTCTATCCATGGTGGCTGAATTCTTCCGAAGTCACAAATTGAAATCAATGGCCGTTGTGGAAACCCAATGCAGGCATGGCCACACCAGGTCACTTGGGATGGGCCGATCTTTCCTCTGTGTTATTCTAGGGTCTGATGTCTGAGAATCTCAAAGCCATATAAAAAGTAGTGCTCCCAGCAAGGTCAAGAAACACAAAACAAATTTTAATTACAGGCCTTATGCTGAGAACATAGAGACCAGGAAACAACTCAGGGAATTTAATAAACAAAGGCATCATGGTGTGATGGGAAAACTTTTTTTTTTTTTGGTAGTAAGGTAACACTTTTAGTGAAAATTTTATAGAAAAATACCAGCAACCCTTATTTTCCTTCCTACTCCTTACCTCCCAAACCTTGTCCTCGTGCAGAAGTATTTTCTTTGTTGTGACAGTAATATGTATAATTCCCATTGTAGTTTTAAATTTTTTTATTTTTTGGCTGTGCCACATGACATATGGGATCTTAGTTCCCCAACCAGGGATCAAACCTGTGCCTCCTGGATTGAAAGCACAGAGTCTTAACCACTGGATCACCAGGGAAGTCTCCTTTAGCATATCATAAACTTGTTTCTTTTTCAGATACCACATTACTTTGATTTTAGTGATCAAAAGTGAAAGTGTTAGTTGCTCAGTTGTGTCCGACTCTTTTCGACTTCATGGACTGTAGCCCACCAGGCTCCTCTGTCCCCAGAATTCTCTAGGCAGGAATACTGGAGTGGGTTGTCATTTCCTTTTTCAGGGGATCTTCCCGGCCCAGGGATCGAACCCAGGTCTACTGTATTGCAAGCAGATTCTTTACTGTCTGAGGCACTAGGGAAACCCAGTGACTTAAGAACATGCCATCACACTTTTCAGAACCCTTCTCTTAACACTGGAAATGTTTTTGTAGCGTAGATAAAGTGGCCGCTGGCATCATGGGGGACAGCTTTGTCACTCTTGGCTCCCTGCTCTGGCTTTTTATAAATCAGACTAAAAATTTCAGTTTGGCCCATCATTGGGCAGCTGGTACTGAAATTTCAAGCATCTGGCAAGTTTCTGGCCTAGAACATCTGGGAAGGAGGGTCTGATTTGTGATAGAACAGACTTATTGGCTCCAAATCCTGGCCAGTCAGGATCAGCTACCCATGATCAGAAATTCCTAGCTTCTCAGCTCTATGATCTCTTTCCAAGGACTTTATTATTTTTTTTAATATATATAAACTTATTTATTTTAATTGGAGGCTAATTATTTTACAATATTGTATTGGTTTTGCCATACATCAACATGCATCCGCCACGGGTATACATGTGTTCCCCATCCTTTTCAGGGACTTTAATCTTGTGTCACCAGGAAAAACTCACTTCCCTGATGATAGCGGTGTTTTCTGATGAGGTTGTCTCCTTCAGATTCATGGGACAGTAAAGGGATCGTCAAGCAGCTGGCAAAATTTGATCTTTAAGGCAAGTCTGAAGGAGGAGGTGGGGGGCGGTGGGGGTGGGGAGGTTAGAGGATGGGGAAGGGAGAACCCCCATGGAAATAACCTGAGGCACTGAAGGAAGTTACAATGAAAAATGGGAAAAGTGAGAATAAATCTAACAATATACTCCTGGCTGTTTTAACAGTGGGACTGACTAGGGACATGGTGGCTGGCTAATTCGGACACTATGGGTCTACCTTCTCAGCTCACAAGTCTGCTCAGTCTAGTGGGGTGCCATTGCCTTCTCCGAAGGATGTTGTCACTGTTGTTCAGTTTCTCAGTTATGTCCAACTCTTTGTGCCTCCGCAGACTGTAGCATGCCAGGATTCCCCATCCTTCACCATCTCCTGGAGGCTGCTCAAATTCATGTCCATTGAGTGAGTGATGCCATCCAACCATCTTATCCTCTGCTGCCCACTTCTCCTTTTGCCTTCGGTCTTTCCCAGCATCAGGGTCTTTTCCAATGAGTCAGCTCTTCTCATCAGGTGGCCAAAGTATTGGAGCTTCAGCTTCAGCATTAGCCCTTCCAATGAATATTCAGGGTTGATTTCCTTTAGGACTGAGTGGTTTGATTTCCTTGCTGTCCAAGGGACTCTCAAGAATCTTCTCTAGCACCACAATTCAAAAGCATCAGTTCTTTGATGCTCAGTCTTCTTTATGGTCCAACTGTCACATCCGTACATGACTACTGGAAAAATCATAGCTTTGACTATACTTTGAACTTTGTTGGCAAAGTGATGTCTTTGCTTTTTAATACACTGTCTAGGTTTGTCATGGCTTTTCTTCCAAGGAGCAAGAGTTTTTCAAATTTCACAGCTGCAGTTACTGTCCGCAGTGATTTTGGAGCCCAAGAAAATCTAAGGATGTCCTCCCCCCAAACTCATACAGGAAGAGATGCCAAATGTCCAATGTGATCTCCCTCCGCTTGGCATCCTTATCGCCACTATTCCCCATCCCCCGGTTCAGGATGACTTGTGATGCTAACTCACCATGAGTTCTTCCTCAAAAGGAATGTGGAAAATTTCCATCTTCCCAGGAAATTGTGCAAAGTTTCCTTTTAGGTGAACAGCTTGCCGGGCACCACATACACAGCACAGGTAAACTGGAATCAGCTCACCTGGCCTTGTCCTCCTGCCGGGAGGGCTGGCATGCTCCAAAAAAAGATGGAGGCTCCGTCCAAGTTCAGTGCTTGGCAGGGGGCTGCTTTGATTTTCCCTGTCCACCCTAGACATAAGGATCTGGGTGCAAATACTGTTTGAGTCCATACAGCTCAGCTGTATCTCATTAACAACAGTCAGAATGTAAATGACACAGTTTAGGGAACTATTAACTTAAGCCTCTGTGTATTAAATTCCAGATAAGTTCCAGTCATCACAGCGGGGCGTGTCTTATTAACCAGCAGTTAATAATACCTTTTTATCAGGGTCATATTTCTCAACTAGAGGTGGGCTTAGACATCACCTATAGTGCTTTGTAAATTATACAGATCCTTAAGACAAGACTCCCCATCAAAACTTCTGTGGCAGTGACTGGCCAGTGTCTGACGGTGATAGTGAATGCCACCTGGACGGGCTTCTCCCTCATTAATCAGAGATTCCCTCTTTGTCGACTGTACATACACATTCCATTAGACTGCAGCAGCTGCAGTTAGAAATTCTCTGCTTCTGCAGAACCAAAGAGTCTCCGTTTGACTATTTCATTTCCACTGTGATATGGGTGACTCCCTCTTTTATGAGGCACGGAATTTTTTCCATTTTCAAAACTATGAGCACAGTGTAGAGCCAATGGGAAAGAAGCCAGGCTTAGAGGAGACAAGAGTCCTGACCATCAGGCGATTTGGTTTGATGTTCTGGCTTACAAGCTGGTGCTGGGTAGATAGAAATGCATATGTTGAAAATGCTTACAGGGGCTTGAAAAACAGCTTTTTCTTAAGGATTTTGAATATGGGTTTGGCAGTGCTATTGATACCATTTATCTGCACTTGCCACGAAGTCACGTTTTCCTAAACAGAGATGCAGTTTGGTCCAGTCATAGAATTATTGTAGATTCTAAATTAGCGTCATCCAAGTTAATGAGTTTCACTGTAATATGCCAAGTGCAAAAGCGGGGACTGGGGAGGGGTAGAATGAATCATGTGATTCTCCTTGGAGATAAAGAATGGGAAAGCTATGAATTGTTTATAGGAATCTGGAGGTGGGAAGCCTGAGTTGCATTGGTCACACGCAGCTGCCTTTAAAATATGAATACAGAAATTCTGATAGAGAGAAGCTTAAGGTCATTTTGTCCACACCCTTTATTTTACTGGTGAAAAAAATGCAATTAAGTAGGTAAAATGATTTATCCTAAGTCACACAATAAAGCTAGTAAGGGGCCTAAACAGATGTTATTTAAATAAGACATTTGGGTTTAAACTGGCTTTCAAAAACACCTCTGTGAAGACTGATTTTAGCACCTTCAACACAGCATTCCTTTGTCCCAACACTGTTTCCATCCTGCCAATTGAGAGACTCCATAGAAATTATAGAAAAGATTAAAAAATGAAAGTAGTCACCCTTGTAAACAACATTAGATACTCTCAGCCTCAAATCTTTGAAGGGCCCCTGAACAATCAAATATGGTCCGGATGTATACACACTGCTGCTGCTGCTGCTAAGTCACTTCAGTCGTGTTCCACTCTGTGCGATCCCAAGGACTGCAGCCTACCAGGCTCCTCCATCCATGGGATTTTCCAGGCAAGAGTACTGGAGTGGGGTGCCATTGCCTTCTCCGATATACACATTACTATGTATAAAATAGGAAACCTTTTGTACAGCACAGGGAACTACTCAGTGTTCTGTCATGACCTACATGGGAAGGAAATCCAAAAGAAGAGAGAATGCATGTGTACCTATGGCTGATTCACTTGTCTGTAAAGCAGAAACTAATCTAACATTGTAAAGTAACTATACTCCAATACAAATTACAAAGCAAAGGCAAAAGCAAAGCCAGTCAGGAAGCCAGCAAGGCAAGCCCGTGATAGCAGAAGAGATGGCTCAGAACACCAGAGGTGAGAGAGTGCCAACCCAGAAAGGTGGGGAGAGTGCTGAGGCTGCTTTTTGTCCAGAGGTGAGAGAAGATGGGGGCGGGGAGGAGGGTAGCTCACAGCCCTGATTGGCTGGGTTGATTCAGGGAGAGCAACCGGAGGGTTGACCCCATACAAACACTCTCTCCTTTCCCCAAGCAGCAAAAATTGTGTTTTCCTCCAGTGGGAAGAATGATCACAGGCAGGTGGACTGGAAAGGACAGCAGAGCCCTGGGAGAATTGGGGACACGCACACCTAGATGGCCAAACTGCCCTGGGAGCTGGGCCAGCATGCCTAACTCCACCGAGCACAGTGCAGACTGCAGGAAGGCTTCCCTGCCCCCACCCCCTCCTGAGCCAGCAGCAGATCAACTAACTGGGAGTCTCAGCGAATAAGATGAGAATCAGCAAACATTTGGGGAGAGTCCTGCAATTTCAGCAAAAGATAAAAAACATTAAAATAAAAAAAGTAGAATTTAATCCCAAAGTGACAAATGCTGCCACGCTGTGACTCTGGATATAAAGTGACTGGCATGCATACACTATTGATAGTATATATAAAATAGCTAACTAATGAGAACACACTCTTCAGCACAGGAAACTCTACTCAATGCTCTGTGGTGACCTGAATGGGAAGGAAGTCCAAAAGAGAGGGATACATGTATATGCTGGAGTAGGAAATGGCAACCCACTTCAGTATTCTTGTCTGGGAAATCCCATGGACTGAGGATCCTGGAGGGCTACAGTCCATGGGATCACCAAAGAGCGACCGACACACAACCGAGTGACTGAGCAGACATGTGTATGTATGGCTGATTCATTTTGCTACATGGCAGAAACTACAATAGATAAAGGAGAAAGGGATAGGATAAAGGAAATATTCAAAGATATGAAGGATAAATCCAGAGATTCAAAAATCCTTCTAATAGTTTTAGAAGGAGAGAATAGAGAGAATATAGGTGGGGGGAATACAAGATTTGAAAAAGAAAAAAAAAAAGCTAAGAATTTTCTACAACTGTAGAAAGACATTCATCTTCAGATTGACAGGGTCTACTGTTTATTGAGTAGGATGGATTTATAAAAACACAGATAGCACTTGGACAAATAATAGTGAAATTTCAAAACTTCATGGATAAGTAAGGAAAATTCTAGAAACCTCCAGGAAATAAAGATAGAACAGTTATGCAAGAATGAGAATCAAATTTACTTCAACAACACTGGATGAAAAGAAAATGAAGGGAAATCTTTAAGGTGCCAAAGGAGAGGAAGAAAGTCTTTTCATTCTAGAATGGTCTATTGAGTAGATTATCATTCTACAGGGAGAATAAAATATAGGCATTTTTCTAAGGGCTCAGATAAACTTACAACCCATAGACACTCCTGAAAGAATAGCTTTAGGATCTATTCCAGCAGGAATAAAGAAAAGTCTAGTAGAAAAAAATCAGTTATGAACGGAGACAACATTCATGCCTTACTTGTGTAATTTTTTAAGGTATTTTTAAAAAATTATTTTGAATTACATGGTAACGACAACCCTATACGTGAGACAGCAAAAGAGACACAGATGTATAGAACAGTCTTTTGGACTCTGTGGGAGAGGGAGAGGGGGATGATTTGGGAGAATGGCATTAAAACATGTATAATATCATATAAGAAATGAATCGCCAGTCCAGGTTCAATGCAGGATACAGGAAGCTTGGAGCTGGTGCACTGGGATGACCCAGAGGTATGGTATGGGGAGGGAGGTGTGAGGGGGGTTCAGGATGGGGAACACGTGTACACCCGTGGCGGATGCATGTTGATGTATGGCAAAACCAATACAATATTGTAAAGTAAATAATAATAATAATAATAGAGTTTTAATTAAACTGAAAATGCTAAGTACATTATCATGGAAAAGGAAACAACCATATTGTCAATGTTTAAAGTCTAGGCAGTATATTTACAACACACAGTCATTTCAGAAAATATCTAAACCGATTTTAAGACTTTCAGTTCCCAAGGAACTCAGACAAAGATGGTACATTGACCATAGGAAGCTATCACCGATTTCTTATGAAATCCCCAAAAATGATGCTAAGGGAATTAAAAAAGACACAATTCCAAAGAACAGGATGAGTTTGAGAGGGGAAATCAGCTTAAAAACTACTTTTCTTATTGGAAAAAAGGAAATGGGGGAGTGGTAAGTGATGTAACCCAGAGAAGAGACTGTTGCTGCTGCTGCTAAGCCACTTCAGTTGTGTCCGACTCTGTGCAACCCCATAGATGGCAGCCCACCAGGCTTCCCTGTCCCTGGGATTCTCCAGGCAAGAACACTGGAGCAGGTTGCCATTTCCTTCTCCAATGCAGGAAAGTGAAAAGTGAAAGTGAAGTCGCTCAGTCATGCCCAATTCTTAGCAACCCCATGGACTGCAGCCTACCAGGCTCCTCTGCCCATGGGATTTTCCAGGCAAGAGTACTGGAGTGGGGTGCCATTGCCTTCTCCACTACTCTCTTTTAAATATTTATTTTTATTTGTTTAATTTGGCTGCACCAGGTCTTGGTTGTAGCATATGGGATCTTTTAGATCTTTGATCTTTGTTGCAGCATGTGGGATCTTTCATTGTGGCATGTGATATCTAGTTCCCCCTGCATTGGGAGCCCGGAGTCTTAGCCACTGGACCACCAGGGAAGTACCAAAACTGCTCTGTTAAGATGGGTGCTAAGGTGAGAGCCAGTTTACCCAACAAAACCTGGAAAGTCTGACACTCAGAGACGTAAGAGAGGATGAGGAGGGCTGAAAAGATTGAAATGGGGGAAGACTCAGACTGCAGACAAGACATTCCTCCCCACCCTCTTTCCTGTTACTGAGTCCAAATTTGCTCTGCTTTTCACAAGATAAGTCAATGAATCTGAGAGAGTCAATTCCTAGGCAGACTGATAAGAAGTCCAGAATCCCCAAGGAGGAGAAAGGGGTCTGGGGCTCTTGAAGTGGAGATAGGGGTCTGGAATTCTAAGGAGGAGGAAAGGACAAACTTTTTTTTGTGTACACTCCTTAGTCAATTACACAACTCAGTTTAAACTCTGTACTAGGGATTATACAACAACAGTGTATCCTGCTTGAGGACAGTTGCTCCTTCCTGAAAACCTTCTGACTAATCCTGATATCTTAGAATGTATATTATGGGAGTGGGTCTGGTAAGATCTTTCTATTGTTAAATTCTAATCTTGTTATCCTAAAATGTAAATTGTGGGAGTGGGTCTGGTAAAATTTTCACAAACTTGAGACATTCTTTTGATTCATTGTAATAACTAATTGGAGAGTATAGAACTCCATTGCTAACACTAGCAAGGGGGTACTCTTTCTGCCCCCTTATGATGTCTATCTATGTCAGAAGCTTTCTCTATCCCTTTTATACTTTAATAAAACTCTATTATACAAAAGCTCTGAGCAATCAAGCCTCGTCTCTGGCCCTGGATTGAATTCTTCTCCGGAGGCCAAGAATCCCAGCATCTTCTATGGTTCAGCTACAACCTTTCAAATCCAAGGTAAGTCAATGAATCTGAGATGAGGTGTTGGGATCAGGAAGGTGTAAGGTGAGTGCAGAGAAAAAGAGAGAGAGCCAGGCAGTCAGGCAAGAAAAGGAAATTTATTAGAGGGAAATGAGAGGGTGACTGGCCCTTAAGGAGAACCAGCATCCTCCCTTTCTGATGGGGTCTTTCTTATATCCCGCCGGGAGAAATATCAATAATCTCAGATATGCAGATGACACCACCCTTATGGCAGAAAGTGAGGAAGAACTAAAGAGCCTCTTGATGAAAGTGAAAGAGAGTGAAAAAGTTGGCTTAAAGCTCAACATTCGGAAAACTAAGATCATGGCATCCATTCCCATCACTTCATGGCAAATAGATGTGGAAACAATGGAAACAGTGAGACACTTTATTGTGGGGGGCTCCAAAATCACTGCAGATGGTGACTGCAGCCATGAAATTAAAAGACACTTACTCTTTGGAAGGAAAGTTATGACCAATCTAGACAGCATATTAAAAAGCAGAGACATTACTTTGTCAACAAAGGTCCATGTAGTCAAGGCTATGGTTTTTCCAGGAGTCATGTATGGATGTGAGAGTTGGGCTATAAAGAAAGCTGAGCACTGAAGAATTGATGCTTTTGAACTGTGATGTTGGAGAAGACTCTTGAGAGTCCCTTGGACTGCAAGGAGATACAGCCAGTCCATCCTAAAGGAGATCAGTCCTGGGTGTTCATTGGAAGGACTGATGCTGAAGCTGAAACTCCAGTACTTTGGCCACCTGATGAGAAGAGCTGACTCATTAGAAAAGACCCTGAGGCTGGGGAAGATTGAGGGCAGGAAGAGAAGGGGATGACAGAGGATGAGATGGTTGGATGGCATCACTGACTCAATGGACATTGGTTTGGGTAGACTCGGGGAGTTGGGGATGAACAGGGAGGCCTGGTGTGCTGTGGTTCATGGGGTCGCAAATAGTCAGACACAACTGAGCGACTGAACCGAATTGAATGAAAAATTCTCTGAAGGTGTTAGAGAAAGCACCTGATTGAAACTGTCCACCCTGGCCTGACACCATAGTAACCATTTACACGAGTTGTTTTATGACAGGAGGTACTGGTAAAGAACACGGAACTAATGAGCCTCCACCAACTGAAAGAGTTCAGGAAAGGTCAAAATGAGACATCATGTGTCCAACCACTTCCCAGAATCCTTCTCTGTCATTCATCTTGGCTGAACAAGGCGTGCACCACCAGGAAGGACTCTTGAGTAAGAATGATTGGCTTAAGACAACCCAGAAACTAATTCCATCACCATAAAACCCGAAACTGCGAGCCGTGTGACAGAGCTGTTCTCCTGGGTTCCCTTACGCTGTTGTTCTCCGCCCGAGTGTTCTTTCCCAATAAAATCTCTTGCTTTGTCAGCACAGGTGTCTCCTTGGACATTTCATTTCCGAGTGTTAGACAAGAGCCCAGTTTCGGGCCCTGGAAGGGGTCCTCCTTCCTGCAACAAAAGGATGTTTAAATTTTAGCCTGTAGCTGAGTCCTGTGGTCATGTAGGTCATGTAGCCAGAGGTCTGGAATCTGGTGGTGTTGTAGCCTTGAGAAGGTAGGCGCCAGTAAGAAAAGAGAATGTTATTTGGGCAATATGGTCAGTCTCAAGGGTCACTGTGATTTTACTGTTTGTTTGCGAGGTCAACATAACGAGCCATTTTAACAGTGAGCCCCCATGTAGGCTCTAACAGAAGGGACTTTATTTGGGAGCCTGCTGCCCGAGAAGACGGCAGACAAGGACCTCAAAACAACTATCTTGTCAGGGTTTGGTTGCCAGGTTCTTTTATGCATTAGAGATGGGATGCGGGGAGGCGAGGAAACAAAGTAAAAACGCTATTCAATCCTTGCAAATGTCCCCTAGAATGGGAAGCCTCAGGCAGGGGGAGGTGTTAGTCTCACTTCTTTACAGTCCTTCACAGGTGGGCAGCTCAGATTATCTCCCTGAGACAGGCCATTACGTATGTTTGTAAGAACAAAAAAGGGTTAACACAGGCAGCCAGGTCACCCCCTAGGACAACACAGGGAACAATCACTGGAGAAACTTGAGACTTGAGACTCCTAGAAGGCTGCTCAAGGAACATCCTTCCACTCATTATCCGTGGAGTCTGATGTGAATTCCTACACCCATCCTGGTGTGGACATTCATCCTCATTGGCACTGCAGGACAGGCTTAGATTCCCAGACTCTCAAAGGTGAGTCTCCTTCACTGCACGACACAGGGTAAGGCCAGCTATTACACGTACTTCTGACCTAAGGGCAGTGTGTCTACCTCTGTTCACAGGTGGAACATCCTCTCTGGGCTCCTGGTTCTCTGCTGGGAACTCACATACAGACTCCAGCTGGGCTGGGGCCCTCAACAGAGACCATGCCCTTGAGGGTACCAGTAGATTGCAAGGCTGGGTCCTCGGACTTTTTTCTGTAAGGGGTTAAGTGGTAAACATTTTAGGCTTTTTGGACCAGGAAACAAAATTAAGGACAGCCTGCTGCTGCTGCTGCTAAATCACTTCAGTCGTGTCTGACTCTGTGCGATCCCATAGACAGCAGCCCACCAGGCTCCGCCATCCCTGGGATTCTCCAGGCAAGAACACTGGAGTGGGTTGCCATTTCCTTCTCCAATGCACGAAAGTGAAAAGTGAAAGTGAAGTCACTCAGTCGTGTCCGACTCTTCACGACCACAAAGACTGCAGCCTACCAGGCTCCTCCGTCCATGGGATTTTCCAGGCAAGAACACTAGAGTGGGGTGCCATCGCCTTCTCCAAAGGATAGCCTGGAGGTACTTATATAGCCATTTAAGTTGTATATTGCTCATTATTAGAGAAATGCAAACTAAACCTACAATGAGATACCTCACACTGGTCAGAATGGCCACTATCAAAAAATCTACAAACAATAAGTGCTGAAGAGGGTGTGAGAAATGGAAACCCTCTTGCACAGTTGGTGGGAATGTAAATGGATACAACCACTGTGGAGAACAGTATGGAGATTCCTTAAACAACTAGGAGTAAAGCTACTACATCACCCAGCAATCCCTGCTAGGCATATGCTCTGAGAAAATCATAATTGAAAAATACATATGCACCTCAATGTTCATTGCAAAACTATTTACAATAGGTAGGACGTGGAAGCAACCTAAATGTCCATCCACAGATGAATGGATAAAGAAGTTGTTGTTCATATACACAATGGGATATTTGTGGCTGGTGTTCAGTCATTCAGTCATGTCCGACTCTGTAAGCCCATGGACTGCAGCATGCCAGCCTTCCCTGTCCTTCACAATCTCCTGGAGTTTGCTCCAACTCAGGTCCCATTGATTCTGTGATGCCATGCAAACATCTCATCCTCTGCTGTCCCCTTCTTCTCCTGCCCGCAATCTTTCCTTTACCAATCAGGGCCTTTACCAATGAGTCATCATAAAAAAAAAAATGCATTTGACACTGTTCTAATGAGGTGGATGAACCTGGAGTCTGTTATACAGAGTGAAGTAAATCAGACAGAGAAAGACAAGTATCATATATTAATGCATACCTATGGAATCTAGAATGATAGTACTGATGAACCTATTTGCAGGGCAGCAATGGAGATGCAGACATGTGGAGAACAGAATTGTGGACACAGTGGGGGAAGGAGAGGGTGGGACAAGTTGAGAGAGTAGGATGGACATATATACATTACCATATGTAAAATAGATAGCAAATGGGAATTTCCTGTTTGACACAGGGAGCTCAAACCTGTGCTCTGTGACAACCTAGAGGTGTGGGATGAGGTGGAAGATAGGGATATTCAAGAGGGAGGGGACATACGTATAACTACAGCTGACTCATGCTGATACATTGCACAGTATTGTAAAACAATTATCCTCAATTAAAAATAAATAAATGTAAAAAATGTAAAATTTCTTACCTCCCCAACTGTACAGGAGCTGGCAGTGGGTTGAATTTGCCCCCCTGGGCCATGGTTTGCCATCCTCTGCTCTAAGGCATATATATTTAAGCCAGACTCCTTGGCAGACAATTTGCCTTACTCCAGCACATCATTTCAGCTCTCAGGTTCTTTTTCATTTCCAGTTGCTGGTGTTGCTTTTCCTTTTTGATCTTGAACTTGGCTTTATATTTCAAGAAAAATTTATTGTTATATTTTATGCAATATTTGTTGTCTTTGGAGCAAGAGGTGGGTCTTTCCACCTAAGCTTATTTTGCCATTCAGACAGAAGTCCAGGAACCATTTCCATAAGGAGAGCAAGGTGATGAAAGTTTTTAAAGAATGTTTTTGAACACGTAAGCATGAAATGGAACTAAACAATGTTCAAGCTGCTCTCCAATGGGCTAGCTACTCCCTTACCCCACCCATCTATCCCGTGGGTAAGTCATTGCTTCTTAGCATCTGGAATAACTGAACGAAGAGAGAAGAGGTGAAGTTCAGGTCAGAGTGGTCTCCAAACAACCTGGCCCACTCCATGGGTTTGCTTATGTAGATCAAAGCAGAGAGTAGACAGAAAAGCGCTTTCAAAACAGAAAGTCCTTGATGCAGGGAGGTCATTTCACTATCAAAGTCAGTTCTGATACTTGAAAGGAGTTTTGGTAAAAATGTTCAGTTGAATTTTTTTGCTCTACAAGTTTAAGTAAACAAAGAGTCTCTATCCCAACTAAAATGTGTTTTATTCATTTTCCATGACAGATATTGTCAAATCTGGTTGTATTAACAGGTAAACTATGCATTTGTCAAAACCAATAACTTGGGACTTGCCTGGTGGTTCAGTGGTTAGGAGTCTGCCTTCCAGTGTAGGGGATGTGGGTTAGATCGCTGGTTGGGAACTAGATCCCACAGAACAACTAGAGAAGCCTGTGCAGAGCAACAAGAGAAAGCCCACATGCCTCAGAAGACCCACCATGGCCAAGATAAGCAAACAATAAAACTAAAAACTTTACATCACAGAGAGTGAACCTCAATGTATGAAAATCTAGAAAATCATTTAGGACTTTGGGGAATGCTAGGATGGAATGCTGAATGGGACCAAAGAATCTAACTTGGTAACAAACACACAAAATAATCTCATTGCAAAGAGGTAGGAGAAAAAAGCATTAACCTAAATAACTTTGGAATTGAATGAGAAGGTAAGACTGAGGGCCCAGGGAACTGAATACAAACACTGTTCTCTACTTGATGAGGTGTTTCCTAGGGGTATAGGTTAATGGTTCTGAAACCACTGCATAGACATGCTGGAATAGAACAACTAAGGCCATGGATGGTGGGTACCAGGGAACTCAATTCTCAGTGTTGAAATGAGGGGGGTACAGGCAAACAAGGGGAATGCTGAAATGATCTATGGCTAATGGATGAGAGTTGGAAGTACCAGTACGAGCTCATGTTTATCTTACTATAGATACAAATGCTTAGATAGAGAAATATTTATAGATACATGTATCTACACTCATTAGTATGCATGGGTATATTTCGTTGCTCTGTTATCTTCCCCTACCAATATTCTGTGTGTTTGGCCCTTCAGAGCTGAGGACAAGTGTGTGAGCAGCCTGCAACTGACCTTCTGTGGGCCAATTGCCTTACAGGGTCAGGGTTGAACAGCCTTAGAAAAGGGAACTTGTGGGGACTTCTCTGGTGGTCCAGTGGTTAGGACTCTGCCTTTCGATGTAGGGGATGCAGGATTAATCCCTGGTCTTGGAACTAAGATCCCGTATGCTGGCAGGGGAGCGGGGTGCTGCCAATTTTTTTTTAAAGGAATTTGCTTTTGAGGTTTGACAATCCCATCACTGAATTGGCAGTCACGGAAGTTCCTCGATTTACCAGGCACTTGTGATATGAAATGATAGATTCATGAGCCCAGCAAAATAGTGAAGACAATAATATTAAAACAACACCCCACCTT
Source organism: Bison bison bison (assembly GCF_000754665.1). NCBI lineage: Eukaryota > Metazoa > Chordata > Mammalia > Artiodactyla > Bovidae > Bison > Bison bison. The sequence continues at coordinate 440,625 of NW_011494753.1, forward strand.
GTATTGTGTTTTATGTTTTCAATGATTTAATTTTCGCATGTGACCTTCCTAATCAGCCTCTGATGCAGGATGGGTTAGAAGTCACTTTGTTTTAGGAGTTTCCAGGTGTCTCCTGGGAGAATCGATGGTTGAATTTTGCATGGTGCTTGCGTGCATGCTAAGTCGCTCTAGTTGTGTCTGACTCTGTGTGACCCCATGGACCATAACCCACCAGCCTCCTCTGTCCATGGGGTTCTCCAGGCAAGAATACTGGAGTGGGTTGCCATGCCCTCCTCCAGGGGATCTTTCTGATCGAGATAACCCAACCTTTAATAAGTGAGTTTAAGATACTCACAAAGATGAAGATGACATAAGCTTTAGTTTTGATTCAGTTGTCATATTTTATGTCATGCTTCCTATTATTAGAGTTTCTTTCACTGTATGATGTATTTTCTTATTTGGGGAGAAGCGACACTTGAAAACTCCTAAAACAAGGTGACTCCAAAAGTTGAAAATTAAAGGCTGCACAAACACATGCTGAGAAAATAGACACAAATCAACAAAAAGAGCAAAGGTTGCCATCTTAATTTCAAACAAGGTGGAATATCTCCACACCAAATAACGTGGAAGAGACACTCATAGAGCAAAAACTACAGAAACTGAACAGGAAAAAGACAAAAACATATTATTACTAAAAAAGCTTTCTTCAGTCAACAACAGAGCAAGGGAGCAAAAAATGAACCATTACAGAAAATCTCAATACACATCTGAAGGTATAAATCAATATAGGTTGAAGTCTATGTTCAACAAACAGAAATTCAGAAAATTTGACCGTTAATCTGACTGTGAAGAAAATGTCAAATTGCCCCCCAAATTGAAATCATGCGCATAAGTTTTTCTATTCTGTTGGGAGTGTGTATTGCTATAACCTCAATGAAGGGTAAATTTTTAATATCGTAAATTAAATTACATCTACTCTTTGACTTACCGGTTCTACTTTTAAGGATTTATGCCCCAGGTGTTTACTCTTAAAGGTGAGAAATGATGTGACCAATTATGTTAATTACATCAATCTTTTAGTAGTAGAAATATGGAAATTACCTACATATTCATTCATAGAGGCTCATTAAATAAGTTATGGTAATCTGTGACTGTGTGGATCACAATAAACTGTGGAAAATTCTGAAAGAGATGAGAACACCAGACCACCTGACCTGCCTCTTGAGAAACCTGTATGCAGGTCAGGAAGTAACAGTTAGAACTGGACATGGAACAACACACTGGTTCCAAATAGGAAAAGGAGTGTGTCAAAGCTGTATATTGTCACTCTGCTTATTTAACTTACATGCAGAGTACATCATGAGAAATGCTGGGCTGAATGAAGCATAAGCTGGAATCAAGATTGCTGGGAAAAATATCAATAACCTCAGATATGCAGATGACACCACCCTTATAGCAGAAAGAAAAGAAGGACTAAACAGCCTCTTGATGAAAGTGAAAGAGGAGAGTGAAAAAGCTGGCTTAAAATTCAGCATTCAGAAAACTAAGATCATGGCATTCAGTCCCATCACTTCATGGCAAATAGATGCGAAAACAATGGAAACAGTCACAGACTTTATTTTGGGGGGCTCCAAAATCACTGCAGATGGTGATTGCAGCCATGAAATTAAAAGACGCTTACTCTTTGGAACAAAAGTTATGACCAACCTAGATAGCATATTAAAAAGCAGAGACATTACTTTGCCAAAAAAGGTCTGTCTAATCAAGGCTATGGTTTTTCCAGTAGTCATGTATGAATGTGAGAGTAGGACTATAAAGAAAGCTGAGCACCGAAGAATTGATGCTTTTGAACTGTGGTGCTGGAGAAGACTCTTGAGAGTCCCTTGGACTGCAAGGAGATCCAACCAGTCCATCCTAAAGGAGATCAGTCCTGAGTATTCTTTAGAAGGACTGATATTGAAGCTGAAACTCCAATATTTTGGCCACCTGATGCGAAGAGCTGACTCATTTGAAAAGACCCTGATGCTTGGAAAGATTGAGGGCAGGAGGAGAAGGG
>NW_011494753.1:442759-445410 GCF_000754665.1 Bison bison bison
GTTGGTGATGGACAGGGAGGCCTGGCATGCTGCAGTTCATGGGGTCACAAAGAGTCGGACACAACTGAGCAACTAAACTGAACTGAACTGAAATCTGCACAGTGGAATATTATGCAACCATAAAACAGAATAAGAGGACTGTATGCAAATCAATATGTATCTCAAAATAAAGTTTGCTTTTAAGAAAGAAGGCAGGTTTATAGATGGTGATATAGACTGATCCCCCAAATATTTTTTTCATGATGAAAAAAATTAATGTATAAAGTAACATGTATAGAATATTCAGTTCAGTTCAGTCACTCAGTCGTGTCCAACTCTTTGCAACCCCATGGGCTGCAGCATGCCAGGCTTCCCTGTCCATCACCAACTCCCAGAGCTTGCTCAAATTCATGTCCATCGAGTTGATGATGCCACCTATGCCTTCATTCTTTCCCAGCATCAGGGTCTTTTCCAGTGTGTCAGTTCTTCGCATCAGGTGGCCAAAGTATTGGAGTTTCAGCTTCAACATCAGTCCTTCCAGCGAATATTCAGGATTTCCTTTAGGATTGGCTGGTTTGATCTCCTTGCAGTCCAAGGGACTCTCAAGAGTCTTCTCAAACACTGCAGTTCAAAAGCATCAATTCTTCGGTGCTCAGCTTTCTTTATAGTCCAACTCTCATATCCATACATGACTACTGGAAGAACCATAGCTTTGACTAGACAGACCTTTGTTGGCAAAGTAATGTGTCTACTTTTTAATATGCTGTCTAGGTTGGTCATGGTTTTTCTTTCAAGGAGCAAGCGTCTTTTAATTTCATGGCCTCAGTCACCATCTGTAGTGATTTTGGAGCCCAAGAAAATAGTCTGTCACTGCTTCCATTGTTTCCCATCTATTTGCCATGAAGTCATGGGACTGGTTGCCATGATTTTTGTTTTTTGAATTTTGAGCTTTGAGCCAGCATTTTCACTATCCTCTTTCACTTTCATCAAGAGACTCTTCAGTTCCTCTTCACTTTCTGCTATAAGGGTGGTGTCATCTGCATATCTAAGGTTATTGATATTTCTCCTGGCAATCTTGATTCCAGCTTGTGCTTCATCCAGCCTGGCATTTCGCATGATGTACTCTGCATATAAGTTAAACAAGCAAGGTGACAATATACAGCCTTGACGAACTCCTTTCCCAATTTGGAACCAGTCTGTTGTTCCATGTCCAGTTCTAACTGTTGCTTCTTGACCTGCATACAGATTTCTCAGGAGGCAGGTAAGGTGGTCTGGTATTCCCATGTATTGAAGAATTTTCCAGTTTGTTGTGATCTATACAGTCAAAGGCTTTGGCATAGTCAATAAAGCAGAAGTAGATGTTTTTCTGGAATTCTCTTGCTTTTTCTATGATTCAGTGGATGTTGGCAATTTGATTTCTGGTTCCTCTGGCTTTTCTAAAACCAGCTTGAACATCTGGAAGTTCATGGTTCATGTACTATTGAAGCCTGGCTTGGAGAATTTTGAGCATTACTTTGCTAGCAAGTGAGATAAGTGCAATTGTGTGGTAGTTTGAACATTCTTTGGCATTGCCCTTCTTTGGGGTTGAAATGAAAACTGACCTTTTCCAGTCCTGTGACCACTGCTGAGCTTTCCAAATTTGCTGGCATATTGAGTGCAGCACTTTCACAGCACCATCTTTTAGGATTTGAAATAGCTCAACTGGAATTCCATCACCATAGATACTGATATAGACTGATCCCCCAAATATCTTGTTGATGATGAAAAAAATTAGCATATAAAGTAACATGTATAGAATGTTACTATTGTGTAAAAAAACAAAAGGGGGCACTACTTTTATTTTCATAGTCTATCTTTGAAGGGACAAGTAAGAAACTAGTGAGACAGCGATCTCCAGACAGGGTAACAGGTTGGTATACTGTATATTTTGAATATTGCATAATTTTTCCCTGTTGTGTGTATTACTTATTTAAAACAATAATTAAGCTTATTTACCAATAAACAATTAAGTTTATTTACCAATAAACAAAGTACCACTCCCATGACTGCTTGATTGCCTTGCCACCTTGGTGTTCCCATGCCATTCTGCACTCACTGATCACTCTGAGCTGTAAGGACTTCTTGGCATCTGCCTCTCCCAGTGGACAGTGAGACTTCTGAGGGCTGGATGTCACTCGTGTGTGCTCAGTCACTCAGTAGTGTCTGACTCTTTGTGACCGCATGGACTGTAGCCCTCCATGTTCCTCTGTCCATGGGATTCTCCAGGCAAGAATACCGGAGTGGGTACCATTTCCTCCTCCAGGAGGTCTTCCTGACCCAGGGATTGAACCTCGTCTCCTTCATCTCTTGCCTTGGCAGGCAGATTCTTTACCCACTGAACCATTTGGGAAGCCCATATATTACTCATCTCAGTATAAATAATCGAAACATCGGTTCTAGAGTTAGACTGCCTGGGCTCACATTCCTGGTCCAACTCTGTGACCTTAGGGAAGGAACTGAACCTCTATGTGCCTCAATTTTCCATCTTTAAAATGCAAATAATAGTATTAGCCATCTTATAGGATTCTGGTAAGGATTATGTAAGGTAAGTCTCAGAACTGATCCTTGGAATGTAACAAGTTCCAACTGACTGACAGGTCTTGGTGACATCTCTGCATTCAGGTGCCACTAAC
>NW_011494753.1:445537-450397 GCF_000754665.1 Bison bison bison
CATGGTAGCACTCAGCATTTTCAAGTAATAAATAGATGCATACCCACTCACCTCCCTACCATGACCCGGTGCTAACAAAGCTGTCTTTCTTTTTGCTTAGCCAGTAGATAATTCTGGATGATTCAACTTGTCCAGCAATCTGACATCCCTGACATGATAAAGGAGATGGTTATTTCAGTAGAACTTGGATGCATGCCCATTTGTGCCAACCCTAAAAATATTTTTGTTTATCTCAGGGATCCAGATAACTCCAGGAAAATAATGGAATCTCAGAATGAGGCTTAGTTACCAGACTTTCAGTTAGAGACGCCAGGCTTTATCTGCTCACAAAATAGCATCTGAAACGCCAGCAACCCAAGTCTAGCATAAATGGATTTTTCTTAAGTACTCTTCTCCATCGAGTTTCCCTTCATTGAACTTCTCTTTGTCAGGAAATATTATTTGGGTTCGCTGAATTGAAATCCAATTTCTTTTTGAAGTTCAGTCTAGTGGAGAAAATGTTAGGTCAGCATTAGAGAATTCCTCCTCGCCGGATGACCTTGGTGAAGTCATTTCATTCATTCATAGTGCTGTGGCTTTGTTCTCCTGTCTGTTGAGTCATGATAAGACAATAAACATATAAACCAAACCCATGCTCCCTGATATCATGAGAATATTGGGAGGTTAACGTCAAGCTCGGGCTGGGAGCTGCCTGGATAAAACATGGTGGAAATACAGAGCTGATTCTACAAACAGGCTGAGCACCTACTTGGGCTTGGATCTAGGGGTTTAAAAATGAAGGAGATTCATGTTAAATAAGTTTTTCAAGAACACCTAAATCATTTGACAAATATTTACTGAGCCCCAAGCTATGTTTCAGACTTCTCAGGGGGCTCAGTGGTAAAGAACCCATCTGGCAATGCAGGAGATTCAGAAGACATGGGTTCGATCCCTGGTTCAGGAAGATCCCCTGGAAAAGGAAATGGCAACCCATGCCAGTATTCTTGTCTTGAGAATCCCAAGGACAGAGGAGCCTGGCAGGCTACAGTCCATGGGGTCCCAAAGAGTCAGACACAACTGAGTAACTAAGCAACAACAACAACAAAACTATATTTCAGGCACTGTTTTAGTGCTTGGGATACATCCGTGATTAGAATCCACAAAAATGCATTCTTCTGCTTTCCAAGACACTTGGATGCTGTTGAATACTTGGGTGCTGTTGAAATAGAAAAAAGGCCTAGTTCTTTCTCTCTGGGAGGATTCGTGTTTCAATTCTCATCTTCTAACTTAAGCAATAACATCTATGGATTGTCTAAATTTTATTGTGTAATTGCAGTCTCAGAAAAGACTCATGCTTTTCCTGTAACAATGCATGTGGCTATTATGTATCTTGTTCCTGCAAATCAATAGGCAATTAGGAGGCTCTGTGTCCCCTAGACTGCCATGCCCAAAAGTTATTGATTTTCCCACTCACCTTTGTACCAGGGTACCTTGTCTCTCCCCTCTCCCATATCACACATGAACTGAAAACAAACAAAAAAAAGGACAAATCTCCTTTTCCCTTCACACCACCTTCCTCCCTTGGTCCTGGAAGCCTCACTCATCAGGAGGTTGATGCTAGTAGCTAGGATGGTGCTCAGGGACTCCCCTCAGTGCACCCCAGCATCTTTGCAAGCGTCTCATGGACCAGCTGAGGAAACCAAGGATCAGAGACTGCAAGTGCCTTTGTGTTAAAACTATATCATTTGTGTATCCAGCTTCATGACTCATCTCATCCTTCTCGGGGCTTGCACATCTATAATCACATGAATCAATTCCTTATACTAAATCTCATTATGGTTCAGTGGTAAAGAATCCACCTGCCAATGAAGGAGACTCAGGAGATGCAGGTTTGATCCCTGGGTCAGGAAGATCCCCTGGAGAAGGAAATGGTAACCCACACCAGTATTCTTGCCTGGAAAATTCCATGGATAGAGGAGCCTGGTGGGTGACAGTCGATGGGGTCACAAAGAGTCAGGCATGACTGAGCATATACCATGACCAATACTGTATACATCCTATTGGTCTATTTCTCTAGAGAACACTGACTAATTTCCAACCGGGCTTGGAAAATGCCCTGAGGGAAATCAGGGGTGGGGTGAATTTGGAGTCCATCAGGGGCCCTGCTATTCCCAGTATTGGACTCAGGCCATTACACCCTAGATGTCACAACCCCAAAGGGTGGCACAATTTAAAGACTGTCACTGGCTTCTTTTCACCATTGCTGGCTTCAGTTTCACAGCTTCAGGCAAGAGCGCTGGGCTGGCCAAGCTTTGACCCTATCTGCAGGGGGTCCGCAAGGAGAGAGGGTATTGAAGTTTCACAAAGTATTGATTTCCTCCAAGATAGGAAGAGAATTCAGGATCTGAGCAGACAAGAAAATAAACAAATGTTCTTTGTGCCTTGTGGGCTTCCCTGGTGGCTCAGACAGTGGGGAAGGACCCCTGGAGGAGGAAATGGTAACCCACTCTAGTTTTCTTGCCTGGAGATTCCCATGGACAGAGGAGTGTGGCAGGCTACAGTCCATGCGGTTGCAAAGAATCAGGCATGAATGAAGGAATAATACACACACTTTGTGCCTGGCAAACATCCCACCGCAACAGCTTCTGCTTGGAAAAGGCCAAGTGCAAAGCTGAAGAGTGGAACCCGAGGGTTCATATCTGATTGGGGTGTGTCCAGCCAAGGGCCCGGCCTTCAGAAGATGACCTTGGTGCTGATAGACTCACCTTGGTCTAAACAGGCCCCTGGTCTGCAGGATATTTGAGTAGCAACCCAGGGACGGGGAAGCCTGGTGGGCTGCCATCTATGGGGTCGCAGAGTAGGACACAACTGAAGTGACGTAGCAGCAGCAGCAGCAGCCACTGTGAGGATCCGGGGAGAATTCACAAGACCTCAGTCCCCGTTTCAGATGTGTTTCTGATTCACATCTCCTTCCAGGCCTCATTTCATGACTGGCAAGCTGCTGACCCCAGTCTCTACCCATGTAACTCACAGGAAAGGAATTGGGGTTCGGAGTTGTTCTGTACCCCACTCCCACCTCCAATTTGTATTATAAACCTATGACTGTACCTGAAACCCCTGCCACTGCTGGAAGTTCACTGGGAACAGATATTGTCAGAAAGAGAAAAACAAATGTCATATATTAACTTATATATGTGGAATCTAGAAAAATGGTACAGATGAACCTATTTTTAGGGTAGAAATTGAGACACAGTCTATGGCCCACCTGAACACTCTCAATCTCATCTGATCTCGAATGCTAAGCAAGGTCGGGCCTAGTTAGTACTTGGATGAGAGAAAGAGAGACACAGATGCAGAGAACAAATGTATGGATATTAAGGTGAGGAAGAAGGGAAGTGGGATGTATTGGGAGATTGGGATTGACATATATATGCTATTGATTCTGTGTATAATAATGAGAACCTGTGTATAATTAATGAGAACCTACTGTACAGCACAGGGAACTCTACTCAATGCTCCGTGGTGACCTGAGTGGGAAGAAAGTCCAAAAAAGAGGGGATATATGTATATATATGGCTGATCCACTTTATTGTACAGCAGAAACTAACACAACATTATAAAGCAACTATGCAAGTGAAAGTGTTAGTTGCTCAGTTGTGTCTGACTCTTTGTGACCCCATGGACTGTAGCCCACCAGGCTCCTCTGTCCAAGCGATTCCCCAGGTAAGAATACTGGACTGGGTTGCCATTTTCTCCTCCAGGGGATCTTGCCCACCCAGGAACTGAAACTGTGTCTCCTGCACTGGCAGGCTGATTCTAAAGAATTCTAATTCTAAAGAAACGGAAGCCCCCTCCAATATTTTTTCTGGGAAATCCCATGGACAGAGGAGCCTGGCAGGCTGGCTACAAGTCCATGGGGTGACAGTAGTCAGATACAACTTAGCAACTAAATCATATATATACAACAATGTTGTGTTAGTTTCTGCTGTACAACCAAGTGAATCAGCCATATGTATACATTTATCCCCTCTTTTTTGGACTTTCTTCCCATTCAGGTCACCACAGAGAGTTCCCTGTGCTATACAGTAGGTTCTCATTGGTTATCTATATATATGTATATATTTTTGCTTAAGTCTCAAATAATTATCCTTTGAACTCTAGGGTCACTGAGGATTCTGGGAGGCTCAGGGTCACTTAAGCTATCACTGAACTTCTTAGTCGACACCCTTTACACTAAGGAACGAGTGGATGATAAAACTCGGGCAGGGAGGAGCTCTGAGAACACCAAGCAGTCAACAGTTACCATCCCGATCAGGCATTATTTAAAGTATCCATTTATTAGCAGGTTCACTTTTAGAGCGCTGTCACCAATTGCATCCAGGCAGCGCGTGAAGGAAGGCTGAGTCGGCTCCTCGTTGCCCCCGGGGCCGGCGCTCAGACCACAGGTAGCAGACGCCTGAGGTGGTACCCTGGCTGCGCTCCGGGAAAAGCCGCCCGCCGACTGCAGCCCTAGGAGGGGGCTCTGTCCCTACCTAGGCGCGCTCCGCAGCAGTTCTGGTCCGCGACTCGGTAGGGGGCTTGGCTTTCCTTCTGCAATGGGATCCTTGATTCTGAAACTACACTCTCTCTGCGCTATTCTGGCCGAGCGTACCGAAAGTGTGTTCGTGGGCGCTTCCCCACCGCAGGGCCAGGATCTGTAGAGATGGTGGCACCAGAGCCAGCTGCAGGGCTTCAGCCCCACCGCAGCGCGCGGGAGGAACTCGCGACAGGCCTCCAGTTCTGAAGGCTGTATCCAATTTGACTTTTGGAAACCCACCCTGGCTAGTTTCACGGGGCTTGGCGTGTGTGTGTGTGTGTGTGTGTGTGTGTGTTTGGGGAAGG
>NW_011494753.1:451406-494906 GCF_000754665.1 Bison bison bison
CTGCAGGCCCGCGTGGGCCCGGCGCCGGTGGAGCCTCGGAGGTAACTTCGGAGAGCCAGCGACTGGCGGGGGGCGGGAGCGCACGCGTGCTCGTGTGTACCGGTGCGAGGTGTGTGCGCCGTGTGCTCGTGGCTCGCCGCACACGCGCGCGGGATGTGAAGTCCCGGGCCGCGGGCACCCCTCCCCGCCTCCCCTCCGCTGCCTGCGGGGTGCCGCGCTGGGGGCTGTGATGGGAAAGGTGTGTCTGTGGTGTTGGGCTTGACCAGACCTGGTGGAGAGATCAGGGGTTCAGGAAGAGAGTCGACGCGAGAGGACCATGCGGTTTGGGTCAAGTTTTCATGGCTGAAAATTGAATCTGGTATCTTGAGGGTTAAATAGTCCAGCACTAATGTACAAAAAGCCCGACACATCAGAGGCTCCAGGTACCCACCCGAGCCGGACCGACCAGTGGATCCAATTCTTAAATTGAGATTTTCGGTCACGTCGACGTCGGATGGGATCGTTGGTTTTCCCGAGGAGATAAGATTGTTCAACTTCACCTGCCAGACGACACAGAAGCCAGGCCTGGCGGGCGGGGAGCGCGCGCTCACACGCGGCCGCAGCCGTCTAACTCGTACGCCTGCAGCATTCCTTGCCTGTTGGTCCTCTGAACGCGAGCGTTCCTCCGGGCTGACACATCCAGCCATCCAGCCAGAGTGATCGTTAGTCCACTCTCCCGAGGGTGTCGGGAGCTCCCTGTGTTTGAGCAGCTTCACTGTAACAGTGCCCACTCCAGCACCGTTGTGCTGGAAGACTGTGGCAATGTTCGACTGTTGTGTGCACGCTAGGAAGATGGTTGGTTCAGGAGCGCTTTTCAGGGGAAATTAAGGATCCTGTGGGGAAGACCTGAGCTGGGGGATCGAGAGTCTCTGCGATAAACAATAAAGATTTATCTCAGAGGTTTCCAAACCATTTCTCTTGAGGAAGTGGTGGTTTCCAGAGAGAGAGCAGAGTCCGTGCTTCTGCCCTCATGGCTGTGATGGGGACGGGCGGGTCCATAAGCTGCTCTCAGACAACTGGCAACTCTTGATGCCATGCATAAGACCTCAAGCTGTCACCACCGCCTCGCCCAGATGGAGATGTTTGGTTAATGACCCTTTTTTCCAGTCCTGTGACCACCACCATCCCTGATCAGGATGCTCTGCAGGTAGAAACTGGCAGGCTGCTGTGACCACAGTATATCTGTAGGAATGGCACCCTCACAGCAGTATTTTGAGGACAGTTGAGATAAGAGAAGGACGTTAAAGAGAATGGGGTGCCTGATGCTCTGATGCTGTAGGGAGAGTTGGACACCCCCCTTTTAGGGGCATCAGAGGAAGGAGGTGCAGGAGAGAGAAGGAGGGACCTTGCAGAATGAACAGATTGAGAGATTTTCTTAACTGGAAGGAAAACCTTGACTGTCTAGTAAAAAGAGTCTGATTTTTACTGTACTTGTCTGAGAGGCTTGTATAATTCTGAGACTATGTGCAAATAAATCGCCAGGCAAATAATAGATCAAACAGTGTATTTGCATTTCTGATGAGTTTGGTGAGGAAGTGTTGTATAGCACTTAATACCTGGAAGACAGACAGAGGTTTCTTTGTCAGTGATGTGTTCTTTTTGAATTTTACAAATATAATATTCTACACCACCCCCCACCCGCCACTCTAGCCAATGCCAGAGGCAAAATTGATGTGGTTTTCCAGCTTCCAAAAGCCTTTGCCGCTTATTAACTCTCTGATACTCTCTCTGAAACATTCAGTCGCTCCTGCGAGGTTAAGATGTCTGTCCTCTCTGTCCACTGCACACAGAACGGGTCTCAGGCCAGCAGTTCTCACTCAGGAGCCCTCAGATAAGTCCTTTCTTAGATCCTGAAAAATGTGAAGCAGAAAGCAGTGTTGCAGCTATGGCTTGGTGCCTGCTGAGCTGGGACTTGATGACCAGGAGAAGAAAGGGGAAGGCCCTACTATCTGCTTCTGCCAAGTGGTGATGTGTGTTCTCAAAGTAGCCGGGAAAGATTCCAGGTTCCCCTGTGTCTGTGCCACTAAAGCCCACTGATTAGCTTTCCCCATTGACATGGGGAACTTAGCTGCAGACTTGGTATAAATTGAAAAATAAGGGGGTGGGGGTGGGTATGGAGTTTAGAGACAGGCAGAGGCAGTTGGCAGGCAGCCTCTGGCATGCATCTAACTCATGATATGACCTCAGTAAGTTACTTAAGTTTTCTGCGTGTTTCTATAAAATGAGAGAGTATCAGACTGGACCATCTATTTTTCTTTTGGACTGTGCTGGGTCTTCACTGCTGCGCTGGCTTTCTTTAGTTGTGGTGAGCAAGGGCTGCTCTTCGGTGCAGTACACAGGCTCCTCATTGCAGTGGCTTCTCTTATTGTGGAGCAAGGGCTCTAGAGGGAGTGGGCTTCAATATTTGCTGCACATGATCTCAGTAGCTGCGGCTCCTGGGCTCTAGAGCACGGGCTCAGTAGTTGTGACACATGGCCTTAGTTGCTCTGCAGCATATGTGATCTTCCCAGATCAGGGATCAAGCTCGCTTCTCCTGCATTAGCAGGTGGATTCTTTACCACTGAGCCACCAGGGAAGCCCCAGAAGGTAGGTTCTTAACCACTGGACCACCAGTGGCTAATGGTCCCATAGACCATTAGTTTTTTTCCCCTCTTCTAAGAGTAGAACTCTTTAAGTTGAATCTTATATGAAAATTAAGTACATGAAACAGATTATAGATGAAAGACTGACATGACAGCCTGTTCACTTCCCAAGGTAATTTCTAAAGCACTCTCTTGGAACCCCTAACAGCTCCAAGAATACAGTTTGAGAACCCCTAGAAAGCTTCTTTCTAGAATGTGCATATCCCCCCTCTGAGTGTCGGAAATGAAATACTGTGGTTCCCTGTTATTGTCGTTCAGTCGCTCAGTCATGTCCAACTTTTTGTGACCTATGAACTGCAGCATGCCATGTTTCCTTGTCCTTCACCATCGGAGTTTGCTCAAGTTCATGTCCACTGAGTCAGTGATGCTATCTAACCATCTCATCCTCTGTTGCCCCATTCTCCTTTTGTTTTCAATCTTTCCCAGCATCAGGGTCTTTTCCAGTGAGTTGGCTCTTCGCATCAGGTGACCAAATATTGGAGCTTAAGATGCTTTTGAACTGTGGTGTTGGAGAAGACTCTTGAGAGTCCCTTGGACTGCAAGGAGATCCAACCAGTCCATTCTGAAGGAGATCAGCCCTGGGATTTCTTTGGAAGGAATGATGCTAAAGCTGAAACTCCAGTACTTTGTCCACCTCATGCAAAGAGTTGACTCATTGGAAAAGACTCTGATGCTTGGAGGGATTGGGGGCAGGAGGAGAAGGGGACGACAGAGGATGAGATGGCTGGATGGCATCACTGACTCGATGGACGTGAGTCTGAGTGAACTCCAGGAGTTGGTGATGGACAGGGAGGCCTGGCATGCTGCGATTCATGGGTTCGCAAAGAGTCGGACACGACTGAGCGACTGATCTGATCTGAAGCTTTACCATCAGTCCTTTCAATGAATATTCAAGGTTGATTTCCTTTAGGATTGACTGGTTTGATTTCCTTGCTGTCCAAGGGATCTTCAAGAATCTTCTATAGCACCCCAATTTGAAAGCATCAATTCTTTGGTCTGAGCCTTCTTTATAGTCCATCTCTCACATCTGTACATGACTACTGGAAAACTGGAGCTTTGACCATATAGACCTTTGTCAGTAAAGTGATGTCTTTGCTTTTTAATATGCTCTCTAGGTTTGTCATAGTTTTCCTTCCAAGGAGCAAGCATCTTTTAATTTCACAGCTGCAGTCACTGTCCACAGTGATTTTGGAGACAAGAAAATAAAATCTGTCACCTTTCCCACTTTTTCCCCATCTATTTGCCATGTAGTGATGGGACTGGTTGTCATTTTCATTTTTTCAGTGTTGAATTTTAAGCTAGATTTTTCACTTCCCTCTTTTATCCTCATCTAGAGTCTCTTTAGTTGCTCTTTGCTTTTTGCCATGAGAGTGGTATCATCTCCATATCTGAGGTTCATATTCCTCCCATCAATCTTGATTCCAGCTTGTGACTCATCCAGCCTAGTATTTCATATGAGGTAGTTGCATAGAAGTAAGCAGGGAGACAATATACATCCTTGATGTACTCCTTTCCCAATTTGGAACCAGTCCATTGTTCCATGACCAGTTCTACCTGTTGCTTCTTGACTTGCATACAGGTTTCTCAGGAAGCAGGTAAGGTGGTGTGGTATTCCCGTCTTTTTGAGAATTTTCCGCAGTTTGTTGTGTTCCACACAGTCAAAGGCTTTCTTGTAGTCAATGAAGCAGAAGTAGATGTTTTTCTGGAATTCCTTTGCTTTCTCCATGATCCAGTGAATGTTGGCAATTTGATCTCTGGTTCCTCTGCCTTTTCTAAGCCCAGCTTCTGGCCTCCTAATTCCATGTCATTGACATGTCACCCACCTTTCCTGATCCTGGTAGCTGATCCTCTTTGATGTCTAGTTAACCCCCTACAATGTGGACTCCTGAAAGACCATGTCCTCTTCAGCCTGAAAGCTCCTGAAATCTAGCACTGTACCTGGCAGGGAATTAGGTACTCAGTAAATGCTTACTGAGTGAATGAGACAACAAAGGAGTAAAGTTATTTTGACTCAACAGGAGCTAATGGATGGAACCACTACAGTGTAAGTTGTAGGACAGGGACTTTGGTTTATTTGTTGTTGTTGTTTAATCACTAAATCCTGTCCAACTCTTTTGTGACTCCATGGTTTGTAGCCCACCAGGCTCCTCTGTCCATGGGATTTTCCAGGCAAGAGTACTAGAGTGGGTTGCCATTTCCTTCTCCAGGGAAATGTGGTTGTATATCAGTGCCTAGAACATGGCCTGGCACAGGCAGATTTTGGCTCATTGCAAGAAAAACCTTAAATTGGTTAAAGTTGGGGACTGATTGCTCCAAGAGGTCATCAGCACCATGTGTGTGATGGTTATTCTTCTGCTAATAAAGATTCTCACTCTCCCTCCTTCTGGGAAAGTGGTGGATTTCAATTCCCTGAAATTGTTATTTATTTTACCTTTTAAATTAATTTTTTATTGGGGTGTAGTTGCTTTACAATGTCATGTTAGTTTCTGCTGTACAGCAAAATGAATCAGCTATACCTACACATATATCCCCTCCCTTTTGGACTTCCTTCCCATTCAGGTTCTGTGCATGCGTGTGCTCAGTCGTGTCTGACCCTTTGAGACCCCTGGACTGTAGCCTGCTAGACTCCTCTGTCCATGGAATTCTCCAGGCGAGAATATTTGAGTGGGTTACCATTTCCTCCTCCCTTGTCACCAAGGTCTTGTGCCTTGTTTGGCTGGGAGCTTTCAGAGTTTTGGCAGGTGCCTCACTTTTTGTTCTTCCTTTTCTTCTGCTCCAGTGACAAAGCTCCATGGGAGTTCCCTGGAAGTCCAGTGGTTAGGACTTGGAGTTCTCACTGCTGTGGCCCTGGATTCTACCCCTGGTCAAGGAACTAGGATCCTGCAAACATTTCAGGGCCTGCCCCTCAGCCTGGGTCCTAGGCTGAAGGTGGCAAGGAGCAGAACCCCTGGCTGACTCACACTGGTCACATCTGTGGATAAGAGATAAACTATTGGGGTTTTAAACTCTTGGAATCCAGGGATAGTCTTGCTACAGCATAACCTAATCTGTCCTGATGGATGCAGCATGTAAAAGAGCTTAAGACAACACTGGTGTGTGATCAGAGCACATTGGGATCGAGTGTTATCCTCAAAGGCTAGAGGTTGCTGAGACAGAGCTTCATGAAGATTTGAACCTTGGTGTGGTTCCCACATTGAGGTGTGTAGCTGTCATTTTTGCTAGCTGGAGTGTTCCTTTGCTGATATACCCAGGCCAGTCTTTCAGAGAAGGACCCATGGTTAACCAAGGCTTCCTGGGTGGCTCAGTGGTAAAGAACCCACCTGCCAATGCAGGAGACCTGAGTTCGATCCCTGGGTCAGAAAGATCCCTGCAGGAGGAAATGGAAATCCACTCCAGTATTCTGGCATGCTCAGTCAGTGGGGTCCCAGAGAGCTGGACACAACTGAGCACACATGCAAAAGCATGATAACCAGAGGCCTAATGCATAAGACACAAAGTGCTGGCTTAATAGTTTAGTGCAAATAAAGTGAATCTGATAAATGTGCTCACTGATCAGGGAGAAATGCCCATTAGAAGCTATTTTGTGAGCTTGGAGTGAAATGTAGGGGAGTCAGTGGAATGGCTGGTGTCCTATGGCTGGGACACGCAGGGATCCTCCCAGACGAGGGATTGAAACCGTGTCTCCTGCGTTGGCAGGCGGATTCTTCACCACTGAGCCACCAGGGAAGCCCTGATGTTTCCTTCTTTATCCAAGTTTGAAAACTACTTGCTGAATGCACTCCATACACAAAGACACACAGATACGACCCCCCCGCCCCCCGCCATTTAATATCATTCTTAGCACGTGACTTGTCCAGCATGAATACTGTGTGATTTTTCTGGGGCTCTGTTGCCCGTGTTCTCAAGTGGGAACTTTCCTGGCAGCCTTTTTGACTGGCTTGGCCTGTGAGAACAGAGCACTACGGACGCTCCCAGCCTGCAGCCCTCCGCCTCCCCTCTGCTATGCATGTCTTCCTTGGTGTTCCTCTGTCTGCTGTGATCTTTCTTCCTGCCTCTTCCCTCGGGTCCTGGAGAGCAGTTCTGACTCCCAGAGGCTGATGTGCTGTGATGACCACGCTGTGGCCTCTGCAACATCACTGGGATTTTGAGAAAGAAAAATTTTAAGCAGGATGCTAAACATGCCTGTTTTATGGTTACTTAAGGAGACTTCAAGTAAACAGCTGAGAAAACAAACCAAAAGTCAGTAGGGATTCATGGGAATGTGAAGGGCTCTGGACCCTCCTGGAAGCCTGGAGAGTTGACAGCAGCCGTGAGAGGCCAGCTGAGACTCAGCAATGCAGCCTGTTTCTGGAGCTGGGGTTGAAGAGAATGCAGAGTCGTTTATCATTGTGGGTGCAGGATGGAGAGCAGGTATTGAGTGGGTGGGAGTGAATGGGGAGGGTAGTGAGTGGGTGGGGGTGGGGTGGGTAGTGAGTGAGCAGGAGTGCATGGGGGTGGGTAGTGAGTGGAGATGGACACTGAGTGCCCTGGGTGGTGGGCTCTCTCCCGCTCTGTCCGACGGCCATGGGCGCACTCTCTGCGCTGTGCTGTGATAGACCAGTGCTAGTCTGCACTTCCCTCTGATCCCTGAGTCCAGAAGGAGCGGGACAGTATCTTGTTCCCGTCTTGGCCATGGCCGGCAAGGAGCTGGCACGGAGCTGGGCAGTGCAGTAGCGCTGTTGTGTGAAGCAGGGACTGGGTGTCACTTCGGATGATTCAGAAGGCTCTCTGTGGGGCCAGGAAAGCCTGGCTCCAGAGCTGCTGCGTGATGGAAGAGTGGAATGATTCAGTGTCCCATCACCTCCGTGTGAGTCAACACTACGGCGTGGCCACCGGAAAGAGGCTCAGCTTAAGGACGGCATGGGGAAGGAGGAGGGGACTTGCGCTGTTTTTTGTACTTCAGTGTAAGGAGGCTTAGCTGGAGGAGCTCGTGAGCAGATTGAAGATTATTAAAAGTATCAGGGTCATCACTGCTAGGATACATCTAGTCCAGCATTCCCAAGCCACTGTCAGTGCCTCGAGGGTACCAGAGGCTCTTGGGGATCTTTATACAAGTAAATTTCAGGTTTTGCCCCACTCTGCCCGATCAGAATGTCTGGGCTCCAGTTTATTCTCCACATTTACAAGTGCTGTTTGGAGTTGCTAGAGGAAGGGGAAGATCCGAGTCAGAGACCACATCCCCATCCACAGGAAGAATTCCGGGAGTCGCAGCCAGGTCCCGGATGGCTGAAGGACCTGGGCTGGACCAGTTCTTCGTCTTGGGTGCCCAGGCAGGCATGGGTCAGGGTTGCTGTGAGCTCAAAAAATGTGGGGTAGGGACATGACAATGTGGCCTTCCACGTGTCCAGGATTTTAGGATAAATTCCAGGATTACAGTACAAGAGAGTCCTTATCAACATCACCAGTTATCTTTATCCTCAGCTGCTGGTCAACAGAGGGTTCTACCTGATAGGCTGGGCAAACCAGATCTTGTTTTATCAACTAGAGCAAAGCATTTGTCTTCCAAGAAGGACTGCCAGCTGTGTCTACTCTAAATATGAGAAAGTGAAGAGGACAGACCATCCTTCTTACTGCATGTGCGCTGGTTGTCAGGGGTTCAGGCCCTTTGCTAAAGAGGTTAGCCTTCACCCCACCCCCTGGATGGCCATGTCCTAATACCCAGGAACCTGTGAATATATGACCTGTCCTTTGCAGATGTGATTAAGTTCAGATCTTGAGATGGGGAGATTATGCTGGATGATCGAGGGGTTCAGAGCAAACACAAGAGCCTACAGATGGGGAAGAGGATTCAGAAGAGTTAGTGAAGGAGGCGTGGCCACTGGAGTAGAGCTCAAAATGATGTAATTGCTGGCTTTGAAGATGGACACAGGGGCCATGAGTCAGGGACTGTGGGCAGCTTCCCGGAGCTGAAAAATGCAAGGAAACAGATTGTCCCCTAGAGGAGCCTCTGGAAGGAATTCAGCCCTTGCTAATACCTGGATTAAAAAGTCCATTTGGACTTTAAGACTGTAAATCTGTATGGTTCTAAGCCACTATATTTATGGTATTTGTTATAGCAGCAATAAGAAGATCCCATATACGGGACTTCCCAGGTGGTGCTAGTGGTAAAGAACCCACCTGCGATTGCAGGAGACGTAAAAGACATGGGTTTGATCCCTGGGTTGGGAAGATCCACCGGAGAAGACAATGGCCCCCCGCTCTAGTCTTCTTGCCTGGAGAATCCATAGACAGAGGAGCCAGATGGGCTAAGTCCATAGGGTCGCAAAGAATCAGATATGACTGAAGCGATTTAGCACATAGGACAGCAATAAGAAACTATTAATAATACAGCACAACCTCTGAGATGATGAGTATTTGCCACCTAAGTGTCGAGAGGCAACAGAATGTTGCAGACCCAGTGGCATAACTTTGACTTCTTCCGGTGGTAGTGGACTTTCTGGGCAATCTGATCAGACCTACACCTTGGTCAGTGTTTCTTGACTCCTAAAACTCTTCCCTCTCAGGGTTTCCCTGGTGGTCCAGTGGCTAAGACTCTGTGCTCCCAAAGCAAGAGGCCTGGGTTCAATCCCTGGTCAGGGACCTAGATCCCATGTGTTCCAACTAAGACCTGGTACAGCCAAATAAACAAATAAATATTTAAAAAAAAACCCTGTATCCTTTCTAAAATGAATCCATGAAACCCAAAGTTTCCTCTTAGACTGCAGTTTTGGAAACACAGTGATAAAATTTCAACATTGTCCCCACAGTGCGTATAGTCCCTGAGACCACATAGCTATACCCAGTTATGAGATGACCACATGCAGGATCTAGAATATGCATTTACATTTATCACTGAAATGAAAACAAACAGTTAAATTAAAACAAAGTAGAAAAATGACATACCATTTCCCCCCCCGCCCCCTGCAAATGTTATATATAGGAAAATACATGCAAAGAGGTTTGGAGAAAGTTTCCTAAATGAGAAATGAACCAGAGAGTTGTTTGTTTGTTTTTAATTTTTGGCTATACTGGGTCTTCATTGCTGTGCTCTGGCTTTCTCTAATTGCACCGAGTAGCGTTACTCTCTAGTTGTTGTGTTTGGGCTTCTCATTGTGGTGGCTTACGGGCTTTAGAGCATGAGGGCTTTAGTAGTTGTGCATGCCTTTAGTCCAGAGAAGGCAATGGCACCCCACTCCAGTACTCTTGCCTGGAAAATCCCATGGACGGAGGAGCCTGGTAGGCTGCAGTCCATGGGGTCGCAAAGAGCTGGACACAACTGAGTGACTTCACTTTCACTTTTCACTTTCATGCATTGGAGAAGGAAATGGCAACCCACTCCAGTATTCTTGCCTGGAGAATCCCAGGGACAGGGGAGCCAGGTGAGCTGCCGTCTATGGGGTCGCACAGAGTCGGACAGGACTGAAGTGACTTAGCAGCAGCAGCAGCAGCAGCAGCAGCATGCCTTTAGTCGCCCTGAGGCGTGTGGAATCTTCCCAAACCAGGGATTGAACCCATGTACCCTGCATTGGCAGGCAGATGCTTCACCACTGGACCGCAGGAAAGCCCAAACCAGAGGGTTCTTATCCTGTTTCCTGTCAGGAAACATTGTGACTTCCCCTCAGTGATATTTGTCTGTCCCTCTCCATCCCAACAGTCATCATCTGGTCTAGGGCCTCATCTCTTCCTAGGAAGTCAAAGGTTAGGAGGGAGGCTGACAGAGGGATGGTTTTAGGTGGAGAGAGGAGAAGTTGAGGGAGCTCCCAGGTCTCATTATTATTTCACTCTAAAATGAAATGTGAGAGGTGTCTGCTCTATTTTGGGGGGACATTTTGATAAAGATCATAGTCACCTTAGAGATAGATATTGTATCATTGACAGTAAAGTAGTAAATATTGTTTATTTGCACGTCATAATGTATAAAATGCCTTCCTGGCCAACCAAACACACCAATCATGCTTCAACCTCAGGACCTTTGCACTCACTGTTTGCTCTGCCTGGGACGCTTGACCTCCTCTTCACGAAAGGCAGCTAGGCATGTGGTTGGCTGTTACCTATTTGGGGCTCCATTTAGATGTAATCTTTCCCCTGAGGACCTCTCTGAACATCTTCTAAACAATTGCAGTCCCTAACCCTGGTCCCCTACTTTCTAAAGTGAAGTGAAGTTGCTCAGTCGTGTCCGACTATTTGTGACCCCGTGGACTGTAGCCTACCAGGCTTCTCCGTCCATGGGATTCTCCAGGCAAGAATACTGGAGTGGGTTACCATTTCCTTCTCCAGGGATCTTCCCAACCCAGGGATTGAACCCGGATCTCTGGCATTGGAGGCACACACTTTAACCTCTGAGCCACCAGGGAAGCACCTACTTTCTAAACCCTCCTCTATTTTCCTCCATAGCATTTTCTACCATCTAATATACTATTCATTTTATTTGTCTATTTTGCTTATTATATGTCTCCTCACTAGCATATAAGCTCATGAGGGTAGTTTGGTTTGTTTTTTTTTTAATCTGCTTGAATAGCCTGCTATATTTCCAATAGTTATAGAAATAAAACCATGCCTGACACATGCCATTTATAAGATTTTTGAATGAAATCATGAATGTCTCCTTTGACCGTGTTAGAAATCCCAGGAAGAGGAATTGATATCTTCCTTTTCTAGCTGAGAACACCAAAGATCGGAGGTAATAATTTACTTCCCCAGGTTCCCCTTGCTGGGATTTCCTACAAATCCTTGTTTCATTATTTTTTTATTAGAAAATCACATATTCAAAGCATTTAAGTAATACAGACCTAAAACAAAGGGAAGAAAAAAGCACCAAGGGATCATTTTTAATAACATTTTGGTATATAAGGTGTGCATATAGACAATTTTATATCATATTACAGTATGCCATTTACTGGCACACTTTTTAGCTTAAGAATACATCATTAAAAATTAAACATATCAATACATTTATTTCTTCAACATGGCTTATAGTGGCTGCATGATATTTCATCATGTTGAAGCACTACAGTTTTATATAACCAATCGTTAGCTACAAAGGTTATTGCTGATATTTCTCTTATTATAAGCAACATTAAAGAGAATGTATTTGTAGCACTTTTTTTTACACGTATTTGACTGTTGCCTTGAGATAAGTACTTAGAAGTGTGGATTTATTTAAAGGATATGTGTGCTTCAGGTTTTATGCAGATTACTTCCTGTAATGATCACACAAATTTCCTATCTCTCCTTCTTTCATAATGCCTAGGAGTGCTCACTTTTCCACATTCTCCCCAACAGTGGTATGAGTCTTCTTAACCCATATCAGTTCAGCAGGCAAAACAAAACAAAAAAAGCCATAGTGTTTTGGTGCTTCTCCACCTTAGAAAGAAAATATCATTTTCCTTTTCTTTACATGTATACATCCTAAGGCAGTCAAACCCATGTGGTTTTAGTTTGCTTTCTTTGATTATCATGAAAGTGAAAGTCGCTTGGTGTGTCCAACTCTTTGTGACCCCGTAGACTATAGAGTCCCTGGAATTCTCTAGGCCAGAATACTGGAGTGGCTAGCCTTTCCCTTCTTCAGGGGATCTTCCCAACCCAGGGATAGAACCCAAGTCTCCCACATTGCAGGAGGATTCTTTACCAGCTGAGCCACAAAGAATTTGTTTATTATAATTCTTTATATATTTATATAATATATAAATTATATATAACTTATATTTACAAAAATTATATATATCAATTATGTAATAAATTATATAATTGTTTCTTATAATGTTGCCCATTTTTTCCTTTGCCTTTCTCTCTTTGAATATTGTCTCTGGGACAGTTCATTCTTTCTTACTGATATTTAGAGTTTTCTATGATATGCAAAAACTTTTTGCACTCTATTTTTTTTTCAATTTCTGTGATGTTTATTGACATGGTAAGTCATTTTCATTTATCCACATTGATCAATCTTTTTTATCATGGTTTTGGAATGTTGTGTGGAAATATCTTTTCAAAACCTCACCTGAGTCCTGACTCAGATTTTATTCTTTTCATTTAATCTGTTATTTATTTTTGTATATGGCAAGGAATGAATGCTAACTTAATTTTTTACAGTTGGTTAACCAATGTTTTTAATAATACTTAACTATTGACATGTTTTACTGAATAAACCATTATTTTCTCACTGACTTAAAATGCCACCTTCATCATGGAATGAATCCTTAGCTACATTTGTGTATGCCTCTTGTCAGGAAGATCCCCTGGAGAAGGAAATGGCAGTTTCCATTCTCCAGTACTCTTGCCTGGAGAATCCCATGAACCAAGGAGCCTGGTGGGCTACAGTCCATGGGGTTGCAAAGAGTCGGACACGACTGAGTAACTTCCCTTTGTTTCTTTCTTGTCTTTTATCTTGCTCCATTGATTTATCTGTCAAATTATGGTTATAGGAGCTTTATAGGAAACTTTAGAATTTGTCCATCCAAATAGATCCAGAATTCTTAATTAATTAAAATAAAGCAAGTAACTATTCAGTGTTCCTTCTAAGACACAGACTTCTCACTGTAAAAATGCAAAAACAGCAAAACATAGTAACAAAAACTGGTTAATTAGTAGTTACCTTTTACAGCCTTATTTATGAAATTTTCTGCTCCATTTTGACAGGAGGTCTAAGTGGGAACTTATTTTTCCAGTTTTTAAAATTGACTTTCTTTTTAAATTAGTACCTGTTTTTAAAAATGCAGAAACGTACAGACAGTAACCCAAGAGACATCCATGTACCACTGAGATTAAATAGGGATTAACATTTTGTCATCTTTGCTTGTGTGCTAGTTTTTTTTTTAAAGAATATGTGGTAGTTGAAGATCTACTTGTTCATCCTTTTATTTAATCGCCAGCTATTCACCCCACTGGAGAAGGCGGATTCCCTCCCTAGGGTTATGGATATGGTCACCTGACATCTGACTCTGGACAGAGAAGATTGACAGCAGCTTATTTTTTTATTTTTTGTATTTATTTATTTTTGGCCACACTTCACACATGTGGGATCTTAGTTCCCCTAGGAGGGATTGAATCCATGCCTTTTGCATTAGAAGCACAGAGTCTTAATCCTGTGCTTTCATGATCCCATGAAAGTTCTGACAGCAGCTTAATTTTTTTCTTTAAATTTATTTATTTTTAATTGAAGGATAATTGCTTTACAATATTGTGTTGGTTTCTGAGTCACCCATAGGTACACATATGTCCCCTCCCTCTTGAACCTCCCTCCTACCTCCCACCCCTTCCCACCCCTCTGTGCTTACTCAGTTGTGTCCAATTCTTTGTGACCCTATGGACTGTAGCCCACCAGGCTCCTCTGTCCATGGGATTCTCTAGGCAAGAATACTGGAGTGGGTAACCATTCCCTTCTCCAGGGGATCTTCCTGATCCAGGGATCAAACCTGGGTCTCCTGCATTGTAGGCAGATTCTCTACCATCTGAGCCACCAGGGAAGCCCTTTACATATGGCAGTGTATATATTTCCATGCTACTCTCTCCATTCATCCCACCCTCTCCTTCCTTACCCAACCCGTGTGCATAAGTCTGTTCTCTACCAACAGCAGCTCATTAACCACATAGTTCATAGTCTAGGGGGAGGACGCAACACATCATTCAGGGTCACACAGGGATTGACTCAGGAGCAGAGTGAACTCGCATGGTCTGTTGAGGGCAGGCTTCATAGTAACAAAGGGGTGAGGGGACCCCTGGATTCCATGGGAGGCTGTGATTGGCTTATTTGAATATCCTTGGCTTGCAGGGTACCAACACTTGCTGCTTGGGGAAAAGTAGAAACTGCCAGATTCCCTTGATGTGGAGAGTTGTCTCGCTCCAGGATCCTATCTGGGAGCAGAGTGGGGAGAGGAACTTGTGACTAGATCCTTAAAGGCCCTCCAGGTGTCACCAGATGTCAGGACAGCTCTTAACATTGAGATTTAATTTTAGACCTTAAACTGCATTTTTCCTTCCCCTTCTTTCTCTCCAAAGGAAACCCTCTGCTAAACATGGTATGAATCATTTCCATATATGTTTGTGTACCTTCCTTTTTATATAAAATGTTAGTTGCTCTGTCATGTCCTTCTTTTTAGGGACCCCATTGACTGTAGCCCACCAGGCTCCTCTGTCCATGGGATTCTCCAGGCAAGAATACTGGAGTGGGTTGCCATTCCTTTCTCCATGGGATCTTCCTGCACCAGGAATTAAACCCAGGTCTCCTGCGTTGCAGGCAGATTCTTTACCGTCTGAGCCACTAGGGAATCCCTTGTTTAACTTGAACCTTACCACTATTGCCAAATTGCTTAATGTTCACCAGACACTAATACATATAACCTCTTGATGAAAGTGAAAGAGGAGAGTGAAAAACTTGGCTTAAAGCTCAACATTCAGAAAACAAAGATCATGGCATCTGGTCCCATCACTTCATGGGAAATAGATGGGGAAACAGTGGAAACAGTGTCAGACTTTATTTTTTTGGGCTCCAAAATCACTACAGATGGTGACTGCAGCCATGAAATTAAAAGACGCTTACTCCTTGGAAGGAAAGTTATGACCAACCTAGATAGCATATTGAAAAGCAGAGACGTTACTTTGCCAACAAAGGTCCGTCTAGTCAAGGCTATGGTTTTTCCAGTGGTCATGTATGGATGTGAGAGTTGGACTGTGAAGAAAGCTGAGTGCTGAAGAATTGATGCTTTTGAACTGTGGTGTTGGAGAAGACTCTTGAGAGTCCCTTGGACTGCAAGGAGATCCAACCAGTCCATTCTGAAGGAGATCAGCCCTGGGATTTCTTTGGAAGGAATGAGGCTAAAGCTGAAACTGCAGTACTTTGTCCACCTCATGCGAAGAGTTGACTCATTGGAAAAGACTCTGATGCTGGGAGGGATTGGGGGCAGGAGGAGAAGGGGACGACAGAGGATGAGATGGCTGGATGGCATCACTGACTCGATGGACGTGAGTCTGAGTGAACTCCGGGAGTTGGTGATGAACAGGGAGGCCTGGCGTGCTGCGATTCATGGGTTCGCAAAGAGTCGGACACGACTGAGCAACTGAACTGAACTGAATACATATAACAAGAGGTAAATACTATTAACATTCCCCTTTTATAGCCGAGGAAACTGAGACAAAGAGAATTTGTTCAAGTCACACAGCTAGTAAGTGGAAGAGCTTTAATTTGAACTTGAGCAATTGAGCTCCAGAGCCTATGACCTTTAACTATTATGCCAATCTGCCCGTAAAAGCTACCAACTATATTCTGATTTGGTTTTGACTGATATTTTCTTATCCCATTGGCGTACTTGCATCCTTCCTGTGACAGCATTTAGGTATGCCTGTTATAGGTAGCATTTGACTGCAGTTGTTTGTTTGTTTTAATTTTAAAAAATCCACTTTGAGAGTCACAGTCTCTTAACCAGTAAATTTTCATACTGTTCATACTGTTCACAGGGTTCTCAAGGCAAGAATACTGAAGGGGTTTGCCATCCCCGTATCCAGTGGACCACTTTTTTGTCAGGAAAAGGACCACGTTTCACTGGGAAAGATTGAGGGCAGGAGGAGAAGGGGAAAACAGAGGATGAGATGGTTAGGTGGCATTACTGACTTAATGAAAATGAGTTTGAGCAAATTCTGGGAGATGGTGAAGGACAGGGAATATTGGCATTTGCAGTCCCTAGGGTCACAAAGCAACCTAGTGACTTAGCAACTGAACAACAACAGCCAAACCAGTAAATTTAGCATGTTTACATTTATTCTGTATGATGTATTTGGAAACATTTCTGCCATCTTATTTGTAATTTTTACTTGCCCTCATTAGCAGTTTTGTGGAGGAAAACTGCCATGAAGGGAGAAAGGGGCCTTCTTTCAGTTCGAAATTTATTGCAGGTGACACAAGGGAGGTAGAAATTCCCATCCATAAATTTTAGATTCCTAGATGAATGCCTTCTTTTAATAGTTTCATTGAATCCAGAGTTTCACTGAATCACAGTAGCATCCATCATCCTGGGGAAAAAAAAATACCAAAATCCAAAACAACAAGCCAGGCCAATACCCAGATGCTGCAGAGAAATTCTCTTTGTCGTGCTTTTCATGAGCGTAAAGTGAGGACACTGTGCCCACACTGCATCTTGGCACATTATTTCAGTGTTACAAAGATCAATATATCATTGCATCTTGGAAAACATTAATAAGAACACCTTATAACCAAGTTTTGCTCATCCAGCTCAAGGTTTGTATCATTATTCCTCATCAGACTTTTGGAGTGGTTGGCAAAAGGGAAGATGAAAGCTTTAAGGGAGTTGGTGGAGATGAAATTCAGAGAGCTTGTCTTCTGTCCGAAGATTCATGTGGCTGTTCTGCAAGTTATAGTCCTAAATCATGTCCTTTTCTTCTTCTCTGTTTTTATCAACATCTGATGTCAACACTTTGAGCAGTTACAAATGCATAAGGTTATGAAAAGGTGGACATTCATTTGAGCCTGGTAGACTGGACAGCTGCATTAGTCAAGCTGGAGCACAACATAAGAATCACACATGGCATCATGAGGGAGTGGGGAAAAGTCCAGAATCTGGTTCCAGCCCTTTCTGAAGCTGTAGATGTGCAGTGGAAATAGCCATGTGTCTGGAGATGGAAAAGCCTGGAGTTCTTCTCCTGGCTGTGTGTATACAGGAGGAGTTGCAGACAAGAGAATGTGGGCCCCAGTCTGTGCATCCCGTGAGCAAATGCTCATCTGAGCTGCAGGTCCGGCCCTTCTGGCACTGTCGCTGCTCCCAGCTTCCACTGCCCGCAGAATCAAGTCCAGACACCTAGCCCAGATTGAGCACCCTGCCTTCTCTGGATGCTCCCCTGCTTATCCTGACCACATAGACAGACTCTACCATGTCACCCCTTCATGCCTCTGCCCTCTGCCTTGGAATCTTCCCTCTGTCTCCTTCCTCTGCCCTCTGCCTTGGAATCTTCCCTCTGTCTCCTTCCTCCAGACCATCACACACCCTCCCCTCTCCAGTCTTCAAGGCCATTGCCGATGGTGCCTCCTTGGGAAAACGCCTTTCCCAGTGGCTTCGACTCATCTCACTCTCCCGAGGTCCCCAGCCTCTGGTTTCTGCTTCTCTGAGGCCTGACAGTTTCTACACAGACACTCGTGAAAATGGCAAGGTGTCAGGAGCCCTGTGACCTGGGGCTGATTATGCCACTAGCTCTCCATGTAGTTTTGAAAAATGATGGTTGCTTGCTAAGTTGCTTCAGTCGTGTCCGACTCTGTCGTGACCGCACGGACTGAAGCCTACCAGGCTCCTCTGCCCATGGGATTTTCCAGGCAAGAGTACTAGAGTGGGGTGCCATTGCCTTCTCCGGAAAAATGATGATGCTCAGCCCTATTTTCCAGTCTGTAAGGGGGAGGGGCTTGGCCTGGGGCTCACCGTGGTCCCTTGCTCAGTGTACATACTATTGCTCAGATGACTTGTATGTATGAATGTGTGTGAATGCATGAATGTGTCTCTGTGTGTGTCTCTGGGTGTGAACATGTGTGAGTATGTGAGTGTGTCTGTGAGTATATGTATCTATGTGAATGTGAGTGTATGAGTGTGTCTCTGTGTGTCAACATGTATGATTGTATGAGTGTATCTGTATGAATGTGTGTTGAGTGTCTTGGGTGTGTGTCTCTGTGTGAATGTGTGTGAGTATATGGGTGTGTCTGTGTGAATGTGTGTCTATTAGCATATGTCTCTGTGTGTGAACATGTATGAGAGTGTCTGTATGAATGTGTGTGAGTGTATGAATGTGTCTGTGTATCTCTGTGTGTGAACATGTATGAGTGTGTGTGTGAGTGTATGAGTCTGTCTGTGTGTGTCTCTATGTGTAACTGTGTGTATGTCTCCGTGTGCACACACATGTGCACCTGTGCACCTTCCACGGCAGATTCGCTTAGCCCCCGGAGATCTTGGGCTGATATTTCCTCCTTGCTCTGTCATTGCTAAGAGAAGCATCAAAGATCCAGCATTCAGCAAATTTGGCTTCAGACCTGGCATTTCCTTCTCCCTCTGGCCTCATTTCCGTCATCCTCCCGCACAGGTGTCTGAGTGGTGGTGCTGCACTCTCCAGACTGCTGTGGACATTCTGTGTGAAGCCCCGGCACATAGTAGGTGGTCTGGCTGCAGTACCCGTCCTGCTCAGCACCCCACCACCACCAATTCACTTCTGTCCCTTGGCAGTGATGCTTTCCCTCCTCCTGGCACAAGACAGAGCCTGCTACTCTGCCCATAGCATCCTCAGCCCAGGCTGTGGTCCATTTGGGCCCCAGGCAGCTCACATTCCCTCCCCTCTCTTCAGTTTCCTCATCTGCTAAATGGGAGCACTCTTTCCACACCGCAGAGCTGTTTTGTGACCTGAGGAGGTAGCTGCCAGGGACTGTGTGCTGCAAGCCAGATCCTATTGCACTGTCACAGAGCCTAGAAATTGTTTTTCCATTGGCCTCTCTTTTGCTCCTTATTCCTCTCTGGCATTCATTGGCACATTGTAGAAAATCTACATGGGTTTCTCTGTGGTGATTAATCATCTTAAGCACACAGCAGGCATGTGTCCATTGGCACAGGGGCACCTGCCTACCCTGCCAGCCATTCATAATCCCCTAAATTTCAGTCTTAATAGAAAACAAGTCAGGTTTAGACAGATCCCACTTATGTTGCCTTTATTCACTTCAGGAGATGCTGGGGCTTGATTTTCCAAGTTCTTATTTGACCTGGGATTAGTAAAATTTTCACCACAGAAAGTAGAATAGAAAGTTGAGACAGTCTCGCAGGAAAGTGGGGTCTTGGGTTTGGGGGAGGTCCATGGGGTTGGACTGCAAGTCCAGCTCTGAGGATCCTTGCTCCGCTTGCTACTTGCAGGGCTCTGAACTTGTTTGCTGGTCTGTCAGAAACTGATAGTGAAAGAAGCCTCCTAAGACTGTTACAAGAATTCTAGAAATCTTTGAAATAATTCTAGAATTTCTGAAAGTGCTTTGTGTCCCCTGTATATAAAATCTGATGTGCCTGAGTTGTAATTGCTCTTCCCTCAGTATTTATATTCATTTGTCCTCTGCTCAGGTTTCTGTGCTTGTTTTCTTGAAGACTGAGCTTGGCAGGTTGTCCCCACCTGGAACAAACCAGAACATCCTGACACACAGCACTCTCATCAGACGAAGTGGGCAGATGGGGCAGGGAAGGAGAGCTGTGTGGGAAGATGGGGGTTTCCCTGTGACTTGTTCTGGGCAGGAGCAGAGCCTCTCAGGGCTCAGCTGCCTTTTCCATACAAGAAAATCCAGGCCACTCATCTCTGCATGTCCCTGCAGACGTTCATGGAGAGAGGGTATAGATTCTCATTGGGAGCACTGCCTTCAGGATGGAGAGAGAACCCGTGGTCCAGAGCAGCTGAAAGTTAACCCCTATAAAAAACACTGTTCCCCTAGAAAACAGGCTCTGTGTGTGTGCTCTCAGTTGTGTCCCACTCTTTGTGACCCCGTGGACTGTAACCCATCAGGCTCCTCTGTCCGTGGGATTTCCCAAGCAGGAATACTGGAGTGGGTTGCCGTTTCCTTCTCCAGGGAATCTTCCTGACCCAGGGATTGAATCCATGTCTCTTGCCTCTCCTGCACTGGCAGGTGGATTCTTTATCACTAGCGCCACTTGGGAAGCTCTGTGGCTGTGTATGGGCCACGTCAACTTGACAATCTATAAGTCAGTCGTCAAAATGCCTTTGCTAAGTAGTGACTGGCAAGGTTCCCATGTGTAATTTGATATTTCCTTATAAATCTCAGAAATTGGGTCCAAATTTATCCATGAGAAGTTCACTTTCTCTTGTAATGCTTTGTTAAGCTTTTGGCTTGATGTTTTTCATTTTTCCATCCGAGTTCATTAATGGAGATTTTTCTTTCCACTTCAAAATAAGATTAATTATTGTTTGTATGTGTGTGTCCTAAATCGCTTCAGCCATGTCTGACTCTTTGCAACCCTATGGACTGTAGCTCTCCAGGCTCCTCTGTCCATGGGATTTTCCAGGCAAGAATACTGGGGTGGGTTGCCATGCCCTCATATAGGGAATCTTCCTGACCCAGGGATCGAACCCACGTCTCTTAACGTCTCCTGTGTTGATTTGGTGATGGCAAAAGATAATGTGTGGTCATGGTAGGAATTTTGGAAAAGAAGGAAAATAATGAAGAAAATATTAATGTTACCTATAAAAAATAAGAACTGTCATTGAATGGGAAGGGATATGAGGGACTTTGGGGGCAATGGGAACATTCTAGATCTTATAGAGGTTTTGCTTTTAACACGGGCACACACATTTGTTACAACTTCAGCAAATACACACAAATTTTGTACACGTCATTGTATGTAAATCTTATTAATAAAAGAGAAACTGTAAACAATTATTGGACTTAGGTTAATTATAGGCACAGTGAAATCTTTAGGAGGAGGTGCACAAATGTTTGCAATTTGTTTTGAAGTGCATTTAAAAAAATAAGATGGCTTCATGAAGGGTAGATGGATAGATAAGTGATAAAGCAAATATAGTAAAATGTTAATGGTGGAATCCAGATGGTGGTTATATGAGTGTTCACTGTAAAATTCTTTCAACTTCCCTGTATGTTTGAAAATTTGCATAATAAAATATTGAGAAACAAAGATGACTAATTCAGAATGAAAATCTATATTTGCAATCCAAAGGTAACAGCCATTAACATTTTAGTGTATATTATTTTCTTTCAGTTTCATTTCCAAGAAGATATAATTTTATATAATTAAGATCTTACTATAGATACAGATTCATTTTTACATTTTCACTCAGAATGTCATTCCTCAGTTTTCTTTTGTCATCAAAAGTCTCCAATGTGTAATTTTATAATTAAGATGTAATTTACATAAGTAAAATTCACACGTTTTAGCACACAGTTCTGTGAGTTTTGACAAATGCAGAGAGACATGTAACCACCACTCCAATCGAGATGTGAAAGAGCTCCATCATCCAGAATGGAGTTTTGTCTACACCTTGCCATTTCGCCTACACCTAGCTTCACATCCAGTGTCTGGCAACCACGGATCTGTTTTTCAGAATATAATAAAAATGGAACCGTATAATAAGAGGGGCTTCCCTGGTGGCTCAGTTGGTAAAGAATCTGCCTGTAGTGAAGGAGGTTCGGGTTCAATCCCGGAGTCAGGAAGATCCCCTGGAGGAGGAAATGGCAACCCACTCCAGTATCCTTGCCTGGGAAATCCCATGGACAGAGGAGCCTGGCAGGCTACAGTCCATGGAATCACAAGAGTTGAACATGACTTAGCGACAAAATCACCATATGCTAGGTAGCCTTTCGAGTCTGGCTTCTTTCATTCAAGCACCATATATTTCAGATTCATTCATGTCATTTACTACATATATTAGTAATTTGTACCTTTTTATTGATGAGTTCACATTCACTTGTCACTTTCATGCATTGGAGAAGGACATGGCAACCCACTCCAGTGTTCTTGCATGGAGAATCCCAGGGACAGGGGAGCCTGGTGGGCTGATGTCTATGGGGTCGCACAGAGTTGGACACGACTGAAGCGACTTAGCAGCAGTAGCAGCAGCAGTATTCCATTGTAAGGATATACATGAATGTAATTTATTTACTTTGGGGCTGCCCTGGGTCATTGTTGCTGTGCACAGGCTTTCTCTAGTTGCAGTGAGCAGGGTCTATTCTGCATTGTGGTGCACCGGCTTCTCATGCAGTAACGCCTCTTGTTGCTGAGCACAGTCTCTAGGGCATGGGGGCTCACTAGTTGTGGTGTGAGGGCTTAGTTGCTCCACAGCATGTGGAATCTTCCCGTACCAGGGATCTAACCTGTATCCCCTGCATTGATAGGAGGATTCTTATCCACTATACCACCAGGGAAGTCCTACATTAATGTAATTTTAATGTTTGTAAAAAATCACTGTATATCGTAACCTGCTTTATTTATGCATTACCCTAATATTCGGGTATTTAAGATGTTTTATTTTTCACTATTGTTACCATATAATGAGCATCTTTTTATGATTGTAACTATTTAAAAGACTATTCTAGGAGGGCATAGTTGATTTGCAATGTTGTGTTTCAGGTGTACAGCAAAGTGAATCAGTTGCACATATACACAGTGAACATTTTTATGCAAAATCAAAGTCATTCTTAATTTCTTTAGGTAGATTCCTTTAGTCATTCATAATTTATTTAGGTAGTTCCCCAGAAAGTTGAAAGCCTTTGCCCAGCATCTAAGTGCTAATCAGTAGGTTAAGATGAAAATCTAGATTTCCCAGTTTCCATGTCCAATGTTCCTTGGAAGGGAATTATGACGTGGTATTTTATAAATATTTTTAAAGCATTTACAACATTTCTAAGTATTAAAAAGTCTTTCCTTGCATTTCTTTATGTGGTTCAGGACCAGCTTGACTTAAAACTCCACTGATGTTTCTAATCCTCTTTTCCCCTCCCTACTATTTTTCCATATTATCAGTCCCACAGAACTGACTTGAAGTTTCCAGTGTCGCCAGCTAGCCTGTAAAATTCTAAGCCATGGAGACCAACCAGGAAACGTCCCTCTTCTTGGTGAAGATCTTGGAGGAATTAGACAGCAAGCAAAATACTGTCTCCTACCAGGACCTCTGCAAATCCCTGTGCGCCCGCTTTGATCTGTCCCAGCTCGCCAAACTGCGAAGCGTGCTCTTCTATACGGCCTGTCTTGACCCCAACTTCCCAGCCACGTTATTCAAAGACAAGATGAAATGCGCTGTAAACAACCAGCAGTCCAAGAAAATCATGGTGGCCGCGGACATTGTGACCATATTCAACCTGATCCAGATGAATGGGGGTGCCGCCAAGGAGAAGCTGCCTGGAGGCCGGCAGAAGATGCGCAAGAAAGATGCCTCTTTTGACTCGTGCCGCTCAGACACGGAGATCTGCAGTGCAGCCGAGTGTGAGCCCCTCAACTGTGAGCTGAGTGACCGGCCTTTCAGCCGGGGCTACCCCACCCGCCAGTCATCCAAGTGCAGAAAGGTGGACTGCAAGGACTGCCCGCAGTTCATTCCTGCCTCTGAACCCAACTTCCTGCTGGGGGTCAGCAAAGATGTGAAAAACCGGGCAGCTTCCCTGGACAGGCTGCAGGCTCTGGCCCCATACTCCGTGGCCAGCCCTCAGCCCTGCGAGATGCAGAGAACCACTTCCCCATGAACCTCGAGAGCGAGTCCATGTCTGATCAGGACTCCCTGCCTCTCCCCCAGGGCATCAAGCAGACCTTCATCTCCAACGACGAGCCCTTCGTGGTCCAGTCCTGTGTCCAGAAAAGGAACATCTTCAAAGAGGACTTTCACAATCTGATGGCTGTGTCCCCTGGGTTGGCCAGCCCAGCCAACAAGGCTGAGGGTGAGCACAGGAAATCCCAGGGCCGCAAGGAGTCCCACAAGACGCCCTTCCCCCATCACAGCTTTGAGATGCCCTACAGCAGCCAGTACCTGAACCCCGAGTACTCCCCGGTTCCTGACAAGAGGCGGGCAAAGCATGAGAGCTTAGATGACCTTCAAGCCTCCACATATTTTGGACCCACTCCAGTGATGGGGCCCCAGGAGGCCCGGCGCTGTCCTGGCAAAACAGGCAAGCAGACCCCCTGGCCGGCCAAAAGCTGGAGCCTCAACACCGAAGAAGTTCCTGACTTTGAACGTTCCTTTTTCAACAGAAACCCCTCCGAGGAGAAGCTCCGTTATCCAAATTCCAATAGTCAGACACCCAACTTCCCAACCCCGGACAGATGCCCCGCTTACCTGACACCACAGGATCAACAGCCCATCCTCCCAGTCGGCTACTCAGCAAAGCCCAATGGGCTCAAATCTAAAGAGATTCCATCCCCTGTGGACCTGGAGAAGCATGAACCAGTCAAAAAGTTTAAAGACAAGAGCATCAGCTGCACCAGTGGGCAGCTGAGCTCAGACACCAGCAGTGTGGGCACCCAGACTGACCTGCACGTTCTGGAGCCCAAAAAAGGCAAGGACCTGTGCACTCCCGGGCAGGGCAAGTACAGTGACCGGCATGCAGTGAAGCATTCCGATGATGATTCGGAGGTGGTCAGTGACGACATCAGCGACATCTTCCGGTTTCTTGACGACATGAGCATCAGTGGCTCAACGGGGGTCATGCAGTCATCCTGCTACAACAGCACGGGGTCCCTATCTCAGCTTCACAAGTCAGACTGTGACAGTTCGCCAGAGCACCACCTCACCAGAATCGCCAATGGGCTCCCCAGCAGCCAAGGGGAGAAGGGCAGCCGGCCAGAAAACAGCCACCACTCAGAAGAGGAGCTGAAGACCAGCGTGTGCAAGCTGGTGCTCAGGATCGGGGAGATTGAACGGAAGCTCGAGTCACTATCGGGTGTGCGTGAGGAGATCTCCCAGGTCCTGGGCAAGCTCAATAAACTAGACCAGAAGATGCAGCAGCCCGAGAAGGTAAGCGTGCAGATAGACCTCAATTCTCTGACCAGTGAGGCTCCATCTGATGAGAGCACCTCGCCCCGGATGTTCCGTGCCCACAAGGGTGCCCATGGGCCCAAGCTGGAGAATACGGCTGACTGGTGCTGCTCAGATGCCAGTGGGAGCAACAGCGAAAGCCTTCGTGTCCAGGCCTTAAAAAAAAGCCTCTTCACCAGGCCGTCTTCCAGGTCCCTGACAGAGGAGAACAGTGCCACAGAATCCAAGATTGCCAGCATCTCCAACTCACCCAGGGACTGGCGCACCATCACTTACTCCAACCGCATGGGCATCAGTGAGGAGGAGATCAAAGAGCGAGGTCCTGGAGACAGTAAAGACTGGCATCGGAAGTCTAAAGAGGTAATGCCCACTTAAGGTCACGTAACTGGGTGCCAGCTTTGTTGTTTTTGTCAGTGTTTAGTTGCTCAGTCATGTCTGATTCTATTTGGCTCCATGGACTGTAGCCTGCCAGGCTCTTCTGTCTATAGGATTCTCCAGACAAGAATACTGGAGTGGGTTGCCATTCCTTTCTCCAGGGAATCTTCCCGGCCCAGGGATCGAACCTGGGTCTCCAGCATTGCAGGTAGATTCTTTACCTCTATGCCACCAGGGAAGCCCCGACACTGGAAAAGATTGAAGACAAAAAGATAACGGGGTGGCAGAGGATGAGATGGTTGGCTAGCCCCCAGAATTAAGGCCTCTTAATTCAAAAGCCTCTGAAAGCTTCCCAGGGGCTTCTTGCTGGTCTCTGATTTCCCTCCTTTAGTCATCTTTGTGCAGAGTAGATACCAGCTTTTATTTTTAAACTATCTTAGGTATACATATGAACTGCCAGATTAGAACACAAGCAGCTCCTTGGTAGGAGCAGTGGGGGCAAGTGTGGGCAGTGGGTAACTCTCCAGGTCAGAAAAGCTTGCTTGCATTATGTACTCAGTTGTGTCCAACTCTTTGCAACCCTCTGGACTGTAGCCCACCAGGCTCCTCTGTCATGGGATTCTCCAGGCAAGAATATTGGACTGGGTACCTATTCCCTTCTCCAGGGAATCTTCCCAACCCAGGGATTGAACCCATATTTCTTACATCTCCTGCACTGGCAGGCAGGTTCTTTGCCACTGGCACCACCTGGGAAACCCCATAGTGTTTGTATCCATCCCTTTTATAAAGCTTGGAGCGCCTTCTCCTTAGTGGTGTGACATAGTGATCAGGATAGTCCTCTGCCCTTGAGGAACTCACAGTCCAGTGGAGGAGACAGTCAGACAGACAGACAGGCCATTATAGTTCAGTGGGACAGTGCTGGCTGTGAGCTCCGTACACAGTCTGAAGGGGTCTCATAGGTGGGCACTGACCTGGTCTTGGTGGGTCAGGGAGTGCTTCCTGGAGGAAGTGACATGTGTGCGGAGATCTGAGGGCCTGAAGTTAGAAGGTATCAGAAGACCTGGGTTATAACAGGGTTCATGGAGAGCAGAGCCCTGGGTTCATAACTAGGGACTGAGAGCATCAGTGATGCCAGCGGTGTCAGGCAGGTTCCTGCCTCCACACTGCGATCCAGACCGTTCCCTGTCTTGGAG
The DNA here is from genome assembly GCF_000754665.1 of Bison bison bison. NCBI lineage: Eukaryota > Metazoa > Chordata > Mammalia > Artiodactyla > Bovidae > Bison > Bison bison. Next base: position 478,177 of record NW_011494753.1, read on the forward strand.
GCTGAGCAGATGTTCCTGAAAACCAGTGGAGGCTCTCACCATGTCCTTTCCGACTTGGCTTCCTCCATCCAAAGAAGCAGTGTGTCATCCACGGTTTTGGCCAGTTCCTTGGGGAAAATACCCCTATCTTTTACTCCTCAGGACCAGGTAGAAATTGGTAATAGAAAGAGGGGGCAGGGACTTCCCTGGTGGTCCACTGGTTAAGATTGCGCTTCCAATGCAAGTGGCATGGGTTCGATCCCTGGTTGGGGAGCTAAGATTTTGTCATACCACATAGTGTGGCAGAAATAAAGAAGGAAGGGAAGAAAGAGGGTGCGGCACTGTGCAGTGGTTAAGCAAGGCTTTTCTGAAGCCAGATGCTAAATTTAAATTCCGGCTCCCTGCCATTAGCAGCTGTGCTCCCTGGGGTAAATTACTGAGTCTTTCTGGTCTCCTTTTGCTTACCAGAATAATGTGTGTTAATAGTAGTAGTCATGGCATGAAGATTAGATAAAATCGTCTCTCTCTGGCACAGAAATGTTGGGTCGTATGAGTAGTATTAATGTCGTAAGCTTTTCCTAGTAAATGTCCCCCGGTACAGGCAATCCTATTTGCTCATGAATAACTGCATGTTGCTACCTGAGCAGCACCTAGTGATGAAAAGCTGGGGTCTGCCCAGTGTGACATCTGACCACATCTATGTGGCCTCCCGGACTTCTCTGTGCCCCTCTGCAGGCAGACAGGCAGTACGACATCCCCCCGCAGCACCGCCTGCCCAAGCAGCCCAAGGACGGCTTCCTGGTGGAGCAGGTGTTCAGCCCTCACCCCTACCCCGCCTCTCTCAAGGCCCACATGAAGAGCAACCCTCTGTACACGGACATGCGGCTCACGGAGCTGGCAGAGGTGAAGCGGGGCCAGCCTTCCTGGACCATCGAGGAGTATGCACGCAATTCGGGTGACAAGGGCAAGCTGACAGCCCTGGACCTGCAGGTGAGCCTCTCTGCCCAGGGTGGGGTGAGGTAGGGGAAGCCTGGCCACACCCCGGTGGATGCAGAAATGGATGAAGGATGCCCTAGCCACTCACTCCCTCCCCTTCAGCCCCCTTGGTTCCCACCATGGAACACTGAACATGAATACATCATAAGGCAGAGATGTGTAACCAGGGGATTGCTATGTTGCTTATTGGCTTGTAAACATTTAGCAACAGGAATGCTTCATTGGTGGATTGACCTTGGGCATCAATTTGCTAACGTTGCATTTAAGACTCCATACCAAGTGCAGATTCTCATGCTTGCTCCTAAGACCTGATCCCAACTGGTTAATGGAACACAAGCCTGATTTCTCCTTCCACATATAGCCCGTGGGATAAGCATGTTTGTGGGAGCCAAGCTATGGATTATGTTTCCGTATGGAGCAGCCCCAGGTAAGCGCCACCCCTGGAAACTCTGTGAATGCAGTTGTGGCTAGAGGGTGTGTTTGCTGTTCCACCACAGGCAGGGCTGGGTTTCGGTCACGCTTGCATCTTGGTGGTTCCATCCACGCTGCGTCTATCTGTGTGTCTGCATCATCTTGGGAGCAGGGAAGCACCTTGCCTTCACCTGCTGGTTAGATCTGTGGGCAGCGAGGTTCATTGTCTTATTGCTGCCAGTCACGTATGTCCAGGTCCCTGAATGTCCCCACCACTTAAAGGGCAGCTGGGGAGATGCTGGTGGAGGCTGGTATGGCAAGGTATCCCTTGACATTGCCTTGCTCTGAAGCCAAGAGTCTGCAGGAGGGGCAGTACGGTGGTGAGAAAAGGAATGTGTTTTCCCACAGTGGAGGTTCTCATCCACTTTTCTGTGCAGCCTGGAACATTCACCTGTTTGAGCTGTGGTCCCCTCACCTGTTAACTCTCCATGATAACTTCTAATTTGTGGTGGTGGTGTGAGACATGAGAAGAATGTATTTCAAGTACCTGGCATTAATCAGGGACTGAAAAGGTATTTAGGCTGATGAAAGGATGCTGAAATCAATCAACTCCGTATGGTGTTTTTTTTTTAATTATTTATAATATATATAATTATTTATAAATGTATTTTTGGCTGTGCTGGGTCCTTGCTGCACAGGCTTTTCTTCAGTTGTGGTGAGCGGGGGTTACTCTCTAGCTGTGGTGTACAGGCTTCTCATTGTGGTGGCTTTTCTTGTTGTGGAACCTGAAGTCTAGGGTTTGCAGGTTTCAGTAGTTGAGATGGGTGGGCTTTAGAGCACAGGCTCAATAGTTGTGGCACACAGGCTCAGTTGCTCTGCACACATGGGATCTTCCCGAACCAGGGATTGAACCCACTTCTCCTGCATTAGCAGGTGGATTCTTTGCCATTGAGACACGAGGGAAGCCCCTGTGTGGTGCTTTTTTACCACAGTCTCTCAGTGGCCTGCAGGCAGGAGTGATGATGTTCATCTCAAGCAGGTAAATGAGGAAATCAAGGCCCGAGAAACTCAAGAACTTGCTGCAGGTCCGACAAGTCTGAATTCCTGTCGGACTCTCCAGCAGTAATACTTCTGTTCTTTCATCTTATGTTGCCTCGTCACCATTTCATTTTTCTGGTGATGAGAGTATAGTGGGGCTTCGTGTCACTAAAGTGACCGCAATGACATTGGTTTATGTTGGTCCCTAACTGACAGCAGTTATGGGGAGGAGCATCTCTGGCCAAATCCTGAGAGTCAGGTGGGTGGTGCTATCAGGATGACCCTGGAGATATCGTGGCCCCTGTCCCCTCCCGCACCTTATGTCCGCATGCCTGCTGCTTATCATTTGACCCTTCAGGCCACGTCCTCTCCTGTCACCATCCTGCTGGCAAGCAGGCTATGTAGGATTCTTTTCTCCTGGAGGTGGTCCTAGCACTTTGCTGTGGGTAGCACACTGTGCTCTGTGAGTATTAGGATGCCACGAATCAGGGAAGACTTGGAGGTATGAATGGCTCACCTGGAGGAATAATCAGTGTCTCACCAGTATCATGGGATGACCTTGACGTGGTCAGATTAACTGAATGAATCATAGATTGAGAAACATCTTTTTAACGTCTGGAAGGCTGAGTCTGAGAGAATTGCTCTTACAGATATATGTGATTTTGAAGTGGCAATATTTATAAGCACTAACGGTGAAATTATAAAAAGTTGAAGATCTTTAGAGAGCTTCAGGTGACATCACTTAACAAAGCAGAGGATAATATATCTAATCTTACAAAATGTAAGACAGCAAGGAGTTTCATAGCCTTTCGAGGGTGTTTGCAGCAAAGTAGAATAGGTATCGGGAACTTGGTAAAGGCAGAAAGGCACCACCCTCCTTGTTTCCATCACTTTGCTGAGATCCAGGTACTGTCTTAGGGCAGCCTCAGCATCTGGACCATCTTCTTGCTGTCTCTCGGCTTCGAGATATAAATTCACCAGCAATGGCGCCTTGAGGATACGTCAAAGATACCATTTCCATTTCCAGTGTTCAGCAGGTGCAATTGTCAATCAAAGATGCTCCCTGAGTCCCGTGAAACCTTGGCATCACCTCTCTGCTACTGGGTGTCATGAGAGCTTGCAGTTATTGAAAAAACTAATTACAAATAGTTTATTTCACTGACTGAATCGCAGTGCATAAAGCATATCTATTCAGGAAAGGGCTTCCCGGTTGGCTCAATGATAAAGAATCTGCCTGCCAATGCAGGAGACATGGGTTCTATCCCTGGGTTGGGAAGATCCTGTGAAAGAGGAAATGGCAACCTACTCCAGTATTCTTGCCTGGGAAATCCCATGGATGGAGGAGCCTGGCAGGCTACAGTCCATGGGGTCACAAAAGAATGGGACATGCCTTAGTGACTAAACAACTGAATAGACTAGAACAAAGGTTGGCAAACTCTCCTCTAAAGGGCCAGAGAGTAACTACCTTAAGACCCAGAAGTCCTTACAATTTCTGTCATCACAACTGCTCAGTTCAGTTCAGTCTCTCAGTCGTGTCCGACTCTTTGCGACCCAATGGACTGCAGCACCCTAGGCTTCAACTGCTCAGCTCTGCCCATAATAGTCTTGAGCAGCCATGGACAATTTGTGTTAAATAAATGACTGGACATGGTTGTGTTTTGATAAAACATTCTCTTTTGATGCTGCGATTTGAATTTCCTATGATTTTCACGTATCCCTGACTGTTGTTTTTCTTTTCTTTTTTTTTCAGTGATTAAAAAATGTGAGGACCATTCTTAACTTGTACGCTGTACAGAGGCAGGTGTTGGGCTGAATTTAGCTCCTGGGCTGGTGTCTGCTGGCCCCAGTACTAGAAGGCCATTAGCAGCAGGAGAGCAATAGAGATGCCAGAGGGGTCCACGGCGTATGGACTGTCAGCATCCCATCAGGAAGCAGCTGGCGGACTCATGGAAGGATGGAAATGGGAGGAGGGGGCTGTTGGCATCAGTGTAGGTGGGGTTTAAAGCCCAGCAAGCACCCAGGGACCAGCATCGGTGAGATGCTGATGCTGCCCTTGGATCTGAAGGCCCAGAGATGGGAGCTATTTATGAAACCCACCAGGACCCACAGCTGTGAAAGCAGGTGCCAGATAGAAATGTAGTCCATCAGAGACGGAGCCTGAGGACTGGTGCTCCACCAACTGAACCCACCAGTGTGTATGTTAGTCACTCAGTCACGTTGGACTCTTTGTGGCCCCCATGGACTGTAGCCTGCCAGGCTCCTGTGTCCATGGGATTCTCCAGGCAAGAATACTGGAGTGGGTAGCCATTTCCTTCTCTGGGGATCTTCCTGGCCTAGGGATCGAACCCACATCTCCTGCATTGCAGGCAGATTCTTTACCATCTGAGCCACCAGGGGACCCACCAGGGATGCGTCCATATGGACCAAGACCTGGGGGGACCACAGAAAGGTGGAGAAGAACAGAGAACTGCTCTGGAAGGACAGCTGGAGAATGACTAACGTGGATGAGAAAATCATCAATATTCCAATAACCTAGAACCACTGAGGGTTTTTTTTTTTTTTTTAAGTTTTGGAAGCATTTGTTTTGTAATCCTCTGTGTGTGTGTGTACATAATTTGTAACACACCCATCTTTATCAACATTGACCAATCTGAGAACATCTTCAAAATGGATATTTTGCTTGTGTTTCAGAGATTTAGGAGACCTCAACTTGGAATTGCAATGTGTTGCCGCTTTTATGTGCCACTCACATTATTAAATGCTTGCTGTAAAATGAGAACACTGCTTCTCTTTATGGAAATAGATTATAGCCATCCATGGAGAACAGGATTCATGGGCAACACAGGTTAAATACGATATTTCTCTCACAGACAATCGTTAATCTCAGGAGGCCAGGAGACAAAATGTCAGGGAGGGGCCTCCCACTGGGGATGCTGCACCTGGCCTGGGGGTGGTCTGCCGACAGTCTGTAGACCTGGCCTTTGAGCAGTGGCCTGACCTGCTCAGACAGATGTTTGAGATGGAAATATTTTATGTTTTGTTTGAGCTGCTTCTGTGGGACGTGCCTTTGATTTTTCAGTAGAGGCTTTTTCTGAAGAACTGGCAAGTGAATCAGAGTAATAGAACAGCCTTGCTTCAAACAGCTCTGTTCTTAGGGACTGTAAGTGGAGAATATCTGTCAGTGACCCTCCCTGCTTCCCCAACAGTGAGGCCAGCCTGTTCTTGGCTGTGCGCCCTTGAAGTGTAGACTCTTGCTTATCTCGGCCCTGTTTTGCTTGTCCCCAGAAAACCTCTGGGTTTTCCTGTGTTGAGACCATCATGACCTTTGTAGTAAGAGGGGGAAGGTGCAATCTGGGGTGTGCAGGACACTGAGTCCTTGGTGGTCCATCTCAGGAGGAGCTGGTGGGCAGCTTGGACACCACTGCCAACTGCAGACAGCTTCAAGGTGCTTCAAGCACCAGCTGAGATGCTTCAAGGGTGATGAACCTGTTTACAAATATTCACCATCTTTCTAACATCTTCTCTTCACTTTTAGACTCAAGAATCTTTAAATCCAAACAACTTAGAGTACTGGATGGAAGACATTTATACTCCGGGCTACGACTCGTTGCTAAAACGAAAAGAAGCCGAATTCAGACGAGCCAAAGTCTGCAAGATAGCGGCTCTGATTGCTGCGGCTGCGTGCACAGTCATTCTGGTGATCGTTGTGCCCATCTGCACGATGAAATCATGAGCTGCTGGAGGCAATGTTGCCAATGGCTCGTGACCTCTGACATCTTTCTCTGTAGTCTAAAATCACATGGCAGGTCAGGCACCACTTGTTAAAACAGGAATCATGGAGGCTTTTCTGCAAATGCTGATGATGGTCTTCAGAAAATATTCATTCTAGAAAGATGTCTACCTACCTATTAGCTTTGACTTAATGACACAGATGAATTTTAAGAAGTGCAATATCTTTTCCTACCGAAAGAATGTAATGGATGACCAGTAGATACAAACTGAATTCCAGGAAAAAAACAAAAAAAAAGGAAGAGGAAGATTAATTGGTTGGATTCTTTCCATTTCATGGTGGAGAATATGCTATAGAGGAGATGGTTAATACATACTTCTTTAAAGGAAAGCTAAGAGAGAGCAATATGAGAAAGAAAAGCCTGGGTTCTCTCTTCTTTAATGTTCCTAGACCATTGCAGGTGAAGTAACAGGGTATGTTTCCATAGGGGGTTACTGTTTACTTCTCTGCTGACTGTAATCAAGGGCTACTGACTTTTCATACTTGCCCTTCTGTCATCATGATGCTCTTTGTTGCAGATCTTCATGGAAACATTCCGGACCTTCTTCCTGGTGCCCAGGGTAGGAAGGTACTGGACTGCCAAGTCAGCCATGGCATAAAGTGACCTCTCTGCTTAATAGGCCAAGGTCTTCAGGCTAGGAGACCTTCCAGTGGCCACCCCAAGCCATGGGAGGGCTGCTCACTAATGATGTATGCTCAACATCTGAAAGTCAAGGTATCCCAAGGGACCTCCCATCCTTGCCTTGGTGTGTGGGTCATCTCCTCCATCTTCTATCTCCTGGTAGTACGGATACTCCACCTTTTACCATGAGTTGATTTTGGAACTTGTCCTTGTGCCTTGAAGAGTAGAGACAATGGCAGAACTTTGACCTTCCAACTATAAACCGTGGTTGCTGTGCACCAATAATACCAGCCATTTCCAATGGCTTTAAAAAGATTTTGAAAGCTTGTCGATAATATGATAAAGGCTCTGAGGTGTTCTCAACTACTCCAGCATCTACTCCATAGTTTCAAATATTTGTCAGCAGTGCAAAAAAATAATGATCTATTTAACCGTTTATCTATCTATATGTCTATCTAAATACCTGATTTTGGTTTATTGTCTTCTCTGTTAATTAACTTGAGAGCAAGATTTCTCCCGTGTAAGGAAGCCGTTGTCATTCATGAGAATTTGATCTCAGTTTCCACCTGTTGAATGGTGCTTTGACATGAATGGACAGAAAGAATCCTTCAGTATCAGATCCTAATGTCTTGTTATAGGATAAAGAAAAACAATGGACAAAAACTAGCTACCTTAGTTCTTCCGAAAACAAAGTGGAATATAAATAAACGGTAGTAAGAATCCTGTCACTCCAGTGAAAGAAAAGTGAAATTGTTAATCACTCAGCTACATCCAACTCTGGGATCCCATAGACTCTAGCCCGCCAGGCTCCTCTGTCCATGGAATTCTCCAGGCAAGAATACTGGAGTGGGTGGCCATTCCTTCTCCAGGGGATCTTCCTGACCCAGGGATTGAACCCAGGTCTCCCGCATTGCAGGCAGATTCTTTACTGTCTGAGCCTCCAGGGAAGCCTGATGATAGAATAAATTCCTAAAAGGGAGTTTTGGGAAGCATCTCAGATTTTAAAGCAATAGAAATTCAGCATCCATCCTAAAATCTTCCAAATACTGCTTAGCTTGCTGTGTCTAATTCTCTTGTTCCCCCAAAGGGGAGTCAGAACATTTTGTGTTGTTAATAAGTATAGGATGGATGCTCTCATCTGTAGTAAACCTTCGTTTTTAGAGGTCTTCATGTTCTCTATTTATAGTCTCATGTTTATGTATAGATTTTCAGCTAGGTGACTGAAATTTAAGCCTTAGTATGGAAACTTGAGGATTTATAATTGAAAATGAAAAATATATTAATATATATTACTGTCTATTGTCAGAATTTAGTCTTTTGGTGCTCTGTTTTGGGTTGGGCACATTAAATAAGGTTGTTTCTTTCAGCCCAAAGGGGATTCTAGATTAATACCCTCTGGAGTTGTGGGTTCCCAAGTCTCCTCCCCATCTATACCATTCAAGAAAACACCCTAGCCCTGACACTCTCCCCTTTATCACAGGTTAAGCCATGAGAACAGCAGAGGTAGGTAGGTTGCCAACCTCTTGCCCTGTGATTTGCAGAGAAGTGGAGATGCAGTCACCCAGGCTAAGAAAAATTTGTCAAATCCCATTCGGACTCCTCCATTTGCCAGGTAGGATCACGCCGGATCGACCAAACCACTATGGCCACTGCCCTTGGGTGAGTTTCTTCTTAAAGGGCCCTCTTTGGGCCACGTGCCTAGCTCCCTGGGGAGGGAGCACCCTCCCAACGCATAGAAGTGAAGAATTTTCTCCTACACTTTTCATATCTGGGGAGGTAGTCAAAGAAATTTAGTCTTGCTCTAAGTCCAGCATAGCTTTAAAATTCAGCTCCACTCATTGCTGCATCATGGACACATCCAGACCTGGTCACCCCCCTGGGAGACCACACAACGATGACCCCCAGGCAAGGGGGTTTCCTCTGGAAAGCGATTGTCCTTAGCTTGGTAGCTCTGAGTCTGGTGTCAAGTTATGCACTTTTGAAGTTATTGTCCTTAGCTTGGTAGCTCTGAGTCTGGTGTCAAGTTATGCACTTTTGAAGTTATGCACTTCACGCCATTGCCATGGCGTGAAGCCTGATGGATGCTTGGAGTCTTGGGGTCTAGAGAATGTGAAGTTCATAGTTGGCTTCTTTCTCTCCATTGATCCCAAGCTTGTTACACTTTCTTTCTCTGGACCTCTAGACTCACTCCAGCTCCTCCATCTTTCTGCAAACAGAGGGTCTTGACCAGAGTCTGGATGGGAATGAAGCATCTACCCATTCCTCTAAAATTTGCCTCTCATCTCCTGCTGCTATGAGCTCCCTGTGGGCGACCTAGGGTCAGGCCTGACTTCTGTAGTAGGCAACAGCCTCTACCACCATATCTGGCATATTCTGATGAAGTACCATTTCTTGTGCCTAAACTGAAGATCATTATATTATCAAAATTCACTTTGGTTCTCTTGCATTTTAAAGAAATGAACCATCGGACATTATCAAGGGATTATTTTAAAATAGATCTCTTTATCCAAATAAAGTCATAATCATCACATCCTCATTTTCAGTCTGAATTTGCTCTGAACACAGCCTTGCAGAGAAGCAAAGAGTGTTTCCCAGCTCACAGTTTTCAGATATTTTACGCCAGTACCTTCTTTCAATGGAAAATACAGTAAAGCAAATCATACTTGTATCACCCATTACTAGCTGATCATAAATTGTTAGTATTTTAGGGCATGCAGCTATGTGGTTTGTATCTGCAAGGCTGGCTTAATAGATGTGCTGAAAGTCACAGTTTGGAACCTGCATAAGCTCTGATACCCTTATTGTAATCAAGGCAGTGCTGTCTTTGTTTATAGTTTATCAGTTTAAGAGCACGGCACCTCCTTTTTCTTAAAAAAAGCTCTGCCAAGAATACACAATTCTGTTAAGTCGTATAAAAATGTGTGAACGTTGAAATCCAACCTGTTTCATATTATAACCAGCCTGCAAGAAGATTGTGCTCAATTGTGTGAATACCAAATCAGAGTATACTGTATATTGTACCTTGGAAATTTGTATTTAAAGGCAACAATGTTAATAATAGTTGGTATAACAGGGGAAAAGGGTATTCGATATTTATTAATAAGGAGAAATGCAACAAACTTCCTTATTTATGCCTTATGAATAAAGGGGTATGAAATATTAGGTGAAGTTTTATGTGCACGACTCTGAACTTTAGAGTCTAAAGGAGTGGGGATCCTCGAAGGCAGGGACTGTCTTTTCTATGTTTGTTCTGTAAAGCTCTCAGCGCACTCTTGGTGCTTGATCAATGTTATATAATACCAATAACTAAGCACATTTTTAGATCTTTTTTCAAATGGCTTGTGTAAAATTTGGTTAACGTATAATGGTTGGTTTGAAGCTATCATGTAAAATCTGCCTCTCCAAATATAATCGAGAATAAACTGGAAATGATGAAGTAGCATGCTGTGGGGTTTTGTTATATGCATGAATTATAAGCAGTTAATTTCATGCACAAATCATACGTGACTGGCTGGATGCTTTTTCACAAATGGAACACATTCATGCAATTAGCATCCTGATTAAAAAAAAAAAACAGGACATACAAGCACCCCAGAAACCTCCCTCAAGCCCCCTTCCAGTAAAAATCTCACAAAGAAGAATGACTATCCTGACTTTTTAAAATTAATTTTTATTGGCAATATAGTTGCTTTACAATGTTGTGTTAGTTTCTGCTGTACAGCAGTGACTCAGCTATCCATGTATACATGCATGCTAAGTCGATTCAGTCGTGTCAGACTCCTTGTGACATGAAGAATACAGTGGGTTGCATGCCCTCCTCCCAGGGCATCTTCACAACCCAGGGATTGAACCTGTGTCTCTTATATATCCTGCATTGGCAGGCGGTTCTTTACCACTAGGGCCACCTGGGAAGCCCATATGTATGCATGTATCCCCTCTTGTTTGCATTTCCTTCCCATTTAGGTCATCACAGAGCATTGAGTAGAGTTCCCTGTGCTGAACAGTAGATTCTCATTGGTAATCTATTTTATACATAACGTCAGTAGTGTATGTGTGTCAATCCCAGTCTCCTAATTCCTCCCACTACCTCCCACAGGGGTAGTATTAAGTTCCCCTTAATACTCATATATTTGTTCTCTATGTCTGTGTCTCTATTTCTGCTTTGCAAATAAGGTCATCTATACTATTTACCAGGTAGCTTAGTGGTAAAGAGTATGCCTGCCAGTGCAAGAGATATGGGTTCAATCCCTGAGTGGGGAGATCCTCGGAGGTGGAAATGGCCATCCACTCCAGTATCCTTGCCTGAGAAATCCAATGGACAGAGAAACCAGGTATGCTACAGTACATGGGGTTGCAAAGAGTTGGATATGACTGAGCACTCATGTATACATACACACACACGCACACACACACACACACACACACACACACTCTTTTTCCAGGGCATATATTAGTTTGTCCTGTTTTCAAGCTTTGCGTGAATGCATTCATGCAGTATGTACTCTTGTGTCACTCAACATAATATTGTAAAAAAACATCCACGCTGTGGTGTGTGTTTGTAGTTTTCTCCTTCTCATTGCACTAACTGATTGCAAACATAGCACAACTTACTTATTCATTCTGGACTTCCCAGGTGGCGCTAGTAATAAAGAACACACTTGTCAATGCAGAACACGTAAGAGATGCAGGTTCAGTCCCTGGGGTCTAGAAGAAGATCCACTAGAAGTGGGCATGGAAACCCACTGCAGTATTCTTGTCTGGAGAATCCCATAGATGGAGAAGCTTTGCAGGCTATAGTCCATTGAGTCACAAAGAGTTGGACACAACTGAAGCGACTTAGTTCTCATAATGTTCATTTATTCATGCTACTGTTGATGGACATTTGGGTAGCTTCCAGTTTGTGGCTATGAATATGCTTGTATGTGTCTTTTGGTGAGTGCTCTTGTTCAGTCGCCAAGTCATGTCCAACTCTTTAAGACCCCATGGACTGCAGCACGCCAGGCTTCCCTGTCCATCTCCAATTCCCAGAGTTTACTCAAACACATGTCCATTGAGTCAGTGATGCCATCCAACCAACTCATCCTCTGTCACCCCCTTCTCCTCCTGCCTTCAATCTTTCCCAGCATCAGGGTCTTTTCAAATGAATCAGTTCTTTGCATCAGGTGGCCAAAGTATTGGAGTTTCAGCTTCAGCATCAGTCCTTCCAATGAATATTCAGGACTGATTTCCTTTAGGATGGACTAGTTGGATCTTCTTGCAGTCCAAAGAACTCTCAAGAATCTTCTCCAACACCACAGTTCAAAAGCATCAATTCTTCATCACTCAGTTTTCTTTGTAGTCCAACTCTCACATCCATACATGACCACTGGAAAAACCATAGCCTTGACTAGACAGACCTTTGTTGACAAAGTAATGTCTCTGCTTTTTAATATGCTATCTAGGTTGGTCATAACTTTTCTTCCAAGGAGTAAGCGTCTTTTAATTTCATAGTGGCCATCACCATCTTCAGTGATTTTGGAGCCCAATAAAATAAAGTCAGCCACTGTTTCCACTGTTTCCCCATCTATTTCCCATGAAGTGATGGGACTGGCTGCCATGATCTTAGTTTTCTGAATGTTGAGCTTTAAGCCAACTTTTTCACTCTCCTCTTTCACTTTCATCAAGAGGCTCTTTAGTTCTTCACTTTCTGCCATAAGGGTAGTGTCATCTGCATATCTGAGGTTATTGATATTTCTCCTGGCAATCTTGATTCCAGCTTGCACTTCATCCAGCCCAGCATTTCTCATGATGTACTCTGCATATAAGTTAAATAAGCAGGGTGACAATATACAGCCTTGATGTACTCCTTTCCCGATTTGGAACCAGTCTGTTGTTCCATGTCTGTTTCTAACTGTTGCTTCCTGATCTGCATACAGATTTCTCAAGAGGCAGGTCAGGTGGTCTGGTATACCAAGGAGTAAAATTGCTGAATCATGAGATGTTCTTATGCTCTGCCAAACACTGCCAGACACCGCCAAAAAGTTTTCCAACACGGTTCTACCAACCTACAGCCCCATCAGCAGTATATGTATAGGAGTTCCAGTTACTTTATATCCTACTGAAAATGGATATTTTCTGTCTCTCATTTGAGCCGTTCTGTTCTGTGTATAGTGGTATCACATTGTGTATTTAGTTTGTGTTTTTATGGTCACTAATAAGACTTGCTATCTTTTTGTGTGTTTATTGACCATTTGGATCTCATATTTTGGAGTGCCTGTCCATATTTTTGCCAGTTTTTGCTCTACTTTTGTCTTTTTTCTTACCAATTTGTAGACATTCTCTGCAAATTCTGGAAATGAGTCATTTGTCATATATACATCACAAATATGATTTTCCATTCTGTGAGCTGCATTTTCTACTCTCTTAATGGTGTCTTTTTGATCAATAGAAGTTCTTTATTTTAATATAGAAATGTATCATTTTCTTCTGTTATGATTGGCAATTTGAGTTCTGCTTGAGAAATCTTTACAGACTCCAATGTCATGAACATGATGTATGTTTTGTTTAAGAAACTTTATTGTTTTATATTTCATGGTCATATCTGTACTCCTTTTTAAAAATTTTTTATTTTATATTGGAGTATAGTTGTTTAACAATAATTTGATAGTTTCAGGTGTAGAGCAAAGTGATTCAGTTATACATATACATCTATCTATTGTTTTTCAAATTCTTTTCCCATTTAGGTTGTTACGGAATATTGAGCAGAATTCCCTGTGCTATGCAATAGGTGTTTGTTGGTTATTTAATATAGCAGTGTGTACATGTTCATCCCAAACTCCCTAACTATCCCTTCCTTGTGATAACCATGAGTTTGTTCTCTAAGCCTATGAGTCTGTTTCTGTTTTGTAAAATAAGTTCATTGCAATATCATACAATATTTCTCCTTCTCTGTCTCACTTAATTCACTCAGTATGACAATCTCTAGGTCCATCCATAGTGCTTCAAATGGTATTATTAATAATGTATTCCCTTTGGAATTGATATTCATACCTGATATGAGGTCAAGAGTTAAGTTTTTTCCTCCCCATTTGTATATCTATTGATTGATGCCACTTATTAGAAAGATCGTCTTTCCCCTTTGACATTAGTCCATTGAAAGCACATATGGTTTTCTGGACCTTCTATTCTGCTTCATTCATCTAGTCATCTGTTCTTGAGTAACAACATCAACATCATTTTTTTCATCCTGGAGACATTAGGCATTCCTGGCCATGAAGTAAATGAATAATAGCTTACTTTGGCAGAAGTCTGAGCTTGCCAAATCATACAATATCATTGAGAATGGTGAAGAGATAATTCACCTAGCTTCTTTCATCTCCTTCAGCCACTCACAGATGTCACTGAGTTCCCTGCTTGAGTCATTAAAGAAAACTGATTAAACCTGGGTCACAGCACATTGGAAAAAGCAATTAATATCTTGACACCTAAACACCGAAAGAAGTCTCTGATGAAATCTTGGAGAATATTAGAGTAATTATACCACGCTGGGTATAAGTGCTTTTTTAGTTTTACAATAAAATATGAATTAAGATCCACAAATCCAAAGTTTGCATATAGACAGACTGGACCTGGATTGAATTTTGCTAAGTGTTCTAAAAAAAAGTGAATTAAGAAAATAATAGAAGTAATCTTGTAGGGGGAAATGTTTATCCTCCCTAAGAGGACAAATCAATTGTAATATGCTGTTGTAAGTCTTTTTAACCTGACATTCATTTAGAGTCCTCCCCGGCAAGTACTAGCAAAAGTCAATACTTAGTTAACTTACTTTACACTATCAAATGTATCTTTTTAAAAAGCAGGCACTGCTCTTTTTTTGTCTTTTTAAAATGTTTTAAATTAATTAATTTATTTTAATTGGAGGCTAATTAAAATATTATGGTGGCTTTTGCCATACATCAACATGAATCAGCCACGGGTGCACCTGTGTGCCCCCATCCTGAACCCCCCTCGTACCTCCCTCTCTACTCCATCCCTTTGGGTTGTCCCAGAGCACCGGCTTTGAGTGCCCTGTAAAAAGCAGACACTACTTTTGGTGACTGCTGTTGTTGTTCAGTCACCAAGTCACCAGTATCTGAAAGTCTTAGAACTCAGGTTTTGCAACAGGGTCCCACTGGCTTTCCCCATCATGAGCCTGAATTACTGAGATCTTGCTCTACCTGGAATTAGTTTTATGTCTTCACTAGTTTTTGTAATGAAAAGAAGGGAGAGAAGGTACATATGACTTCACATAGAAGTGATAATAAAGGGAGACTTCCCTGGTGGTCCAGTGGTTAAGGATCTACATTCCAGTGCAAGGGGACATGGGTTCAATCCCTGGTCTGGGAACAAAGATACCACATGCCACAGGGCAACTAATCCTGCCTGCCTCAACTACTGAGCCTGCACACCCCTACGAAGATCCAGTGCAGCCAAAATAAAATTAAGAAAAGAAGTGATAGTATGTTATGTGAAAAATTACCAGTATCTGAAAGCAGAAGAACATTGGAGTTTCTGGCTGGAACCAGCCACTGTGTTTCAACCCATGCAAACACAGTTGCTTTGCTGTCTCAAAATTGACTTCAGCTTGTTGTAGTCTGAAATTCCTGAAAGATTCATTAAATCCTGGACACAAAATTATTGTTAGAAATCAGCAGTGCAAGTGTGGTTAATTACAATACAGTTTCCTTTCATTTGTCAGGGAAAGCACTTAATAAATTATTCCTAATAAGTTACTGTGTGGTTATCCTGCTAATAGAAGAACTGTGGATGGTATTTTCATGCTGGTTACTCACAGTCATGTTCTACATTTTAATGATTTTTGTATAATTTCAGAAGTCCCAAAGAGGTAGCCTTTCCCAGTTCACTTTCTCTGGGACCAATGCTGTTTGATCTGGGATGACTCAGCCAGTCTAAATTAGCATTTTGTTGCTTTATTATTAAAGTTCAGTTTTCTCATTAGCAATGTATATGTGACCTATATACCTCTTTCGTATTCAATCTTTTTTCTACCCTTCGGTTTATTCATTTATTTCTTTAGTCAACTGATATCTATTAAGAAACTTGCATGTTCAAGGTAGTGGCTTATGGCTGAAACATGGGCTTTCCTGGTGGCTCAGCAGTAGAGAATCTGCCTGCAATTCAGGAGATGTAGGAGACACAGGTTTGATCCTTGGGTTGGGAAGATCCCCTGGAGGAGGGCATGGCAACCCACTCTAGTATTCTTGCCTGGGAAATCCAACAGACAGAGAAACCTGGCAGGCTACCGTCTGTGGGGTCAAAAAGAGTTGGACACAACCGAAGAAGCTTAGCATACATAGCACAGCACATGGTTCCAAGAAACAACAGTATTTTGTATGTATTATTTTCATGCTTAATAAGTAATTGTTGAGTCAATGAGTGAACACATGAGTGCATGAAAGTTTTAGATCTGATGTCTGATCTGAAGATCTGATGTCTGATCTGAAGATCCATGATGTCATGGAACTTCCATTCTAATGAATATGTAGATAGCAATCAAGTGAGCAAATAAAATAATTTCCAACAGCTATAGGCATAATGAAGAAAGATTTTTCAACTCAGAGAGGAACAGAGGTGCTGCCTGAGTTAGAGTAGCCAGGGAAGGGTTCCTGAGGATGTGGTGAGTGGAGAACTGAGGATGAACATTTCTGATAGAGGGAACATGCAGTGCAGAGGAAAGCCAGGGTGGCTTGAACTTGGTGAAATAGACTAGGGAATTCTGTCCAAGGAGAGATCAGTGAAATAGGCAGAGGCTAGATTGTGGAGGGATTATTGGCCACAGTAAGGACTTTTGGTTTTTATCGTCGGTATAATGGGGAGTGTGGAAAGGTTGCAAGCAGAGAGATGACCTAATCCATA
>NW_011494753.1:495006-524450 GCF_000754665.1 Bison bison bison
CTTTTATTATTTTTAATTGGAGGATAATTAGTTTACAATATTGTGATGGTTTCTGCAATATATCAACATGAATCAGCCATAGGTATACATATGTCCCCTCCCTCTTGAACCTACCTCCCACCTCCCACCCTATCCCACCCCTCTAGGTTGTCACAGAGCACTGGCTTCGGGTTCCCTGCATCATACAGCAAATTCCCATTGGCTATATGTTTCACAAATAGCAATGTATATTCTAAAGGAAATCAACCCCAAATATTCACTGGAAGGACTAATGCTGAAGCTCTGATACTTCGGCCACCTGATGCAAACAGCTGACACATTGGAAAAGACCCTGAACATGGGAAAGGTTGAAGGCAGAAAGAGAAGAAGGCAATAGAAGAAGAGATGGTTGGATGGCATCACTGACTCAATGGACATGAGTTTGAACAAACTCCAGGAGATAGTGAAGGGCAGGGAGGCCTGGTGTGCTGCAGTTCATGGGGTCTCAAAGAGTCAGACACGGTTTAGCGACTGAACAACAACAACATTGTATATTCTGATTGATATTTTTTAAGAGCTCACTCTGGCTGTGCAAGGTAAGGACTGGACCACAGAGAAGCAAGGCTGAAAACAAGGAGACTGGTCAGGAGATGCTGTTGCTCTAGGGTGAGGAAGTAGAGGTGGAAAGGACTGAGCTTGTGTCTGTAGATGCAGCCAACCAGACTTGCTGATAAGGGGGTGAGAGAATGACACAAGTGGATCCGGGACGACTGCTGAATTTTCGGCTCCTGGAGCAGGGTAAGTGATAGTGCTGTTGAATTGGAGAAGACTTTAGGAAGAACAGTTTGGGGGTAGGGGATGGTACCTAAGGCTCTGTGTGCGGCATATTCTGTTTGAGATTTTCTCCATCTAGTCCCTACAGGGTGAAATTTGACACTTGAGATTCAATGGCTTGATACCTGCTTACCTCTTCCTCCATTTTCTTTCTTTTTTTGAAGATTTTTTAATGTGGACCATTGTTAAAGTCCTTATTGAATTTGTTACAATAGTGCTTCTGTTTTTTTCTTTCTTCATGTTTTGTTTTTTGTGCCACGAGTTATGTGGGATCTTAGCTCCTCAACTAAGGATCAAGCTGACAGTCCCTGCATTGGGTGGCAAAGTCTTAACCACTGGTCCACTAGGGAATTCCCTTGAGAACTGTATTTTATATAAGATCAAGGGCTTCAAGATCTAAATTCTTGGAAGTCACTGTCTACACCCATCACTTATCTCAGTTCATTAGTAGAACTTGTCATTGTTGTTGTTTAGTCACTAAGTCACGTCTGACTCTGTGCGACCCTATGGACTGTAGCCCACCAGGCTCCTCTATCCATGGGATTTCCCAGGCAAGAATACTGGAGTGGGTTGCCATTTCCTCCTCCAGGGATCTTTTGGACCCAGGGATCAAATGTCTCTTGTGTCTCTGCATTAATTGGCAGGTGGATTCTTTACTACTAAGTGACCTGGAAAGCTAGAGCTTGCCATTATGCAGATAATTAATTAATACTAGAATGAAATCTCCAAAACACTGTAGTTTAAGCACCCAAAACAGTCAGTGCTAAGCCCAGAAATATTCAGAATAAGCCAGAATATTCAGTGAATATTTCTGGAAAGAATGAATGGATGATTTCTTCACATTTGCATTAAAAATGAAAAATCATACAAATTGCCTTTTTTAAAAGAAAGGAATCCACTATGAAAAGGATGTTACTAATGTGGGGTTGGAATGCTCAGTGAACTTACAAAATCCTGAGGCTAGACTTCCGTAAATTAGCTGGAACATCCTCTATTTGTAATAGAAATGAGCATGAGATAAGATTTTTTAAAATGATACATGCAGTAATTATAATGGTCCTTTCCATAAACACAGCATGACAAAATCTACAAACAGTTTCATTCTGTTGTTAACAGTTTTCTCTGTATTTCAAGGTGGAGATTTTAGTTTCAAGAAAGTGTCTTGTGTTAGGCTCGCAGGAAACAGACAAGGGGGCAGAGATTTGTTTGCAGGGTTGACTGGGAAGTGTCTGTAGGGTCAGCAGCCTGGAGGAGGGGGGACTGATCAGGAGGAGGATGCGGACCATGGGTCAGCTGCAGCAGAGGTCAGTCAAGGGGGACTCTGAAGGTGGTGTCCTATCTTGAGGAAAGGGGCTGGTCTCTGCCTCTGCTGGAATGGAGTTCAGAGATGTTGCCTTTGGGGAGGCTTCCCAGGTGACTCAGTGGTAAAGAATACTCCTGCCAATGCAGGAGACTCAGGAGACATGGGTTCGATCCCTGGGTGGGAAAGATCCCCTGGAGGAGGGTGTGGCTACCCACTCCAGTATTCTTGCCTGGAGAATCCCATGGAGAGAGGAGCCTGGTGGGCTGCAGTCCGTGGACTCTCAGTGAGCAGGCATGCATGCCTCTGGGGAAATAGTTTGTCTTTGGAAGAGAAGCCTTTCGTCACTTGAAAGTGACTCCCAGAGAGCAGCTCACCTGGGAGCCTCAGTCACCGATGCTCTAGCACCCAGAGTGGGGGCTGCGGTTTCCCTGCTCGTCTAGGGCAACACAGCCCAGCCCCCGCCACTGACTGTTTCAGCCTCACCTGCGAATCTGTGAGATACACAACCTGAGATGCCACCTCAGGCCGACTCTGAATTATAACAAGCCCGCTCAAATGATGCCGGCGCACGTGTCATCTGGAAAACCACTCGGCTGGAGAGGCAGCCGAGGGCTTTGGTCCCTGTAGAGGACACGAAGTTCCACTCGCTTCTCATTCTGTATGATGCCATTTGAAAGCCGATGACTTTCCTTTCAGGGGACCTGAATGTGACACTAGCTTGGCTCTCAAGGGCCTAAACCACACTTGGGGTCAGTTTGTAACGGAAATTAAAACAGAAAAAAAGAATTGATTTTCCTGGTATTGCACAGTTTCCCAAGACAGAAAGAAAGCAAGAAAATCAAAGGAAGAGATATGAATGTGTGTATGTGTAGGAAATGGATTTCCTGAGGTGTAGATGAGCAAAGAATAAATCACTGGGGAAGAAATAAGAAGCAGAGACATCACTTTGCTGACAAAGGTCCATATAGTCAAAGCTATGGTTTTTCCAGTAGTCATGTACGGATGTGAGAGTTGGACCATAAAGAAGGCTGAGCCCCAAAGAATTGATGCTTTTGAACTGTGGTGCTGGAGAAGACTCATGAGAGTCCCTTGGACAGCAAGGAGATTGAACCAGTCAATCCTAAAGGAAATCAAGCCTGAATATTCACTGGAAGGACTGATGCTGCAGTGGAAGCTCCAATACTTTGGACACCTGATGGCAAAGAGCTGAGTCATTGGAAAAGACCTTGATGCTGGGAAAGATTGATGGCAGGAGGAGAAGAGGACCACAGAGGATGAGATGGTTGGATGGCATCACCAACTTGATGGACATGAGTTTGAGAAAACTCTGGGAGTTGGTGATGGACAGGGAAGCCTGGCATGCTGCAGTCCATAGGGTTGCAAAGAGTTGGACATGACTTAGCAACTGAACAATAATAGATAGAATGCTGTCTTGATTTTTGGTGCAATGCGCCTTCTCTTTCAGTTCAGTTCAGTTGCTCAGTCATGTCCAGCTCTTTGCGATCCCATGGACTGCAGCACACCAGGCCTCCCTGTCCATCACCAACTACCAGAGCTTACTCAAACTCATGGCCCTCAAGTTGGTGATGCCAGCTAACCATCTCATTGTAACTCCTTGCCTTCGTGCATCACTTGCAAGTTTTAACACTCATATTAAGTGAAGAAAGCTGAGTGCAAAAATAGTGTCTAGCATGCTACTACTTATATAAAAACAAAGGTGCAAAAATGAATATGTCAGTGTATTGTTATATGTATACATAAGACATCTTTAGGAGGGTAACTAATCACAGTGATTACCCTTTGCAGAGGGATGGGATTTGGAGATGGGAAATAGAGTGGAAGGAAGAGTTTGCATTACTTATCCTTTGTACTTTTTGAAGTTCTAACCATGTGAATATATTGTTCTTGTTCAGTCGATAAGTCATGTCTGAGTCTTTGCAACCCCATGGACTGCAGCACACCAGGCTTCCCTGTCCTTCACCATCCCTGGAGTTTGTTCAAATTTATGTCCATTGAGTCAGTGATGCTATCTAATCATCTCATTCTTTACCATTCCCTTCTTTTGCCTTCATTCAAAAAAAATTTTTTTTTAATTTTGAGTGTTTTCCTGTAGCCTCAGGAACCACGAGAAATAGATATTGCAGTTTCTTATTTTACAAAGAGTTGCATACCTAGGAGAGATGGAACTTTAACTCTAGGCTTCTCATTTCTGTAATGGTGTTCTTTCTGCAAACTATTTTGTCTCCAATTTCACCTAAATCTGAAATTGCTGGGTGCACTGTCATATCTTGGCAGCCACTTGTGCTGGGTTTCATCAGATGTAAACTCAGGCTCACTGAATCAGTAGTTGCATTTTTACACTATTTTTATGGATCTGGAAGTCTGTTTCTTCAAAGAAAGTCCAAGCAAAATCTGTTTCATGAGCAAAGGAAAATTTCCTTGAAATTATCTCATACTATCTGCGGAAGATTGCAGTAAAGCATGGAATTCACTAGGTTATGAAATATAATTCTGCTTTCTTGGTTTGAAGCATTCTTGTAATTGGCCTAAAAGAAATACAGTCTAGAAGTCTAGGTTTCTCCTTAAGGATGGGTTTATTCCCAAATAAGGAATACTGGAGGAGGGCATGGCAACCCACTCCAGTATTCTTGCCTGGAGAATCCCATGGACAGAGGAGTCTGGTAGGCTATAGTCCATGGGGTTGCAAAGAGTCAGACATGACTAAAGTGACATAGTGCTAGCACATTCCCAAATTAAAAGTTGAAAGGATTAAAAAAAAAAAAAAAAGACATGATGGGAAGGACTAGGAGAGGCTGGAGATTCAAGGTTCTGGAGTGAAGATTTGAAGGGTCAGAATAAGAAGAAAGACTGAGAGAAGGGAGGCTCAAGAGTAAGGGGAGAATACTGGAGTGGGTTGCCATTTCCTTCTCCAGGGGATATTCCCAACCTAGGGATCAAACTGCACAAATAAATAAAAAGAGATAATGATGATTGAGAACTTATTACTTGGCAAACATCTAGCACACATCATCTTGTATAGCTCTCACAGCCACTGCCCAGTACAGCAGGTGTTCCTCGAGGCCCTATTTTACAGATAGTGAAACTGAGGTTTAGAAAGTAAGTGTGCATGACCCAAGGCAGAACGGCTGGTGAGGGGCTGAGCTGGGCTTGGAAGTCAGGCCTCTGCTCCGGCCACCCCCCACTCCACCCCACCCTCAACTGAAGGGAGCATGCTGGAACCGGAACCAGGAGGCTGGAAGGGGGTGCAACTGACTTGGGTATGAAAGACCCCATAAGAGCCATGAGCAAGTGTCATTTAAAGAGGCAGGAGGATTTGCCTGGTGATCCATTGGCTAAGACTATGCTCCCAATGTAGGGGGCCCAGGTTCCATCCCTGGTCCGGGGGACTAAATCCCACATGCTATAACTAAGACTGGTGTGACTAAATAAATATTAAAAAACAAAGAGACTGGAGGTGGAGTAGGTGCAAGTTCACTGTGATGTATGGGAGAGGAAGAAGCAGATGAAGGGCAGTATTGTAAGTATCGTATTAATAATGTAAATGAAGAGAAGGGCTGGGCGATGGAGGGGTGTCGTCAAGAGGGATTTCTTTAGAAAACAAGAGACTCTTGCATGGTGACAGATCCAGGGGCAGAATCCCAAGGAGAGTGAAGGGTTCATGGTTTTTTCCTTTCCTGCTTTTTTCATCTCAGAAGTTTATTTTTTCCAAATTTTAAAATTCCTGCCCATATCCACATATACTTTATATATAGTCTTAGCCAGAGTTCATGAAATTTCAATTTTTCAAAGTTATTTACTGATAGTATTCCAAAATCTTTCTAATTATCATAGTTATTGGTGGCACCTGTGTGTGTGCTCCTTTGCTCAGCCATGTCTGACTCTTTGCGACCCTATGGACTGTAGCCTGCTAGGCTCCTCTGTCCATGGAATTCTCCAGGCAAGAATGCTGAGCTGGGTTGCCATGCCCTTCTCCAGGGGCTCTTCCCAACCCAAGTATCGAACCGGGTCTCCTGCATTGCAGGCAGATTCTTTACTGCTGAGCCACTGGGGAAGCCCGTTGGTGGCATGCTGCTACTGCTAGGTCACTTCAGTCGTGTCCAACTCTATGCAACCCCATAGACTGCAGCCCACCAGGTTCCCCCATCCCTGGGATTCTCCAGGCAAAAACACTGGAATTGGTTTGCCATTTCCTTCTCCAATGCATGAGAGTGAAAAGTGAAAGTGAAGTCTCTCAGTCGTGTCCGACTCTTAGCAACCCCATGGACTGCAGCCCACCAGGCTCCCGTCCATGGGATTTTCCAGGCAAGAGTACTGGAATGGGGTGCCATTGCCTTCTCTGATTGGTGGCATGACATGTCTTCAAATCTGTATATGTGGTGTACCTTGTAGGAGAGAAACCCAGGCCAGGTAGAGGCTCACCTGGGGAAGAGAGAGCAGAGTGAAGCAGTGGACAGGGCTGGAGTACCACTCCCTGCCCTCCGGCTCTCCTGCTCAGTCACTTACTGATTCCAGATCCCAGGGATCTTGTGCTGCATTCAGCATCAGGACAGGCTGAGGGACCCACCCCAATCTGTACAGACAGGAAGTGAGCAGGCGGAAGCCAGACTTGTCTCTGTGGACGACTCTGAAGCCTGTGTGTGTGCCTCCTTCCTGCGGGTACTGCTCTGCTTATCCATATTCTGCCGTGACCAGAGAGGTGGAAGAGCCGGGGTCGGGTGGTATTGGGAGTAGGAAGGTCAGAAGGGGCTGCCATGGGGACTTCTGCTGGCAGGGACTGGGGAGGCCTGGCCATGATGCCCAAGGCCAGACTGACCTGGTCAACACTGGAGACTGCCTAATCGGAAAGGCCCAGAGACCAGGCAGGACCTGGCAGCCACACGCACAAGAGTAGGGTGAAAATCAGGACACTGTTTTCTCTTCTCTCTCTTTAGTCAGGACAATCACATGCAACTGTGAGTATATGTGTGGTTGTGTAAAGTGTACACAAGGTGTGGGTAGGTTTCCGTGTGGGTGTATATGTGTGTGTGGGTGAGTGTAAGCACATGGGCGTGGAGGTGTGCACGCATGTGATTGGCCAGTGGAGAGGAGCCATCTTCCTGGCTGTGCGGCTGGAATGCAAACACAGCCTCTGAAATTAATCACTGTCTGCAGCCCTGGCTGTGTGACTCGGGCTGGCTGCGCGCTACGTGCCAGGCTTCCTGAGCTCGGGCTCCGGCTGCTCACAGCTGACTCTCCATCTCCCCCCAGAGTGACCTCTGGGCACCAGGACGTTCTGTGCAGGTCTGGGGGGCACCTTCAGATGGGCCCCAACCACGGATAGGGTCTCTAGATGCTTCCGTTCCCAGCTGGGCTCTTCAGCGGGCATCCTGGCCTAAGTGCACCCGCCTCCTGTGGATCTGGGTATACATGGGAAACCCCAGGGGCGTGGGCTACACCTTCAGCTTTTATTGCTGAGATGCAAGTGGCAAGGATTGAATTAGAGACAGAGGCTGAGAAAGACAAAGAAGCACATTTGTGGCATAGCCATGTTGTGTGTTCAACCAAACATTGCGTGTTCATAGATTTTCCTTGTTTGCCTATGAAACTGATGCACTTCATTCCTTCTTTCTTTCCTCCCTCTCCTTTTTCCTTTCTCTCTTCCCTCCTCCCTCCCTTCCTTCTACAGATTGTTTCTTGAAGCTATCTGATGCACCTAGGATGATGCCAATGGCTGGGCCTAAAGCAGGGAAGAGTCAGACCTCAGCCTGAGCTTCTTGACCTGTCCGGAGACACACATGGAGCAAGTCACCACCCCCATGGCATGAGCATGTGGGAGAGCATGTCCTAGAATCTGGTAATGAAAGCCTCTGACTTAGCCCTGGGGATGGGGTGGTGTTCTCAGTGACAAAAGCTTTTAAAGAAGCACTCCCTGGGAGCGAGAATCCTTTTTGTGCCCACCGTGGTGCTCACTTTGGCCTGACACCTTGTGCCTTCAAGGGGGCCTTGTCCACAGGGAAGTTTCCTCCCCCAGGCCCACCACGGCAGTGGACCTGCAGTGGGCCTCCAGCCCAGGGTGTGACATGCAGGCCTGACACCCTCCAGGCCAGGTCTCAGATCTCGTCACTCTGGTTGGCAGTGACCTTTAGACCTCTATCTGGCAAGACCCCTGGGACTTGATGATTCCAGTTGTGTATTAGCCCTTCCTTGTGCCAGCTGACTGCATCCCTAGGCAGCTAAGAACAGTGGACTCCTACACTGAGTCAAGCATCACACCCAGGTTTACCACCACTCTTTGAAGTGGGTACTGTTGTAATTGCCAGACCAATTTTCACTTGAGACAGAGGCAAAGAGCGGTCAAGTAACTTGCCCGAGGTTGGATGATGGGGAACCTGCAATTTCAACTTAGGTGTTCTGGAATCAGGGTTCACTTTCTTATTGACTCTACTATGCTGCCTTTCAAAGTCAAATCTAAATTGGCCTCTCAAATCTCAAGACAAATATTCCTTCACCCATTCCCCGAATTTTTGAAGGCCACTGTACCTTGAGATCTCACTATATAATGATAGATACTGTGCTAAATGCTTTGTTCATCCAATCAATTTTAATAAAGTGTGATCTCTGTGCTGGACAAAGTCCTAGGTACTGAGAATACAGGGGTGAAAAAAACATACCGTATCCCTACTCTAATTATAATCGAGCGGGGATACACAAAAGAGGCCAAAGATTATATAATATTGGATGACATTTAATGACATTTGTCTCACTTAATATTTACCTCATCTTTAGAAGCAGGTATTGGGACTTCCCTGGTGGTCCAGTGGCTAAGACTCCATGCTCCCAAAACTGGGGGCCTGGAGTTCCAACCCTGGTTGGGGAACTAGATCCCATATGCCACAACTAATATCCAGCACAGCCAAATAGATAAATACATATTTTTTTCCTAAAAGAAGCAGATACTGTTGTGCCCATTTTATTGATGTAGAAATAAATCTAAGGCTCAGAGCTATTCGTCAGTAGATGTAAAGTCACAAGTTATCAATTTTGAACTTGAACTTGATTTTGGATTCGAATCCAGATTTCTTCAACTTTGAAGATAAAGTTCTCAACCATCACACACTCGAAGCATTGTCAAAGGATAGAACATAATACTACTTTTGCTTATCTTTGCTTCTCTCTTTCCATCATCTCTGCTAAAAAAAGAGGGGAGGGGACAGAATCTGAGGGCTGGAAGGACAAATTCAGGAGTCACCTCCAGAGGTCACTTGGCTATTTTGTCCTAGGGAAGGGGTCTCATAAGAGTCTATCTTGTCTTGTTCTAAACTAGAAAGTCATGCAGAACCGAATCCATAAGAGATCTCTTTGACATTAGAACTTCTTTTGTTTATTTTTCTCTCCTCCTCTTGTGCTGACAGATGTGTTCATGTGTAAAGACAGGGGAAAAAAGCCAAGCCATTTGTCACAGTGATATCTTCCCTCCTGGCCTTCATAATGAATTGTAGCAGTTCTAGTTAATCAGTCATTCCCATAACTGTGCCTATGGATGCTTCTCTTTTAAAGGGCCCCCAGACTGCATGCTTGAATGGACTGTTCCCAAAGACTTTACATGCACACATGTAAACCCAAGTGTTCCTTGAGAGAACTAGGCATTCATGTCAGGCACCAAGCTGACTGCTGTGGACACATTGCCCCATCTTCTCCCAGCAAAACTCCCAATCCTGGGAGGTTGGATTTTCCTCCCTTTTACAGGTGGTCTTATAGAGAAGCAATCAGGTGTGTTCTGTAGGTTCAGGGTCACAGATTGTGGGAAGCAGAGCTGCAGTATGAACCTAAGTTTATGTCTAATTAGCAGGTTAACCTTGCCTACTAAAGATGCATTCCATGTCCTTACCAGATGTTCACAAGTTCATTCTCAAAGGTATAAGCATGTTTGTTTTGCTGTTCTCTGAATCCCCCCAATCCTAATTTCTCATCTGGCTTTGCCCGTATGCATGGGAATCCAACAACTCATCTTACCATGCAAGGCATTAGAATCATAGGTTCCATAGGCTCAGAGCCTGCCCCAAGCTCCCCTGAGTCCTCATACTGCAAAGCTTCATGTGTTCCCCCAAGTAGGAGATAGTGAGAAAATGTAAAGACTTGAAAAAATTCTACCGTGTGACATACATTCATTGATTGTGATGCTGCTGCTGTGGGGGAGATATTGAGTAGCTGCACCATGAAACCAGCCAGTGTTTGAAAGAACTGATGGAAGTATTTGTGTTGAGCATGTTCATTACTTGTTCTCAATCACACAGTTGCCAAAGTGGTTTGAAGAGGACTTGGCCATTGTTCTCGCTTATTTATTCATGTTCAACAAGGTTAAATACTGCCCTCGTGTCCATTCCTGATTTGTACAGGAAGCCAGAACAAAGGAACCCAAATGAATTGTCACACCTCACTTAATGTGGTTTTAATTCCGAGACAAATAGGATCACAGTGAACTTCAATGAACTGTCCAAATTCTTTTATGTGAGTTTGCACTGATGATGGGTGTGTGAAATTAGAGGGCTGTGGGCCGACGTTCAGCAATTGTTTCATTAGGCGAAAATTCCGGTTGTCATAGTGCTTAGAGCAGAGTCTGAACTGCATGTCACATACTCTACACTAATGAAGAACAGAGCAGCACCCATCGATGCCAGCTAGAGATGGGTTGCAGGTTTCCTTGGAGCCTGTGGTTTTTAAATCTCCATCTCTATACCACATCTAATATTTAGCAGAAGTAACATCATCTTATTTTTTCATGATACCCCCATGCCTAGGGACTCTTACTTGGCTTCATGAAATCAATTGTAAGAATATCATAGGTTATAGCTAAGGGACTGGACTCCTTAATCTTTGAGGTTCTTTAGGTTCCAAAAAATCTGGGTTCATTTAAGATCTCAGTGATTCAGTCAGATAGGAAGACATGGCCTAATTATCGGCATAAGTCCAGAACTACCTAAACTTATCTATTCAACCATTAGATACTATTTTCTCACTCTGGGTTAGAGACTGAAGATACAGAGAAGAAACTTAGATGGTCCCTGCCCTACATCCCTCTGTCTAGTGAAAGAGATGATCATGGTGACTCCAGTAGGCTGTCTTATCATCACCTTGACTTTTCTGTATTGTCTGCTACAATATAAACCTCCTTAAAGGCAAGATTACCTCCTATTAACAGATCTGTCCTCCAAACCCAGAATAGGGCTCACCACTTAGAAGACAATCAAACAAAATCAATCAGATAAATAAATGGATGAATAGCATTAAGGAAATATGATTAAAGTACATTAAAGAGAGTAGATTTTCTTTTTTATTGGAATATAGTTGCTTTACAATGTTGTGTTGGTTTATGTTGTACAGCAAAGTGAATCAGCCTTATGTATACATATCTCCCCTCCCTCCTGAGCCTCGTCCCCACCCCTCCATCCCACTCCTCTAGCTCATCACAGAGACCAAGCTGAGCTCCCTGTGCTATACAGCAGCTTCCCACCAGCTATCTGTTTTATCTGGTAGTATATGGTAGTGTATACAGTCCACACAGTAGTGTATATGCAATCCCAATCTCCCAATTCTTCCCAACCTCGCTTTCCCCTGCTGTGTTCACATGCCCATTCTCTAAGTCTGCATTTCCATTCCCACCCTGCAAACAGGTTCATCTGTACCATTTTTCTAAATTCTACATATATGCATTAATACATGATGTTTGTTTTTCTCTTTCTGACTTCACTTAGTATGACACTCTCTAGGTTCATCCATGTCGCTACAAATGACCCAATTTCATTCCCTTTTCATAGCCGAGTAATATTTCATTGTAGATACACACCATAACTTCTTTGGTTAGGACTTGGGTTGGAGATGACTTCCTTTCTTCTTTTGAACTGTGTCTCTTTTAAACACAGCGGCAATGGGACCTCACACAGTGATGTAAAATTGGTCTTTAATCCTCATTTTCCCATGAGGAAACTCATAAAGGGGCAGGAATTTGCTGAAGGTCACACAGCTAAGTAAATGACCCAGATGAAAAGCTAAATATCCAATACTTAAATGGAACTTGATTTCAAGCTTATTTGCTTCTATAGGACCCTTCACCATAACTTGCTTTAACCACTTAATGAAAATCTTAAACACTAGGTCCTTTAAATAAGTCACCATACTTGATTCCTAAAGGAACCTGCATAGTGGCTTTTGATCCCCTTCTTGTCCTCATCGCTTTTCTTCAACTTACTAAGGATTGACAATGACCTTGTAACTACTGACATTCTATAGATGAGAAAAGCAAAGGTGATCAGTCAGTAAATGTCAGATTATGTCAGTAAATGTCAGAACATTGGCCTCTCTCTTTTCGCACACACTCCACTGCACTTCTACACCATGAGGGTGCCTTCAGAATCCAATCACTTGTTTACCTGTTAAATGTCCCGATAGTGCCTGAAGGAGATCAGCCCTGGGTGTTCTTTGGAAGGAATGATGCTAAAGCTGAAACTCCAGTACTTTGGCCACCTCATGCGAAGAGTTGACTCATTGGAAAAGACTCTGATGCTGGGAGGGATTGGGGGCAGGAGGAGAACGGGACAACAGAGGATGAGATGGCTGGATGGCATCACTGACTCGATGGACGTGAGTCTGAGTGAACTCCGGGAGTTGGTGGTGGACAGGGAGGCCTGGCGTGCTGTGATTCATGGGGCCACGGGGAGTTGGACACGACTGAGCAACTGATCTGATATGATCTGATTCTTATTAAAATTCTTTTCCCAGTTAGGTTCTTATAAGATATTGAGCAGAGTTCCCTGTAGTACACAATAGGATCTTGTGTGTTATCCATTTTAAATATAGTAGTGTGTACATGTAAATCCCAAACTCCCTAGTTATCCTTTCCCTTGGATCACCGTAAGTTCTTTCTCTAAATCTGTGAGTCTGTTTCTGTTTTGTAAATAAGTTCATTTGTATTTTTTTTCAGATTCCACATATAAGCCATATCATAAGGTATTTCTTTCTCTATCTGACTTACTTCACCCAGTAGGACATTCTAGGTCCATCCGTGGTGCTACAAATGGCATTATTTCATTCTTTTTAATGGCTGAGTAATATTCCATTGTCTATATGTATCACATCTTCTTTATCCATTCTTCTATTGATGGACACTTAGGTTTCTTCCATATCTTGGCTGTTGTAAACAGTGCTGCAATGAACACTGGGGTGCATGTATCTTTTCAGATCATGTTTTTCTTCTACAAGGAGTTGGATTGCATGATCATATGATAGTGTATGGGCTTTCCTGGTGGCTCATATGGTAAAGAATCTGCCAGCCATGTGGGAGACCTGAGTTCGATCCCTGGGTTGAGAAGATCTCCTGGAGGAGGGCATGGTGTGGCATGGCAACCCACTCCAGTATTCTTGCCTTAAGAATCCCCATGGACAGAGGAGCCTGGCAGGCTACAGTCCACAGAGTCGCAGAGTCAGATATGGCTGTGCAACTAAGCACAGCATATGAGAATGTATATTTACCTTTTTGGACCTGGCTATAGGGCTTCATTGTTTTTTTATGGTGAGGTGTAACATATCAGACTTGAACCAGCTCCTACAGTGTGGTCATCAGCACACTTTGTCCTGCAGAATGAGGAGTACAGCAGCCAAGCTCAAGCACACGAGAACTGAAGGGCATCAGTTCCTCACTCTGAGTCTCCCTGGCTCCTTGGGGAGGTGGAGGAGCAAGTTTCTGAATGACTGGGGAAAATTGTAGAAATGATTGATGACCAGAAAAATACAACTTGTATTTTTATCATTGACAATGGAGATAATGCCTTATCTTGGCAGTTTTCCTGGGTTCACCTGTCCTCAGCCCTTCCTGATGCAGGTCACCAATATTGGCAATCTAGACCCTCCCCCAGCCCCCATTCGCCTAAGCAGGCGATGTCCATGGGAGAAATGCCTACTGTAACTGGACTATGTCACAGCGTATGGCCCATGAGGCAGATACAACAAAGAAAACAGGAAGCTTCCTCTCCTCCATCACTCATTCATCTAATTTACAAAACAGAGCATGTACGTAAGGCCACACACTTGCCATGGTCATGCTATAAGAGATGATCAGGGATAGGACCTGCCCTCAACTGTGCCCAGATGTTTTGGGACCTTGAGATTTCACCTCCTTCCTCTGGGCCTCAGCTTCTCCATTAAAAACAAACAAACAAACACACAAAGAACCACCAAGAAGATCCTCAAGATGACTTAACTTGATCTCCCACTTTGTCCCCCCGTCCCCTTCCCTCTCTGTGTCCACGTGTCTGCATATTCTCTATGTCTGGAAACCTGCTATATAGCACAGGAAGCTCAGCTGGGTGCTGTGTGATGACCTAGAGGGATGGGTTGGGAGGGGATGAAGGAGGGAGGTGCAAGAGCGAGGGGGTGTATGTACACATATGGCTGATTCACTTGGTTGTAAGCAGAAAGGAATACCACATTGTTAAGCACTTAAACTACACTTTAAAAAAAAAGATGATTTAACTTGATAATCATCAACTTCTTTCTAAATTTTTATATTCCATGAGAATATTGAATATGTCTATGTTAGAATTTTCCAGGAAATTTGAAGTCCATCATGAATTATACAGGGTGTCACATCCATTCTTGGGGAGATGGTGGTCCCATGGGAGACTCACACTTTCTAGTCAACAGACTTGGGAAGAGAAATATCATTATTGCACAGTGTACCCAAAGAACAGAGCTGCTGAAATGTGCAACTGTGCAGACTGCCCCCAGTGACACCCTCATGAAGTTTCTCACCCATTTCCTCACAGGGTTAAGACAAGAGGTTCCTGTGCACACATTTGAATAAGGAAAAGGCAAACACCTGAGCTGCTTAAATTCAGAAGCACTTTTCTTTTGTCCTCACTTGAATTTAATTTCCAAATCACAATATTACAGATTGAAAGAGAAGGTCCAGAGGTGCCAGGGCAGAGTAAAAATAGAAGCCAGAATGACAGAGGGGACAGTCCTCCAGGAAGTGGTAGCTGATTTATTAACGGAAAAGAAAATTGATGTATAAATGATCTTGGCAAGGTAGACTGCTGCCTACATTTTTAAATTAATGTGTGATTATATATGAAATTCTTAATTACATTTGTAATCCTTAATTACACAAGCAGTATAGGAATACATTTTTTCTTTGCAAAAATTAAAACACTCCAGATAAAACTGACGTCCCCTCTAAGCAAACCTCATTCTCTCTCCATCCTGAGTTTCTGTATGATGCAGATCCTTTCAGCTCATTTTCCTTGATTTTACATAATTTTGATATATATTGATAGATCCATAAAATCATATTATATCATTTAGTAGTACGATCACTGGGCTTCCCCAGTGGCTCAGTGGTAAAGAAATCTGTCTGCCAATGCAGGAGACTCAAGTTTGATCCCTGGTCCAGGAAGATCCCCTGGAGAAGGAGATGGAAACCCACTCCAGTATTTTTGCCTGGAGAATTCTATGGACAGAGAAGCCTGGTGGGCTACAGTCTGTAGGGCTGGAAAGAGTCAGGTTCGACTGAGCTCAAACACATATGCACGCGCACACACACACATTCAGCAAAGTTTCTTGTGGTCAAAAATCTGACGCTAAAATCATAACAGCCTTGTCTAGTGGAATCCCCTTCAAGCTTCTTCCTTTGTCCTTTTGACATACCCGCATCATTAAATTAATTTATTTTTTAAGCCTTTCATGACATTCTGGCACAAGATATTTCAGGCTCATATAGGACCTTCTCTTCCCCAGCTCAGAAGCAGTCATTTCTCCAAGAAACCTAGCTCCTTTAAGTGAAGAATAATATTGAGGGAAGTGAGTGGGAAATTCAAGAGAGCAGGGATGTATGTAAACACATAGCTCATTCACTTTGCTGTCCAGCAGAAACTAAGGCAACATTGTAAAGCAATTACACTTCAGTTTTAAAATAAAAATAAACATAAAATAAAGGCTAATAGTTTCACTAATACGTGTCTTGGAGTTGATCATTCCAGGTGAATTTTCCAAAGTATACAGTCGTCCTTCTCAATATGTAGATTTGAGTTCTCTCTCAGATTCACAAAATTTTCTTAGATTATAGTTTTGAATTTTAATTCTGTTTCATTGTTTTGCTTTGTTTCTTCCAGGACAGAAATCATAGGTATATTGTATTAACTTCCATTTTAATCACTTTCTCTTTGACCCTTTTGTATGTATTTCAATAACTCAATTTTATTCTCTTGGCTATTTTTCTGCCTGTCTTCAATGTCCCCTATTAAAATTTCATTGGACTTTATTACTTTTTGACTTTGTTCTCCCCTAGGCATTTTATGATTTATTTTTTATTTTTGAGAAGATCTTGTCTTTTTATTCTATTTCCCCTCAAGTTCTCACTGCCTATCTTTCTCTCGCTCTTACATTTCTGCTGTTAGTCTTTGAGTTTCTATGTGTTTTTCATTACCTCCAAATGCTAGTTTGAGGATATTTGATTTAGTCTAAACTGAACTCTGTTGCATTGCAGTTTTACTTGGCTTCATGGTTTTTTTGAGGAGAATGATCATCAGCTAAAATCTTATGACTTATTTTTTGTCTTCTTGTTGTAGCTTTGTATAGGGTTGGTTTGATTTTTTTAAAAATAACTAGATATTTCAAGGAGAAGTGGCATAGTTCAAGAGAGCTTTGTCTTCTGTCAATATAGGAAAATGTGACTTTAACCAACTGTATTAATATGGGGAGAGGGATAGATGGGGCTGATTGGAATTATTCCTTCTTCATTCCTTTAGAATCTTTTATGTGGACCATTTTTAAAGTTTTAGTTGACTTTGTTGCGATATTGCTTCCGTCTTGGTTTTGGTTTTGGGGGCTGCAAGGCATCTGGGATCTTAGTTCCTGGACCAGGGATCAAACCTACACCCTCTGCATCAGAAGGTGCAGTCTTAACCACTGGACCACCAGGGAAATTCCTCCTTTAGAATCTTTGCATCTTCTTCATTAGTTCCTTCTTCCCTTATCCTGCCACATCTCCTTCTCTGTGTAGTTATAAGCATCCAGAATCAATGTTTCTGCAAGCCTACCCCTTATGGTCCTACTCACTTTAAGCTCTGTCTCTGTAGCCTGTGTATGAGCCAGTAAGTCCCATTACTGTGCTCACTGCTTTAGCATTTAGGGCTGGGCTTTCTCTTTCTCAAGTGGATGATCTTTATACTTTATCTCTGTCCTTCATTCACTTCTCCTTCTTTCACAGTCTCTTCAGTTCAGTTCAGTTCAATCGCTCAGTCGTGTCCGACTCTTTGCGACCCCATGAATCGCAGCACGCCAGACCTCCCTGTCCATCACCAACTCCCAGAGTTTATTCAAACTCATGTCCATCGAGTCGGTGATGCTATCCAGCCATCTCATCCTCTGTCATCCCCTTCTCCTCCTGCCCCCAATCCCTCCCAACATCAGGGTCTTTTCCAATGAGTCAATTCTTTGCATGAGGTGGCCAAAGTATTGGAGTTTCAGCCTCAACGTCAGTCCTTCCAATGAACACCCAGGACTGATCTTCTCTAGGATGGACTGGTTGGATCTCCTTGCAGTCCAAGGGACTCTCAAGAGTCTTCTCCAACACCACAGTTCAAAAGCATCAATTCTTTGGCGCTCAGCCTTCTTCACAGTCCAACTCTCACATCCATACATGATCACAGGAAAAACCATAGCCTTGACTAGACGAACCTTTGTTGGCAAAGTAATGTCTCTGCTTTTGAATATGCTATCTAGGTTGGTCATAACTTTCCTTCCAAGGAGTAAGCATCTTTTCATTTCATGGCTGCAATCACCATCTGCAGTGATTTTGGAGCCCTCAAAAATAAAGTCTGACACTGTTTCCACTGTTTCCCCATCTATTTCCCATGAACTGATGAGACCAGATGCCATGATCTTAGTTTTCTGAATGTTGAGCTTTTGGCCAACTTTGTCACTCTCTTCTTTCACTTTCATCAAGAGGCTCTTTAGTTCTTCTTCACTTTCTGCCATAAGGGTGGTGTCATCTGCATATGAAATTATTGGTATTTCTCCCGGCAATCTTGATTCCGGCTTGTGCTTCTTCCAGCCCAGCGTTTCTCATGATGTACTCTTAACTCTCCCCAAACCTGCTGGCCACATTCTCAGCTTTGCAGGGGTGATGGAGGACTCCATTGGAATGGTTCAGATGGTAAAGAATCTGACTGCAGTGCAGGAGATCTGGGCTCAGTCCCTGGATTGGGAAGATCCCCTGGAGAAAGAAATGGCAATCCACTCCAGTTTTCTTGCCTTGGAAATCCCATAGACAGAGAAGCCTGGCAGGCTCTAGTCATGGGGTCACAAGAGTTGGACATGACTTAGCCCCTAAACCTATCGACCTAATTCATTATTAGCTATTTTTAATAGTGTTTTATGTTAATCTAATGCACCATTACTTTCATAAGGAAACTGGAACATTAAAGGAAAAGTGACACTTGAGAGATGAGGTGGTAAATGTTTTGGATGCCAAGCCCTGCTTCACATCCTAATTCCCTCTTCCAGGCCCTGATAGATTCTGCTGTGTCCAGGCCTCCTGATCAGGTTAGGAAAATGAGTAGCAGCCTTGACAAGAAACAGTGCTGTGATTGATTAGCAATGTCTGGTTTGGGTGCAAGATGGTGTGAGAGGTGGTATACAGAACACAGAGTCTACCTACTCTGATGTAGCCTTGTATTTCCACTCTGTCCTTACACCTAATTTCCTTTAAAAAAAAAAATTTCCATTGGAGTATAGCTACTTTACAATGTTGTGTTAGTTTCTGCTGTACAGTAAAGTAAATCACTTATATGTATACATATATCCCCTCTTTTTTTTAGATTTCATCCTCATTTAGGTCACCACACAGCAATGAGTAGAGTTCCCTGTGCTATTCTTATTCGGTATATGAGTCAGTGACTCAGTCGGTTCTCATTAGTTATCTCTTTACACCTAATTTCTTATCAGAATTCATACCAATATTAAATTGGAGCTCCCAACGCCTATCCCTTTAAAAAAAAAATCAGCTTCTAGATTCTACATCTTCTTACCTACTGCCCAAGCTCCTTGACAAACATTCTTATTTGAGTTTACCAGATTGTTGAAGTCTTCTACATTTTCTAGTTTCTTTCATTTTTCTCTTTCTAATATTCTGTCACCATGAAGTAGACATTTCTAGGAATGCAGGAAAAGAAAATATCATTTTCCTGAACTGTATAGCCATCACATTCATCTACCCTGGAGGGTGTTTCAACCAGAGAAGCAGAATCATAGTGTTAGTCCAACTCTCTGCGACCTCATGAACTTTAGCCCACCAGGCTCCTCTGTTTATGGGATTCTTCAGGCAAGAACATGGAGTCAGCTGCCATTTCCTCCTCCAGGGGAATCTTCCTGACCCAGGGATGGAAACTGGGTCTCCTACATTACAAGCAGATTCTTTACCGTCTAAGCCAGCAGGGAAGCAGAATAACAGGATACATGTAAAAAGAGAGTCCATCACTGACTCACCTGGGCAAACCATGGGAGATGGTGAGGAACAAGGAAGCCTGGCATGCTGCAGTCCATGGGGTCTCAAAGAATCGGACACAACTTGGTGACTGAGCAAGGACAACATAAAGAGAGAGAGACAGAGAAACAGAGAGAAGGCGAGACTGAGATTTCCTGCAGGGAATTTGCTTTCAGAAATCAGGGAGTTAGTTAAGAGTATTTTTCTGCATATCCCATGCTCAAGCTGCACACCCACAGGGTACGCAATCCGGAAGTGTGATGTTGTGATACAATGAGAAAGAAACATTTGATCTTCATCCCAGTGGTTGGCACAGAGCTTTTCTAAGACCCTTGGAATTGCTGGAGCTTTGTTTTCTATGCTAATGAAGGGAATCTCAGAGGGTGCAGGCTGCCTGCCAGAGGAGTGAAAACACGGGAGTTGGAGCCATTGGAGGGCTGGAATTTTTAGTCTCTCCACCTCCATCTTCCCAACCTCCAGGGAGGGAGTGAGATTGGGGTTAATTTCCAAGTGTCACTGATATCATCAAGTATGCCTATGTGATGGAACTGCCATGAAAACACTGAATACTGGGGTTCAGAAAGCTTTCAAGCTGTGACTGCTTGGAGGTGCTGGAGAGCTGGTGCTCAGAGGGAGCATGGAAGCTCCACCCCTCCCCACATATCTCATCTGTGCATCTCTTCCATTATCTGTTTCTGAGTTGTTTCCTTTATTGTCATTGTTATTCAGTTGCTAAGTCGTGTCCGACTCTTTGTGACCCTGTGGATGGTAGACCACCAGACTCCTCTGTCCATGGGATTTTCCCAGGCAAGAATACTTCAGTGGGCTGCCATTTCCT
This sequence comes from Bison bison bison, assembly GCF_000754665.1. Lineage (NCBI taxonomy): Eukaryota > Metazoa > Chordata > Mammalia > Artiodactyla > Bovidae > Bison > Bison bison. The sequence continues at coordinate 515,497 of NW_011494753.1, forward strand.
CCTCCAGGGGATCTTCCCAACCCAGGGACCGAACTCACATCTCCTACATTAGCAGGCAGATTATTTACCACTGTGCCACCTGGGAAGCCTTTGTATCCTTTATAATAAACTGCTAAAAGCAAGTAAGAGCTTCCCAAGTTCTGTAAGTCATTTTAGAAAATTATCAAACCTGAGGAAGGGGTCCTGAGAACCCCTGGTTTGTAGCCAGTTGGTCAAAAGTATTGGAGGCCCAGGCTTAGGACTGGCATTTTAAGTGAAAGGCAATCTTCTGGGACTGAGCTTTGAATCTGTGGGCTCTATGCTAACTCTAGGAAGTCAGTGTCAGAATTATTTCATGCAGAAAACCCACACACTTGGTGTTAGGAGTGCTGAGAGGAGAGAGACAAAGTTTTTCCTTTAGGGAAGGGAGAGTCTTGAGTAGGCTGGAACCCAAGAGCATGAGTTGAAAGTCACGAGGACAGACGAGAATCATCTCTAATTTTCAGGATGTAGATGCCCTGCAGAAGTTGGGGCCCTTAGTCACAGAGCTCAACATACATACCTGACCCAGGAATCGAAGAAGCTGAAGGGAGGACCTAGGAGACATTAGAGCAACTGTCTCTCCACATCACTATGGCAACACCTAGAACAAGCAAGGCAATGTGGAGGTGAAGGATCTGTCTTATGGGAGTGCCCCAAATCCCTAGTTGGCAAATACTCTGTGAGATGATGTTCAATAGGTCACCTACCACACCACCATTCATTACTCTATTTAATTTACAATGTGTTTTCCTTCCTAGTAGGGGGAGGGAGAGCCATTGCCAGGGCAACTTGAAGTAATATAAGCCAATCTCAGTCTTTACCAAAATCTTAACTCTACTTGGTCAAACATCCATTGTCCCTTTCTCCTGAGGTCCAGAGAGCAAAAACTTTCTTTAGTCCTGCCTGTGTTCTCTCCAGGGATCCCATCAACTTCTGTATGATTTTCTAAAGTTAATATTTTAATGCAAGGATATATTGTACAACATAAAGAATATACCAAATATTTTAAAATATTAATAACTATAAATGTACACAATCTTTAAATTGTGAATCACTGTTTTGTACACATGTAATATGTAATATTGTACATCAACTGTACTTCAATAAGCAATAAAAGCAGGGGCTTCCCTGATGGTGCAGTGGATAGGAATCCACTTGCCAATGCAAGGCACATGGGTTTGATCCTTGTCCAGGAAGTTTCCATATGCCACAGAACAATTAAGACCATGTGCCACAACTACTGAGCCCAAACTCTACGGCTTGGGAGACGCAACTACTGAAGCCTGTGTGCCTAGAGCCCGTGCTTCCAAACAAGAGAAGCCACTACCATGAGAAGCTCATGAATGCAACTAGAGAGTAGATGCCACTCACCACAACCAGGAAAGGCCTGAGTGCGGCAAGGAAGACACAGTGCAGCCAAATAAATAAATAAAATAGTGACAACAAACAAAAGTCATATGTTAATTCATTTCATTAGTATTAAGTAACCTTGATACTTTCCTTGCCTCTAGTACAATAGATTCACCCTCTGATCAATACTGTTACTCAAGAACAAACATTCAATAGTTGCTTGCTGAATGAATAAACCTCAGTCTATTATCAGTTCATCATTTGTACCTACCTTGGCTTTGGCCATCTGGAAAACAAGGTCCATTTCCTGTTTCCCATTATGACACAGATAAATTAGTCCAGACAAGTGGCAGATTGTGAAATTATGAGAATGAATAAATTATCTGGGCAACAATAAATCACATTAAGGTATAGAATCGCAAAGCTTTATTTCAATCAGCCCTACGGCCCTCCACTCTCCCTGCATCAGCCTGGTCTAATAATTAGCACTGCTTGCAAAACAAAGGAAGCAAACAAACCCATAGGATTAGTTGTCTCGGATGGTTAATCTACATTCATATGCTGGATGTCCCCAGCTAAAAGTGAAGTCTTCCTGTCCTAAATGCCTGTATTTCTAATTTTTTATTGATTTGAGTCAGAATTTCTTCTTTTCTTCTTTTAAGCTGAAAAACGTCTCTACTAGACACAGGGAAGCAGAGTACTGGGGGCAGTTATTGATTAGTAGCCAGGGACGGCTCTCTGAGGAGAGATGGGAGAAGGTAGCTACAAGTCCCCTGGGCATAAGCATTTTGGGCAGGGAAAAGGACAAATTCCAAGGATCTTGTCATGGCTAACACAAGGAAAGGGGGACAGTTTGGAAAACCAAATAAAAGAAATAGAAACCAATGAACAGTCTCCCTCCTCAAACATAACCAATTATTTTTCCTTTCTACATAGTTTTTCCAATCAAAACTCTGGCTAGGCTTTTTCTTAATCCTGGCCAGTATTTACCGTTGGCCACAAGTAGATGCAACATTGGTCTTCCCTGGTGGGCCAATGCAGGAGAGACAGATTTGATCCCTGGGTCGGGAAAATCCGCTGGAGGAGGAAATAGCAAGTGTTCTTGCTTTGGAAATCCCATGGCCAGAGGAGCCTGGAGGGATACAGTCCATAGGGTCACAAAGAGTCAGGCCCAACTGAGTACACACATACACACAGATACACTATCATCACTTAAACATTCTCTTACTGTTGGACACACCCACACCATAAAATGTGGTGGCATCTCCCCAAGCCCTTCTTCTCTGCATCCTCCAAAACAAGTCCTCAGCCCCTCTCTTTGCAGAATTCCATTGAGAAATAAGACAGTGTCCAAGAGGCCTCATCGGGAAGACTAAGATCCCAGCTTTACATGAAGTCCTCAAGATCTCTGCTCCTGAGATCTCTGGGTCCTCAGGCCCACACACTCCCTGTGATTCTCATGCTAACCTCCTCCCCCAGTGAGTCTGCCTCGATGTAAAGTCAAGATAGAGACATAAAAGCCAGGCAGCCTTCTGTTTGAGATCTGGTCAACTTCACCTACCCCGCCCCTGCCCCAAGGCCTCTCCAGCAATCTGACTCTCCACATCCAGGCACTGAGCCAGGAATGATCGCTGGGCATAAGTGTTTCTGCTTTCCAAGAGTATTCTGGTCTCCTCGCCCACTTGCTCTAGGAGGAAACCTCACCCTAGGGTGCTAACTCACCCACATCATCTATCCTGAAGGAGGACAGCCAGAGGAGGTGAAGAGTTGGGTGCAGGCTAGCCTTCTGGCCATAACTATGAAAAGAAGCTACCAAAGTGGGCACAGCCCTTACCTCCTATTGCCTGGGAGGAAGCAAGAAGCTCTTCCAGTCTGGCAGGTGTTATTTGCACTTCCTATAACGTGTGAGGTAGGAGTGTAGAAACAGTAGTAGACGACTCCCAAGAATAGGGAACTGAGGCCTGTGACAAACATGTATACTATTTATGTGAAACCTGATGCCTCTGCTAAAAATAGAGCCCCCCACCAAATGCTCCATCCTGATATAGCAGGGGGTATGCTCAGTCACTCAGTCATAGCCGACTCTTTGCGAACCCATGGACTGTGGCCCGCCAGACTTCTCTGTCTATGGGATTCTCCAGGCAGAAATGCTGGAGTGGGTTGCCATTTCCTACTCCAGGAGTTCTTCCCAATGTAGGAAACAAACCTGTATCTCCTGCATTGGCAGGTGGATTCTTTACCACTGAGCCACCAGGGAAGCCCAATACTAACACTACGAAGATAATAAAGTTATTGTACATCTAACTTTTGTCCAGGCTGCTGGCCTACGTTTTTGTCATCCAACAGCATCTGCATTTTCCTGGGGCCAATTTCAGGGTAATATCACAGAAGCAGCACACAATCCAAGCCCCAGCTCCTCTGCCGGCTAATTGTTCCAGATTGACATTATTGGTAAAATGAAAGTGGAGGAGGTCTATTCATTTGAAAGTGGAGGTCTTCCTTGACGGCTCAGTGGGTAAAGAATCTTCCCTCAGCGCAGGAGACACAGGAGACATGGGTTCGATTTTTGGGTTGGAAAGATGCCCTGGAGAAGGGCACGGCAACCCACTCCAGTATTCTTGCCTGGAGAATCCCATGGACAGAGGAACCTGGCAGGCTACAGCCCATTGGGTTGCAGAGTCAGACACAACTGAGCAACTACACACAAGGGGATAAGATGGAGTTTAAGACTAGCTTCCAGTTCCATACTTAATGAATCTAAGAAATCATTTGGGTAGTTGAAGTCTTGATGGGAATGTGGCATTTTCACTTCCAGGAATTGCTTGGAATTTCTTGTAAGAAGTCATGTAATCTATGTCAAATGAATGGCTTTATGCACCCAGCCGTTTAACTTGAATTTCTGAAATTAGAAATTTTATCCACACAGTCTCAGTTCAACAAACCCAACCAGATTCAGGGGAAGAATCCTCATGACTGTGAATAAACATCAACACTTACCTGCAAGTGAAGAAACCTAACTAGAGTGAGCAAATAAGAGAAAACAAGGGTTTACAAAAATTTATATGATTTAAATGTATAAAGTGCTTTTCCCCAAACTCCCACCAGGTTGTTTCTCTCTCAAGGTGACCGGTGGGATTCGGAGCAGGGAAAGGGGGAAGAACCTGGCAGCTGAAAGTTCCATATCCACACCTTTATAGACCCAGGTCTTTAAAAGAAAAGAGGCTACTCTTTTGTCAGCTCCAATTTGAAAAATCTCAGGGGAGGACTGTGATTGGCTTGCTTTGGACCACAGGCCTTCCAATTGGTCCAGCTATTTGTTCAAGGAGTGAAGGATATGATTGGCTGAGCTTGGGTCACGTGCCTGCCCCTGAGGGGAAGGACTGAGACTTTGTTACTATAGGAAGTGGAGAAGTGGAGTACCACTCATATGGCCATTGAGGGGATTTGTAACTAAACAGGGAGGAATTGAAACACACATGGCTCTTATGTGGCCTCTATTTAGAGTCAGAGTAGGAACATGTCACAAAGTGGATATGAGAGTTGTAATAATATGAGTGTCTGAAGATGTTTAAAAAAGCAGAATCTCTTCAGAACAATCCTGCCCACTTTTTGGCAGGTGCAAGAAGGAACTGATATTTTGGGGGAGATGTAATTTTTAAGGGAGCAAAAAGGATTTCTCTTTAAGAAAATGATTTTACCTGTTGTAAAAATTCACTAGATCCCACAATATTTACTAAAAAAAGGTGTAATGATACTTGTCTTTTAACTTCATACAGAGAAAAAAAAGGAGCTCCGTGTAGATAAGGTGAACTGTCAGGACTAAAATAAGCAGTTACCAAGACTTGAGGATAGGGCTTTAAAAGAACCATAGGCAAATTAAGACAATTCTTTACCCTTTAACACCTATTAAATTCTGGGAAGTTTTTTTTTTTTTTAATTATACCTACTTTTGGTAAGGTTCCAGTGAAACAGGTACAATTAATTGCTCATTGCTAGAGGACTATGAATTGGAAAGTGACTTGAAAATATACACTTATCACCATTAAAGTGCTTGGTGTTTTGATCCAGTAATCTCTCTTCAAGGAATTTCTCCTTAGGAATTAAACTAAATGAAGGTAAAATAAAGAAGCTCCCTGAGTTTTAACTTTTACCGAAGCATAGTGAAGACCAATGGAGAAGGCACTGGGGACCCACTCCAGTACTCTTGCCTGGAAAATCCCATGGACGGAGAAGCCTGGTAGGCTACAGTCCACGGGATTGGTAAGAGTTGGACATGACTGAGTGACTTCACTTTCACTTTTCACTTTTATGCATTGGAGAAGGACATGGCAACCCACTCCAGTGTTCTTGCCTGGAGAATCCCAGGGACGGAGGAGCCTGGTGGGCTGCCATCTATAGGGTCACACAGAGTCGGACACAACTGATGCGACTTAGCAGCAGAAGCAGCAGTGAAGACCAAGGTCATGTTTTATTTATTCTTTGTGTCTCCAACACAATCTCCAACAGGTATGACACTGAGTTGGCACTTTCAAGTTTGTTAAAATAAGGAAACACAATGTTCACAGAAGGATATTTCCAAAGTGAATGCTATAAAATCATTTAAATGTGAGAGGATGCTGCCATTAAAATTAAGTATGAAAACAACATTGTAGTTGGGGAGAGAGCTTATCTTACAGGTCTGGGAGGTGTGGTGGAGAAACTAGAGTGTATATAGCATTTCTGTGTGTGCTCAGTCATGTCCGACGCTTTGCAACCCCATGGACTGCCTGTTTTGATTACCAGTGTGTAAATTTTATCTGTGAATCTGGACATGGAGTCGACAGGAAGCAGAAGAAAGCAAACAATAGCTAGTTGGGGTGAATTCTTTATTATATAACCTCTCAATTTAGATTAACTGATAATGTTTGTGAAGTGTAACTCTGGTGGCAGAATGGCCAGCAAGTCCTATCCAGATGCAACAAAGCCCTCAGGAGCCTGCCAAGAAGGAATTCTCTGTTCTGGTCCTTACCCTGTGTCTTGGTGGACCTTAGAAATGAAATCTCCCAAAGCAATCATGGGAATCCCTGTTGGCTCAGAAAGACCCTTGGAGAGCAAGGGGATCAAAAAAGTCAATCCTATAGGAAACCAATCCTGAATATTCATTGGAAGGACTGATGCTGAAGCTCCAATACTTTGGCCACCTGATGCAAAGAGCTGACTCATTGCAAAAGACCTTGATGCTGGGAAGATTGAGGGTAGGAGAAGGGGGTGACAGAGGATGAGAGGTTGGATAGCATTACTTATTCAATGGACAGGAGTTTGAGCAAAGTTTGGGAGACGATGAAGGACAGAAGAGCCTGGTCTGGGGTTAAAAAGAATTGGACACAACTTAAAGAACAAAAGAATGGACAGGGAGGCCTGGCATGCTGTGATTCATGGGGTCGCAAAGAGTTGGACACGACTGAGCGACTGATCTGATCTAGTGACTGAATAACAACAACAAAAGCATTTACAAATATATTCACAAATATATAGACTTGATGCTTGACAGGCATGTAGAAGTATTCCATAGAATATCAATCAAAGGTAGACATTTTCTTATTGTGATATCACGGTTTATGTTAATACATATGTAATTGTAACCAAGCAGGACCCCATGGGGCCTTATCCCATATCCTCTGCTTTAGCCCCTCTCTGAAGTACCTAGATAATAGTATTTGATTCATATTTCCTGAGTTGTTTTTTTTCTTTCTCCAACAAATAGAACATGTTAACTACTTGGTAACCAGGAGCTCATAGCCCCAGGCCTTTTGCAACCTAAGGATTGATAATGTTAACTTCTGTGATACCACCTGTTAACTCATCATCAGCCAGTCAGAGAGCTGTGCACAAGCTGATCAAAGACTCTGTGACCCCTCTGCTGCTGGCCACTCACCACCATCGGCTTTTAAAAGTGTTTTGCAAAACCCCTTCAGGGAGCTTGGGGTTTTTTAGTGCAGGACTCTGCCAAGAATAAGTCAATAGCCGTGAAATCAGCCCTGGTTTCATGTATTTGTGAATTTGGGCTCTAGTGTCAATTTTCTCTCTCACTAGAGGTGCTATGTGTGTGCTCAGTCATGTCTGATTCTTTGGGACTCCATGGACTGTAGCCCCTCAGGCTCCCTGGCCCATGGAATTTTCCAGGCAAAAATACTGGAGTGAGGAATCATTCCCTTCTCCAGGGGATCTTCCCGACCCAGGGATCAAACTCAGGTCTCTTATGTCTTCTGCATTGGCAGACAGATTCCTTACAGGTAGGGCAACCTGGGAGTCCCTGTCAGAGCTGCAGCCTTGAGCAGATGCGCCATTCACTCTCTCTGTGCACCCCCACCATCTCTGCTGCCCTGGGCGGGATTTGATCCTACGGTCAGTCTTCTCCTCCGTCTCTGACTCAGCACCCCTCCTACCAGCCGCAGCATCTGCTGTTTCAGTGGGTTTTGTGAGACCGTGAAAGGCTCTTCTCTTTCAAACACCATGTCCCACCTCAGGGAAACGTTTCTTACAATTACCCACCTTCAGATTCAGCTTGATGCACCTTCACCCTAACTTCTCAGGAAAACACTCATAAAAAATGAAAGGAGAAAATTCACAACAGCAGGGACATGATGGATAACCACTGACCATAAGGCATCATCCAGGGGAGCGAAGAGGGTGCCACGTCTACTGGGCCACAGGGAGAACAGCAGCCATGGCTGCCGCTAAACCCCTCCAGCGAGGCCCGGGGCTCTACATCCACCCAGAGCTTCAGGCATTCAGACTGCAGAGTCCACCAGGAACGTGTGTACTGTCAGCTTGGGCTCTGCCTCCCCTCAAAAGCCACGAGTTCATTTCTTCTACTTCCTTCCCAGGCCCTCCACTTCTGCCCCCTTGACATTGGAGAGTGAGTAGGACTGATCTTTTTGGAAATTTTGTAGTTCAGTTTATTCTTCTGTGTGTGTGTGTGTGTGTGTGTGCTTAGTCATGTCTGACTCTTTGCAACGCCATGGACTATAGCCCATCAGGCTCCTCTGTCCATGTGATTTCCCAGGCAAGAAAACTGGAGTAGGCTGCCATTACTTTCTCCGGGGGATCCTCCCCTCCCAGGGATCAAACCTGTGTCTCCTACATTGGCCGATGGATTCTTCACTGCTAAGCCCTAGTTTTTCTATCCTACTCCATATCCCTCATATCCTTAACCACTGTCTTAATGTCGTTGTCCTCACTCTGTCCCCTCCTGTGCCCTCATCCTCAGGCTGCTCTGGACTACCTCTCGCTGACTCAGTTTGCCAATGTTTTCCTGTGCCCTTTAGAATTTCATTCCCTTAATTGCAAAGAAAAATAAAGACACAGATGTAGAGAACAAACTTAAGAACACCAAGGGGGGAAGGAGGGTGGGATGCATTGGGAGACTGGGATTGACATATATACACTCTGTTCAGTCCAGTTCAGTCACTCAGTCATGTCCAACTCTTTGAGACCCCATGGACTGCAGCACACCAGGCTTCTCTGTCCATCACCAACTCCCAGAGCTTGCTCAAACTCATGTCCATCGAGTCAGTGATGCCATCCAACCATCTCAACCTCTG
>NW_011494753.1:524663-525030 GCF_000754665.1 Bison bison bison
CACCACAGTTCAAAAGCATCAATTCTTCGGTGCTCAGTTTTCTTCACAGTCCAACTCTCACATCCATACATGACTACTGGAAAAACCATAGCCTTGATTAGCTGGACCTTTGTTGGCAAAGTTAAGTTTCTGCTTTTTAATACACTGTCCTGGAGAATCCCATGGACGGAGGAACCTGGTAGGCTGCAGTCCATGGGGTCGCTAAGAGTCAGACATGAATGAGCGACTTCACTTTCATTTCTCATTTTCATGCACTGGAGAAGGAAATGGCAACCCACTCCAGTGTCCTTGCCTGGAGAATCCCAGAGACGGGGGAGCCTGGTGGGCTGCCGTCTATGGGGTCTCACAGAGTCGGACACGACTGAAG
>NW_011494753.1:525130-525439 GCF_000754665.1 Bison bison bison
GCCAGGCCTCCCTGTCCATCACCAACTCCCAGAGTCCACCCAAACCCATGTCCACTGAGTCGGTGATGCTATCCAACCATCTCATCCTCGGTTGTCCCCTTCTCCTCCTGACCCCAATCCCTCCCAGCATCAGGGTCTTTTCCAGTGAGTCAGCTCTTCGCATCAGGTAGCCAAAGTATTGGACTTTCAGCTTCAACATCAGTCCTTCCAATGAACACCCAGGACTGATCTTCTCTAGGATGGACTGGTTGGATCTCCTTGCAGTCCAAGGGACTCTCAAGAGTCTTCTCCAACACCACAGTTCAAAAG
>NW_011494753.1:525539-542135 GCF_000754665.1 Bison bison bison
ACTTTTCACTTTCATGCACTGGAGAAGGAAATGGCAACCCACTCCAGTGTCCTTGCCTGGAGAATCCCAGAGACGGGGGAGCCTGGTGGGCTGCCGTCTATGGGGTCTCACAGAGTCGGACACGACTGAAGCGACTTAGCAGCAGCAGCAGCAGCTAGGTTGGTTATAACCTTCCTTCCAAGGAGTAAGCTTCTTTTAATTTCATGGCTGTAATCACCATCTGCAGTGATTTTGGAACCCAGAAAAATAAAGTCAGCCACTGTTTCCACTGTTTCCCCATCTATTTCCCATGAAGTGATGGGACCAGATGCCATGATCTTGGTTTTCTGAATGTTGAGCTTTAAGCCAACTTTTTCACTTTCCTCTTTCACTTTCATCAAGAGGCTCTTTAGTTCTTCTTCACTTTCTGCCGTAAGGGTGGTGTCATCTGCATATCTGAGGTTATTGATATTTCTCCTGGAAATCTTGATTCTAGCTTGTGCTTCCTCCAGCCCAGCATTTCTCATGCTGTCCAAGGGGCTCTCAAAAGTCTTCTCCAATGCTACAGTTCAAAAGCATCAGTTCTTCGGCGCTCAGCTTTCTTTATAGTCCAACTCGCACATCCATTCATGACTACTGCAAAGACCATTGCTTTGACTAGATGGACCTTTGTCAGCAAAGTAATGTCTCTGCTTTTTAATATGCTGTCTAGGTTGGTCATAATTTTTCTTCCAAGGAGCAAGCATCTTACTACTATGTATAAAATAAATAACTAATAAGAACCTACAGTATAGCACAGGGAACTCTACTCAGTGCTCTGTGGTGACCTAAATGGGGAGGAAATCCAAAAACAGAAGGGATATATGTATACATGTGGCTGATTCACTTTAAATATACAGAGGAAACTAACACAGCATTGTACAGCAAAAACACTCCTATAAAGATTAATTTAAAAAGAATTCCACACTTTTTTTTCTTTAAAAATTTTTTTATTGAAGTTGAGTTGATTTTGGAGAAGGAAACAGCAACCCACTCCAGTATTCTTGCCTGGAGAATCCCATGGACAGAGGAGTCTGGCAGGGTACAGTCCATGGGGTCAAAAAGAGTAAAACATGACTTATTGACTGAGCAACAGAGTGGCCCTTAGCAGAAGTAGCATCTGGGAGAGGCCAGGGGAGTCTGGGTATCCTGGCATTTCCCACTGCCCCCTTCATTCCTTCAAAAGAAAATGTGTGGATGAAGGGGTAATACCCAAAGACTGAACTTGGAGAAGAAAGGTCCAACATCATGTTAGAACTCATTGCCAGACAGACTTCCTTGTCTACTATAAAGGAAAAAGAATTTGGAGGACCACAGGACACAGAGGTCTCTTTGGGTGTGTGGGGGGAAAAGAATGTGTGCATGTGTGTGTGTATGGTGGGCAGTCAAGGGGAAGAAGGTAGTAAACACTATTGCTTGATTCACTCACCTCTTATTTTCCTGGAAAAGAATTTTGTGCTCTTCCAGTTATATGAAGAAGAAGAAGCCATGTTTATACAACGTTGTCCTGGCTTTCTAACTCTATCAGATTCAAGCTGAATTAAAGTCCTTTCTCACAAATTTCAAATTGAGATACTGATTTAAAGCCTTCTCTGATGGCTCATTGGTGAAGAATCTGCCTGCCAGTGCAGGAGACACAGCTTCAGTCCCTGGTCCAGGAAGATCCCACATACTGGGAACAACTAAGCCCATGTGCCACAACTATTGAGCCCATGCTCTAGAGCCTGTGAGCAACAACTGCTGAGCCACGTGCTGCAACTGCTGAAGCCCAAGAGCCATAGAACCCGTGCTCCGAACCTGTACACGACAACTAGAGAGTAGTCCCCCCTCTCGGCAACTAGAGGAAAAGCCTGTGCAGCAACGAAGACCCAGCACAGCCAAAAATGAAATAAATTTTCTAAAAATATTGAATTAAGATATTGAAACATTGGCCTGTCCACTCTCTGAGTCTGGATGGCACATCCTGGAGCCATCACCAATGACCGAATTCTTTCTTATGAACTCGAAAAAGCAAACTGAATGGCAGTAGTGGAACACTATCAAAACGTGTGCAAAGCAGAATGCACAAGACAGATCTGCTGGAGTCTCTAATGTTGCCCCAGTCTGTCTGCATCCTCACCTGGACATAGGACTTCCTCCATTTGCGTGATTCCCCTAAATTCTTAGTATAACACCCTTAGTCCTCACCCTTTGGTTTAAGCTGGCTTAAGGTTTCTATTTCTAGCAACCAAGAGAATCCTAATATCCATTACTGTCTAGAGAATTTATATTTTTAACGTTATCTTACATATATCACTCTTTTTTCAAGTTTCATCAACTTTTTTTCTGAATTTTTAAAAATTTTAATTTTTATATTAGGTTTTATTGGAGTATAGTTGTTTTATAATGTTGTGTTAGTTTCTTCTGTACTGTGAATGAATCAGCCATACATACACATATATCCCCTCTTTTTTGGATTTCCTTCCCATTTAGGGCTTTCCTTGTGGCTTAGCAGTAAAGAATCCACTTCCAATGCAGGAGATGTGGGTTTGATCCCTGGGTTGGGAAGATCCTCTGGAGAAGGAAATGGCAACACACACCAGTACTCTTGCCTGGAAATCCCATGGATAGAAGAGCCAAGCAGGCTACAGTCCTTGGGATCGCAAAGAGTTGGACATGACTTAGCGACTAAACCACCATGTTAGGTCACCATAAAGCATTATCAGCAACTTTAAGAAACTTTCATCACAGCTCTTATGACAGTGAACAGTAATTATTTTGCACACAGGCCACCACTACACTATGAATTCATTAAGAGTCAGGGTGGTGTCTTTCTTATTCATCTCTTGATCCCCAGACCCATCAGTCAAGGGCTAAGCTGTCTCACTGGGCAGGTAATAGCAACCGTGGGCACAGGGTCTGCAGTGGGAAATGGTACCTCCTGCCTTGGCTGCTGTTTCAGAGAGTAGCTCCTGACTTATCAGCTGCCTTTACACCTGAGAGTCATGATGCATCCTTGTCATCCCAGCACAAGAAGCCTAGGAGATTGTGTTAATGCTGACAAGTGGGCAGGTTCTAGGAGAATCACAAGCTCCAGCACATCCAGGGCTGTGCAATCCAGCATCCCAGCACGAGCCTCAAGTGGCTCATGGAACACTTGATATATGGCCAGTTCCGAAGTGAGATACACTGTTGGTGTAACGTGCACACTGGCTTGTGAAGACACAGAAGGAGAAATACAATGTAAAATGTCCTGTTAATAATATTTACTTTGGGGGCTTTTCTGGTGGCTCAGTGATGAAGAATCTGCCTGCTAATGCAGGAGACACAGGTTCGGTCCCTGGTCTGAGAATATCCCACATTACTCATAACAACTAAACCCGTGTGCCACAACTATTGAGTCTGTGCTCTGGAGCCCAGGAGCCTCAACTACTGAAGCCCAAGTATACTAGAGCCGTGCTCCACAACAAGAGACGACACCACAAGAAGAAACCTGAGCATTGAAAACGAGAGAGTAGCCCCTGCTCACCGCAACTGCAGGAAGGAAGCTGCAGGGGACTTCCCTGGTGGTCCAATGGCTGAGTTTTTGCTACTAATGCAGGGCACCCAGGTTTGATCCCTAGTCAGGCAACTAGATCCTACATGCTGCAACTATAAATGTGTTGCAACAAAATAAATAAAAATAAACATTTAAAACAAGGAATGAAGACTCAGCATAGTCACAAATAAATAAATAAATAATTTTAAAATGTTTCCATTGATTACATGATCTACACTATATTGCTTTATATAAAATATGTTATTGAAACTAATCTGACCTATTTCTTTATACCATTTTTCCAAATTCTTTTTTCTAATTAAGGTATAATTGACATATGGCATTATGTTCATTTTAGGTATATTACTTGATGATTCACTATTTCCAAGTATTACAAAATGATCACCACAGTAAGTCAAGTTAGCATCCATTGCCATACTTAGTCATTATTTTTTTTCTTGTGATAAGAATTGTTGACATCTAGTCTCTGAAACAACTTTCAAATATGCAATACAATATCATTAACTATAGTCACCACATCATTTCTTTAAAAAAAAAAAAAGTATAGTTGCTTTACTATGTTGTGCTGATGTACCAGCCATATGAATACATGTATCCCCTCCCTCTTAAACCTCCCTCCCACCCCACCCCCCGTCTAGTCATCACAGAGCACCAAGCTGAGCTCCCTGAGCTACGCAGCAGCTTCCCACTAGCCATCTATTTTACACGTGGTAGTGTGTATGAGTCAGTCCTAATCTCCCAGTCCATCCCACCCTCCACTACCTTCCTGTGTCCACATGCCCATGCTCTACATCTGCGTCTCTATTTCTGCACTGCAGGTAGGTTTACCTGTACCATTTTCCTAGACCCCACATAAATGCATTAATATATGATATTTGTTTTTGTGCTTTTTAAACATAGCTACCAAAAACAAAATGATGCATGTGTCTCTCCCTGTCTTTCTCCTGGATAGTGCTGCAGACTCTCTCTGACTGAGGACAAAGAACAGGGAAGAAGGAGATGCAGAAAGAGGCAGATGAAGGAAGAGAAACTGTCTTTTTCCTGAGGAATTTGGCTGCAAAATTAGCATTCTTTGGACATGTAATATGTAACATTTCACACGTAATATTTCATTTAATCTTCGAAACAACCCTATAAAGTTTCTGTGAGTAGGATTTTCATGTTAGTGATGAGGAAACTTGGGAAAGTGTGAGTAACTGGCCAAAGGTCCTATAGACAGTTAAATGGTTCTGCTGGTGTGTGCACAGAAGCCACATCCACCCTCTCATTCTTTATTCTCCATCCCCTAGCCACTGGGTAGCACAAGCTAGAAGCTCTGTGTACATTCTCACTGACTTCTCCCAGAATCTCTAGACCAAACCTGCCTTGTGTCACTTTTTTTTTAAGTATAATAGAGTTCACTGTGTGCTCCTTGAGCAAACATAAAAGGAGTCTTGGTGGGTTCAGTGGTTCTGGATATTAGAGCTAAAACCCAGCCTCCCCAGGAACATCCCCACCCCACACCCCTTTGGATAGAGCTTGAAGAAGCCCAGTACTCTGCAACCCTTGCTCAAGAAAATTGGACGGGACCTAATCAGCTGAAAAAAAACAAGGCTGCAAATTGATCTTGACGTGGGAAGTCATCAAGAATCTGCAATGAAATTTCCAAGCTGTCAAAACAGTTCAATATGCATTCACTTAGAGCATGGGGGATTAAGAATTCCAATTCTCTGCCAGACACCAATGACAAGTGGAGACAATGGATGGGCCATCATGAATTTAATCTTCTGATGCTAATTGTCCCTGAAACATCGCAGGACACAAACACCATCCTCCCCGCCAGCCGCCTTGAGAGTGCAACTGGATTTCCACCTGGGTCTTCCAAGGATCCCATTCCTTGGAAGATGAGCTGCCAGCCTTACTTAGCACAGCAAGGGGCCAGTCCTGGATGAGGCCATGCACTCGTTAGCCTCTCTTGGCACCAGACAGCAATGCCGGGTCCCTTTGAGTCAGGCAGTGACACCAGGGCTCCCTGGAGTTCCTCAGCCCAGGCCTGAAAGCAGGATGCACACCCCAGGAGCTCTGGTGTATCCGTGTCTTAGGGCTGTCAGAACAAAGCACCACAGACTGGGTGGCTTAAACAACAGAGATGTACTGTGTTGTCATAGTTCTGGAAGCTAAAAACCCCAAATCAAGGTCTTGTCAGGATTGATTCCTTTTTTAAAAATTTATTTTACTTTTACTATGCTGGGTCTTCATTGCTGCACAGGCTTTTCTCTAGTTTCGTTGGGTGGGAGCTGCTCTTTAGCTGCAGTGCGTGGGCTTCTCATTGTGGTAGCCTCACTTGTTGCAGAACACCGGCTTTTGGGTGCATGGGCTTCAGTGGTTGTGGCACACGTGCTTAGTTGCCCCGAGGCATGTGGAATCTTCTTCGACCAGGGATCGAACCCCTGTTCCCTGCATTGGCAGTCAGACTCTCAACCACTGTCCCACCAGGGAAGTCCAGGATGGGTTTCTTTTGAGGGCTGTGATGGAGAATCTGTCCCACACCTCTCTTCCAGCTTCTTCTGGTTTGTTGACAATCTATGGGGCTCCTTGGCTTATACAAGCATCACCCCATCTCTGCTCTCAAGTTCACACAGTATACATCTTGTTGTGAGGTTTGGTCTCTGTGTCCAAATTTCTTCTTTTCTTACAAATACAGCCATACTGGATCAGGGTCCACCCTGACAACCTCATCTTTACTGGAAGGTCTGCAAAGACCTCATTTCCAAATAAAGTCACATTACTGGTCCTGGGGTTAGTACTTTAGCATCTCTTTTTTTTGTTTGTTTTTAGAATATTTATTTTAATTGGAGATTAATTACTTTACAATATTGTAGCAGTTTTTTCCATACATTGACATGAATTCAGCCATGGGTGTACATGTGTACTTGTGTTCCCCATCCTGAATCCCCTCCCACCTCCCTCCCCATCCCATCCCTCAGGATCATCCCAGTGCTGATAGCCCTGAGCACCCTGTCTCATGCATTGAACCTGGACTGGCGATCTGTTTCACATATGATAATATACATGTTTCAACGCTATTCTCTCAAATCATTCCACCCTCGCCTCCCACAGAGTCCAAAAGTCTGTTCTTTACATCTGTGTCTCTTTTGCTGTCTCGCATATAGGGTCATCGTTACACCATCTTTCTAAATTCCATATATATGTGTTAATATACTGTATTGGTGTTTTTCTTTCTGACTTACTTCACTCTGTGAATAGGCTCCAGTTTCATCCACCTCATTAGAACTGATTCAAATGCATTCTTTTTAATGGCTGAGTAATATTCCATTGTGTATATATACCACAGCTTTCTTATCCATTCGTCTGCTGATGGACATCTAGGTTGCTTCCATGTCCTGGCCGCTGTAAACAGTGGGTACTTCAGCATCTCTTGAGGAAACACAGTTCAGTCCAGAGCACCCAGAGTGGCTGGTGTCCCCTAGAAGGACAAGTCTGTCCCTAAACAACTGTCCAGCCTGGGGGCAGAGTCATCAGTTCCATTGATATTCCTTGTCACAGATTCAATTCTTCCCAGGGGCCCCCACTTTGGGTGCTGGGAGCAGGCCGTACCCTGCTCTCTCTTGAGCCCTTGGGAGAAGAAGTTCTAGAGCCATGACTGTCTTACTCTGTCTTGCTTCGGGCACCCAGGGGTGGGGGGTGGGGCAGGGTGTGTGCTGTCTCTGGCCTTATTCCTCACCTGCGCCTGGAACAGTCAGGGCATCATCTGGATCCACAGTCAGGTCTATGCTCTGCCATTTACTGGCCGAGTGACCTTGGCATGTTCTTTGACCTCATTCAGACTCATCCTTCACATCTGTCAGTGGAGACTGGGATGCTTGCTTCCTTTCACCTGTTGTGGGGTGGGAGTAGAGGAGGCGGTTCCGGTGAGGCAAGAAGCAAGAATTTGATGCAGAGTTGGTGGATAATAAACAGTAGCTTCGGAGCTTCCTTGGTGACTCAGTGGTAAAGAATCCACCTGTCAACTCAGGAGACTCAGGTTTCATCCCTGATCCTGCTTGATCCCACATGCTGCAGGGCAACTAAGCCTGTGTGCCACAACTACTGAGCCTGTGCTCTAGAGCCCAGGAGCCACAACTACTGAAGTCTTCATGTCCTAGAGCTTGTGCTCCACAAGAGAAGCCACCGCGATGAGAAGCCTGCGCATCACAGCCAGAGAGTAGCCCCTGCTCGCCACAACTAGAGAAAGCCTGTGCAGCAACGAAAACCCAGCACAGCCAAACATAAATTTAAAAAGTAAATAAACAGTAGCTTCCAACTCTGAGCTTAGTCAGAGCCTGACCTGGGGGAAAGCACTCTTACCCTCTGAGAGGCCATTCAGCAGACGCCACTCTGAGGACTGAGGACGAGCTTTTCCAGGCTGACCATTTCCTCTGACTAATGACGTGCTTGCCTGGCTTTCCACACCCTCAGAGATCCTCACTGTACATTCCTGTTGGCATTTAAGTTCCAGAGACAAATGCAGGGCTTGGCAGCCTGGGAGTCAGGAGCAGGTGTGCAGAAAGGGAACGGAAACGCATATTAATGAAAGAAATTGGAAGGCTAATAAAGAATTCCATTCGTGAGGATCTACCTGAAACACAAAGCACCCTTTGACCAATCTCCCAGGGCCCAATTAGACCACCACTCTAGTGACCTTGATTCTGAGATGCAAGTATGCTTTCCTCCGAGGCTTAGAGAAGAAAGGAGAGAAAGAGGGAGGAAGGGGGGAAAGAAGACAGGAAGAGATGGGGAAGTGGATGGGAGGAGAGGGGAAGGGAGGAGAAGGGAGAGGCACAGAGAAGGGAAGAAGAGCAGATGGGAAAATCCATGCTTCTCTGCCCAGAAGACACATTTATTGTTTCTGATGAACTACCTCAAAAGGCTGATTGTTGTCCTATCAAGGTAATTACCTGTTATATCCTATGGAAATGAAGGGTTTGGGTTGGAGGGCTCATTCCTTTCTATACATTCCCCACCAGTGGTCAGTAGGCATCTTTGTTAGTTCTCCCCACCACTCTCCAGGGGACAAGCCTGTTGCCTTCAAGTGAAGAAGCCATTAGAGATGGAAAACTGTGGTTCTTAGAAAATTTCCGTATCACCTATGGTTGGTTCTGGAAGGATAAGCCCCTGTAGGAAACATGAGGTCTCCTAAGCCCACCTGCATCTGGTCAGGCCAGCCATCAGCAGCAACATGGTGACCCATTGGAGAGCCCTGGGGTCAGTGGCCCTGGCCTTGGAAACCAAGAGGAGAAGCCTCAAGGCTGTAAGAGACTTGGTTCCAGGAAGCACTGCAGAAACAAACAAATAAAACAAGATTGATTCATGAGTGACTCTGATTCCCTCTGGTGCCCGAGATGGATCAGCTAAAGGCTCATCACCTCCATGATGCTCCCTACGTCTCCTTGCAAGTCTGTGCCATTCTTGTCTCTACATGTGTCTGCCTCCTCCACTGCCTGAGGACTTCCCGGGTGGCAAAGACCCTGCCTTATTCACTTTGGAGTCCCAGGCAAACAGTAGGTGATCAAAAGTTTTGTAGGACAAGTCAATGCGCTCCCATGGGTCCATGAGACGTGTCCAATACCATGTACATATAGGGAGGAAAATAACCATCTTCAAAGATTCCACTCCCCCAAATCCTCTATTCCAGCCTGCATCTTGTCAACAGCCATGATTCAATTCAGGCCTGGAGTCCTGGGAGGGGATCTCCTTCCAGCTGGCTTCTCGCCCTGAGGTAGATGGGCCAGGCTGGTGGGAGGGAGGGCTCTCCTTCTGGGAGGGGTGGTGTGCTCTGCTGAAGAGACAGTGCATGAATGGAATCACCCCCTTGTCCCTCTCTGGGACTCAGTGCTCCCTTCTCCAAGATAGGAGTGGGTGGACCACACCATATCTAGGTGTCCTTTCACCATTGGCTGGTCTCTGTACCAACCAGGGCCACCATGTTCACTGATGAAGGTCACACTGGGTACAAAAGTTACCCAACTGAGGAAGCAGGTCACTCTTGGAAATCAGCATGCACTCCATCTCCTTCCCTGGTGGGTCAGAGGTAAAGAATACACCTGCCAATGTAGGGGACATGGGTTCTATCCCTGGGTCAGGAAGATCCCATGGAGCAGCTAAGCCCTCATATCACAACTACGGAGCCCACGTGCCACAAGTACTGAAGCCTGTGTGCTCTGCAACAAGAGAAGCCACCACAATAAAGAGCAGCTCTCGCTCACTGCAACCAGAGAAAGCCCAAGTGCAGCAACAAAGACCCAGCACAGCCTTAAACAAATTAATAAACTAAGGGAAAACAGCCTGGCAGGAGAAGGCAGAACCATGCCTGAGAGTCTCTGGGACGTTCCTGGAGGGGAGACGTTGTATCTAGTGTTTTTTGTTTTCTTTTGTTTTGTCTGTGCCCCACATCATGTGGGATCTTAGTTCCCCAACCAGGGATCAAACTCATGTCCCCTGCAGTGGAAGTTGGGAGTCTTAACCACTGGACAGCCAGGGAAGTCCCGAGACATTGTATCTAATTGGCCTCAAGAGCTCCAGGACCCAGTATAGGCCTTGATACAAATGAACAAACCTCTGCTCAGCCGAAAGCCCGAACAGTGCCTGGAGGGAAATTCCACCTGCAGGACCCGCAGGATGCAGAGAAGAAACTGCAGGAGTAGGCAGGCATCTGGGAGCTTGGAATGGGCATGGGACTGAGGAAAAAGGACTTTTTCTGTCCCCCTCACCCCTGCTCTTCCTGCAGCCAGAGGATCAGGGGTATGCATGTCTCAATCGTAATTTATTAGAGAGGAGCTCAGGGAAGTCTGTGGACTTGTGCACCCAGTCAGAATCAGAGCTGGAACTTGGACCACCTCCTTCTGGATCCCAAACCCTGTAGAGGGGGGCAGGTCCCAAGAAAGGAGCTGGGGTGTTCTTGAAGAGATGCCTTCTGCCTGTCATCATAACAAATCAGCTTGGGGCAGAACTAGATGAAAGCTACCTCCAGGCCAATTATTTTTCCCACCGAAGAGAAACAGCTCTCCACAGATATAGTCTCGTGCCCCTATTCTCGTCCCTCTCAATTCCCAAGCAGGAGACACGAACAGCTCAGCTCAGACCATCCTCGCTCTGTGTCATGCCTTCCTGCAGCTGAAAGTGTCATCTTTGTGCATCAGCTTGTATCAGGATTGCAAATTTAGCAGTCACACTCAGAATTGCAAAGAAAACATATTTATTTTCCACAATTGATGTAAGGAAATTCAATCTGATCTAATAATGTATAACAGTCTCTTTAGAGAATTCAGTCTCTTTTGGATAAATGCTTTGTATTTTTCCCCTAGTTTTTGGCTGCGCTGTTTGGCAAGCAGGATCTTTGTTCCCGGAGAAGGGATCAAACCCATTTCCCCTGCAGTGGCAGTGCAGAGTCTTAACCACTGGACTGCCAGGAAAGTCCCATAAATGTTTTGTATTTTTAAATTCTGTTTAATCTCTCTTCACCTTGCTTGGCTTCGCTGGTGGCTCTGAAGGTAAAGAATCTGCCTCCATTGTAAGAGACCCTGGCTCAATCCCTGGGTCAGGAAGATCCCCTGGAGAAGGAAATGGCAACCCACTCCAGTATTCGTACCTGGAAAATCCCATGGACAGAGGAGCTTGGCAGGCTACGGTCCATGGGATCACAGAGTTGTACACAACTGAGCAACTTTCACTTCCTTCACCTTGCTTATCTCCAGGATGGCATCTAGCTATATGAGAGAGCTCGTTTGTGTGTCTGTGATGCTGCCACGGTCCATTCCAGCTCTGCTGATCTCTATGAGGATGCCCCTGTCCACCTGATTGTCAGGAGCCCAGCTGGCACCTGAGGCTGAATTGTGTCCTCTTGGGTTCTGTCTGGGCTCAGTAGTCCTGCTGCCTTGATTCCAGCTCAACCCTCTCCAGGATTACATGCCCAGAAGGTCTAGCTGTGATGTCTGGTGAGTGCTTTATTTATTTGGCTGTGCCAGATCCTAACTGCAGCATGTGGGATCTGGGATTAAACCCTAGGCCCCCTGCATTGGGAGTGTGAGTCCTAACCCCTGAAACACCAGGAAGTCGTACCTAGCCAGCTCTTGGTCAGGATGGCCTGCCCTCCAGCTCGCAGCTCTAGCACTCCCTCACCACAACACAGCAATATCTTTTTCCCCAGGTAAATCTCCCAGCCAACTCCATCCATCTCTGATCTTTTAGGGGCACCAGGAAACAATGGACAGTGTTCCTGCCCCCTCCCCAGCAGCTGAGGAAGCCTCTGGAGTCTTAGCTGGGAGGATTCCCACTTAAGCTGGGAAAGTCAGAACACACCTCTTTCTCTACTGACTTCCTGCTTTCGACCCTCGCCTTCCTCCCACAGTTCTTTGTGGCCAGAAGGGGCGACTTCTCCCTTCCTCTTCCTTTGATGGAGACACCTCTTATTTTGTATTTCTACAGGAGGCACTTGCCCTCCCCTCTCCTGTATGCTTTGATGGAGGAATGGCTGCCAGTACACGTGGTGTCTGGGTGAGAGAGATGAAAAACACATCAGTCTGGTACTTCTGGAAGATGACCTCACTGCACAAGAACACCAGCTCCTTGGGCCAAGCTTCCAGACCCGGCAGAAGACCTCTCTTCCGGCCACAGGTGCTCTTAACATCACAGAGATAGGTGAGCAGAAGGGAATGGAAATCTCTTAGACCAGAAAGAGAATTGATGTTTTATAGCAAAGTGAACATTTGTTCCAATGCAGAGCAGAAAGCAAACTTTCAAGTTTGGTCAAGGGAGCCTTGTGGCTGAAATCTGAACCTCGAGCCCTTAAAGACACAGACTGACCTTGAAAAATGTTCCTTTTCCAGGAACATTTTGCTGGCAGCATTTGGGGCAAAATGCTCAATACCTGGCAATATCTGAGGTGTCCAGCCTAAGTGTTTGACATGGCAGACTCATCTGCCAAGGTCGAACTTCTGGTTTCCATATGGAATGAGAGCAATCTGGTTCCAAGACCACAGGCTGGCTCCCAGGGGTGGGCGAGTTGGAGCAGGAGTCTGAGCTTTTGGTGTCAACGGGAAACAATATGAGTGAGTGTGGCTGACTCAGCACTGTAACTTATCTCTTTGGGAAAAATAAAAATGTATCTTAAAGCTCACATTTTACCAGTGTAAGAACCATGGTTCATAAACCTCCTGAATCTGCCAACACATCACAAAATGTGTGTGTGAGAGAGAGAGAGTGAGGGATGGAGGGGTGTCGTTGCTTTTTTTGTTTTGTTTTCCAAACACTCAAAGAAATATTTGACTTGTATCAGCATACGATGGAATGAATTTAGCGCAGGGATGTGGTGACACTAGTGAATATGAACAGGAGGAAATAGTTAATAATAGGAATTAATGAAATAGATGCCAAAATCTGTAATAGAATCAACAAAGCAAAATAGTGGTTCTTTGCAAGCTCTAATGAAATTGCTATCTTTCTATATGCATGCATGCATGTTAAGTTGCTTCAGTTGTGTCCAGCTCTTTGTGATCCCATGGATTGTATAGCCTGCCCGGCTCCTCTGTCCATGGGATTTTGTCTATCCACTCCAGAATGTCATTTCCTTCTCCAGGGGATCTTCCTGATGCAGGGCTGAACCTGCACCTTTTTATGTCTTCTGCTTTGGCAAGTGGGTTCTGTACCACTAGTGCCACCTGGGAAACCCCATCTTTCTGTATGAAAGTGAAAATGTTAGTCACTCAGTCATGTCCAACTCTGCGACCCCATGAACTGTAGCCTGCCAGGCTCCTCTGTCCATGGGATTCTCCAGGCAAGAATACTGAAGTACCCTGGGTCTCCTTCATTGCAGGCAGATTCTTAACTGTCTGAGCCACCAAGGAAACCCATCTTTCTGTATATGTGTCCACAAATTTTTTTTTTTATCTTAACTCCCCAATCAGGGATTGAATCGGTGCTGGTAATAATTTAAAAATTAAAAAAAGAAAAATTCTTAGAAGAACAAAATTCACCCAAATTGAACCAAAAGAAATGGAAGACCTACATAAAGAAAATTCCAAACCCAGTTCCAAAGAATTCCATCTCAGTTTACAAGGCCGGTAAACCTGTGACAGAAATCAGAGAACAACGTTACAAGAAAAATCAAATATAAGCCAGACTCTTTATGAATGTAGATGTAGAATTCCTAAATAAAATAAAGTAGTTCAAATCCAGTGACACATGATAAGAATTTTTTTAACTTTAGTAATGCATGGTTGCTTTAACACTCAAAAATCAATTGTCATTATTATTATTTTTCAAAAAAGAGAATGTAAATTTTTAATTCAGAATACAGTTGCAAAACCAGTGATTTAATTCTGAACATGTGGAAAATATTAAAAATCTCAAAGAAAAAATGAAGTTATAGGAGAGAGGTCATATGATCATTTCAAGTATGTGCAGGAAAAGTATTTGATGAAATGCAATATCTGTTTATGTTAAAAACCTTTATAAAGATAGGAATGAAAGAAGACTTCCTTAATCTGATAAAAGTTATCTATGAGAAGTCTGTCACAGTCATTACAATTACAGAGCTCTCCCCTGATATTGATAGCATCAGAGTGTCTTGCTACCTTCAGTTGACTCAACACTTCACAGGAGATTCTCAATAAGAAGACAAAGGAATTAGAAAGGAAAGAAAAAAATTATGCTTAGTCATAGATGGCCTGATCATGTAAGAGGAATCCAGAGAAAACAGCTCTTTTCCTTGACTTGGTAAGTACGCTTGGCCCCATCCAATCTCCCTTGTCTGGCCCCTGGGCCCAGGCTTCCAGATCAGTTGCTTTCTGGAATGCCATCACGATGAGGAAAAGGAGGTGATGAACCGTGCTCTGATTTGGAAATCTTTTGCATAATGTAACCTGCATCACCTGCAGTCACATGTCTTTGGACAAAGCTTGTGACACAGCCACTCCTGGGTTCAACAGGGTAGGGTATGTCATCCTCCTCCAGGGAAGGGCACGGTGGAGGGGGACATGATGATGTTGCCTGTCCTAAGAGTGAAAGGCAAACGAGTGGAGGACAGAGAAAGAAGCTGGGAGAGGTACAGGTGTGGTGGCAGGTTACAAGAAACCAGGATTGCAGAAGAAAAGAAGCAAGTGAAAGCTTCCAGTGCAGAGTTGCCAAAAGAGCAGGTAGGTCTCATCTTCATCTTTATAGTATTTGTTTGCTTTGCGATAACCTTCTCCTAATTCTGGAACATCTAAGTCCAACACATACTTAAATGCTTTGTGTGTTTTTGCAGGAAATCAGGAAAAGGAGATGAATTTCATACTTGAGTGCACAACGCAGGGAAGAGACCAGCCATGGGAGGAAGAAACCCATGAGAACAGAAGTTGAGCAAAAGCAGAAAACTAGAGAGGGACATGACTGAGAATTTATGCCCCTGGGAGTTCTCAGAAATCTAGAGAGGGGCACTGGAATTCCCATGGATATGGAATTAGAAGCTTGAACTAATTTCTCTACATCTCAGCCTTCTTGGCTAAGATCCAGGCTACATCTATGACAAGCGTGCATTTCTTAAATTGTAAACTAATTAGCAAATATTATGGTTGTTTTAAGAACTCCAGGCATGGCCGTCAGGTGTGAGACAGCTAAAGCCGGGCAGGTACATGGAGGAATGGTGTTCTTCTGAGTTCTTCTTAGTGTTGCCACAAAGTTACTCAGGAGATCATTAAATATTTTTAACCCCTGTGTATTGCAAAGAGTTGGATTTTTTTTTTTAGCTAATAAAGGCAATGGAATTAATAAATATAACCCAAAATTTTACTTCAAATCTCAGAGACATAATTTTTAATGTTAAATATAAGCAATTCTCTAAGAAAAAAAAAGGCTCAAGATAAAGATTTAACCCAGAGGCAACATCACTGTCGGGTATCACCCCCACACAGGGACTTCAGTCAGTTCCACGACATCAGCAAGAACTGTATACCAATGCATACACTGAAATGAGAGCGTTTAAAATGTGTTGGCACATAAACCAATGCAAATGAGAATGCACAAGTCTACACAAAGTCTTTGCCATCTAGAGCTGGTGCAGATGGTGACTGATGCCACAAAATTAAAAGATGTTCACTCCTTGGAAAGAAAGTTATGATAAACCTAGACAGCGTAGCTGGAGAAGGCAATGGCACCCCACTCCAGTGCTCTTGCTTGGAACATACTATGGACGGAGGAGCCTGGTGGGCTGCAATCCATGGGGTCGCTAAGAGTCAGACACAACTTCACTTTCACTTTTCACTTTCATGCATTGGAGAAGGAAATGGCAACCCACTCCAGTGTTCTTGCTTGGAGAATCCCAGGGATGGGGGAGCCTGGTGGGCTGCTGTCTATGGGGTCGCACAGAGTCGGACATGACTGAAGCGACTTAGCAGCAGCAGCAGCAGCAGACAGCGTAGTAAAAACCAGAGACATCACTTTGCTGACAAAGGTCTGTATAGTCAAAGCTATGGTTTTCCCAGTAGTCGTGTACAGATGTGAGAGTTGGACCAAAAAGAAGGCTGAGTGCCACAGAACTGATGCTTTTGAGTTGTGGTGCTAGAGAAAATTCTTAAGAGACCCTTGGACACAAGGAGATCAAACCAGTCAATCCTAAAGGAAATCAACCCTAAACATTAATTGGAAAGACTGATGCTGAAGCTCCAATACTTTGGCCACCTGATGGGAAGAACTGACTCACTGGAAAAGACCCTAATGATGGGAAAGATTGAATGCAGGAGGTGAAGGGGGTGACAGAGGATGAAATTGTTGGATGGCATCATCGACTCAATGGACATGAGTTTGGGCAAACTCAGGGAGGTAGTGGAGGACAGGAAAGCCTGGTGTGCTGCAGTACATGGGTTCTCAAAGAGTCAAACCTGACTTAGTGACTGGACCATAAGTGAGAAATGAAGCCAACAAGTCTCAAAATGAAATGTGAGGAAATTAAATTTTGCATGGGGCCACCAAGAGACCCCTCCTCTGAATTTGGAAGTTCAACATGTGCCATGTGCCAATGATGCATT
>NW_011494753.1:542235-550836 GCF_000754665.1 Bison bison bison
ATGATGCATTTGACATTGCATATCTGTGTGCACCCTTCTGTCAACATACAGACACAGCCTTAGAGCAGGTAAATACCATGTCCTCATCTGTTAGTATTCAGTCAGTGGTTTCAGTTCAGTTCAGTTCAGTCGCTCAGTTGTGTCCAACTCTTTGCAACCCCATGAACTGCAGCATGCCAGACCTCCCTGTCCATCATCAACTCCTGGAGTTTACCCAAACTCATGTCCATTGAGTTGGTGATGCCATCTAACCATCTCATCTTCTGTCATCCCCTTCTCCTGCCTTCAATCTTTCCTAGCATCAGGGTCTTTTCAAATGAGTCAGCTCTTCGCATCAGGTGGCCAAAATACTGGAGTTTCAGCTTCATCATCAGTCCTTCCAATGAACACCCAGGACTGATCTCCTTTAGGATGGACTGGTTGGATCTCCTTGCAGTCCAGGGGACTCTCAAGAGTCTTCTCCAACACCACAGTTCAAAAGCATCAATTCTTCTGCACTCAGCTTTCTTTATAGTCCAACTCTCACATCCATACATGACTAATGGAAAAACCATAGCCTTGACCTTTGTTGACAAAGTAATGTCTCTGCTTTTTAATATGCTATCTAGGTGGGACATAACTTTCCTTCCAAGGAGTAAGCCTCTTTTAATTTCATGGCTGCAATCACCATCTTCAGTGATTTTGGAACCCCCAAAAATAAAGTCAGCCACTGTTTCCACTGTTTCCCCATCTATTTGCCATGAAGTGATGGGACCAGGCGCTATGATCTTTGTTTTCTGAATGTTGAGTTTTAAGCCAGCTTTTTCACTCTCCTCTTTCACTTTCATCAAGAGGCTCTTTAGTTCTTCACTTTCTGCCATAAGGGTGGTGTCATCTGCATATCTGTGGTTATTGATATTTTTCCCGGCAATCTTGATTCCAGCTTGTGCTTCTTCCAGTCCAGCGTTTCTCATGATGTACTCTGCATATAAGTTAAATAAGCAGGGTGACAATATACAACCTTGACGTACTCCTTTTCCTATTTGGAACCAGTCTGTTGTTCCATGGCCAGTTCTAACTGTTGCTTCCTGACCTGCATACAACGGTTTGAGTTTCCTCAAAGATAAACTTTATTGATACATTGAGGATTTGAGAATAGATGGTTTACTTAGGAGGTGATTCCAATATGCATTCATATGAGGGAGGAAGTGAGATAGGAGAGAAAAAGTAGCCAATATGCAGTGTGTCAGAAAGCAAAAAAAAAAAACTCTATTGAGATAAGGAGATAGTTGGAGCATAATCCTAACCCAGAAACACGGAGCTGATGTAGAATACTTGTGTCAAGAGTATAAGCAGAAGGGGCAAGGGAGCTGGGATATTGCTACCCCAACTGCCTTCGACCATTCATTACATGCTCCTGGAGGCAGAGGACTAATTTTCCAGTACTTCCTCCTTGCTGCAGGCTCTGCCACCTCCAAAGCCCTCAGGCAGAGAGATGCAGAGACTGGCATAAATCAGCCATGGTGGACCATAATGTCCTGAACAAAAGAGACACAGTTGGGGTGCTGACAGCCACCTCTGCTTCCACTGCACCTCTTGTCTTCCAAACAGTCTGTTTGTCTGGTCCTTTATGTTCTAGTATGTCTTGCTGACTTTTATGCAGATTTTGACAAGGGCTAGGAAACCACAATGGTGGGGTCTTGTTCCCCCAGCTTATGTCTTTCATCCTCTGCTCTGCACTGTCTTGTTTCAAGAACTGACATCAGGTGCCTACCAACCAATAGGGTCTGAAGCAGGTGCCACAGAATAACCAAGACAGAAGCTGTAAGTGATCAAAGTGTTTCCCCTCCTGATCCACAAGGAGGAAGATGCCGCTGTAATTAGCCCCACCGTGGAACAACTGTCAGCCAGCCAGCTGCTTCATTCTGCCAATGTCGTCTCCACCCTTATTCTGAGATGCTCACTCCCTGCAAGAGAAGAGCCCCATCTGCTCTCTAGAAAAGCCTCATCAGAGACCTTCAGATGTAAATAAAGCCTTGGCTGAAGCAAGCCCCACTCAGAATAGTAAGTATCGAAGAAGCAGATCTACACGGCTCTGTCTTCTCAGCAAGTAAACTGCTGCTACAGTGCCCACCACACCAGCCCTTAGTTATCTCAGGGCAGCACAGAAGCCAGAAAGCCCCAGTCATGAACTTTTATGGTGGATGTTTTCCAAGTGGCTGACCATGCCCCACCCCACTCTTCAGAGCTGGCAAGTGACACACCCAGAACTTGCAAAGCATTTGAAAAGTGGAAGGTGGTCACGATCCATCTAAGACAGTGATTCTCAACCAGGGGTGTTTTTGCTCCTCCCTGGGGCTTCCCACGTGTCACAGTGGTAAAAAAATCCACCTGCCAATGCAGGAGATTTGGGTTGAAACCATGGGTCAGGAAGATCCCCTGGAGGAGGAAATGGCAATGCACTCCAGTATTCTTGCCTGGAAATCCCATGGACAGAGGAGCCTGGTGGGCTACAGTCCAGGGAGTTGCAGAGAGTGAGACATGACTGAGTGACTGGGAACACAGGCACCCACCAGGAGACACTTGGAAATGGAGATGTCTGGAGAAACAGATGATAGTGGCATCTAGCAGGCAGAAGCCATGAAAGCTGCTGAGTATTCCCCCAAAGACCTTCTGTCCACACAGCAGACATCTGAGGGTCTGGCAAAGAAGATTCTGGGAACAGGCTTGGGTTCTCTGTTCTCTGACACTGACAGCTGGAGCACCATTGCTGGTGTCCCGGCCACCTGGCAATGGTGAGACGGAGGCTTCTCTGTTTGCTGGCTGACATGGTAGACAAGTTCCATGTTGGAGTACCGCTTCCCCACAGCAGGGTCATCTCTATGCTTGGGGTTAGAATGAACAATCTGAAAGTTTGGGAACTGAAATCTGGGGATGGTTGACTTGGGACTGTCCTGGTTTTCTTTTTTTATCTTTTTTTTATTGGAGGATAATTGCTTTACAATGTTGTGCTGGTTTCTGCTATACAGCAATGTGTAAATCAGTTGTGTGTGTGTGTGTGTGTGCTCAGTCACTCAGTCATGTCCAACTCTTTGCAGCACCATGGACTGTAACCCACCAGGCTTCTCTGTCCATGGAATTTTTCAGACACAAATACAGAAATGGGTTGCCATTTCCTCCTCCAAGGGATCTTCCTGACCCAAGGATTGAAATTGCATCTCTTTCATCTCTTGCTTTGGCAGACAGGTTCTTTACCACTAGCACCACCTGATAATCAGGTATATGTATACATAGATCCCCTACCTCTTGAGCCTCCCTCCCACCCCCACCCCACCTCTGTAGGTTTGTCCTAGTTTTTAAAAATGAAAGTCCTGCACCCTAGGAAGACCCCCAGGAGGGTGTCCCACCTACCTGGGTGAGTGAGGTGGAAGCAGCTGGAGAAAGGAGGGCAGAGCGGAGTTGTTGTCTTTGCTCTTCACTCTGGTTCACTCGGGACAGCCTGTTTCTTCCTGAGAGGGAGAGTTGCTTCTTGGGTTTGGGTCTGGAAGTCCATCTAGGAAACTCAGACTCGATAGTTTCATGCCACGTTCTTAGGTTCAACAGGCCTCCTCAGAGCATTGCAACATACATCCCACTCCTGGCCAGGGGTACAGAAGACACTAGACCACGGCTCCTCACCTCTGGGTCTGGTGATGTGTGAAAATACAGAGACAGTGCCATGCAGCAAGAGTTTTGACAGAGGCCTGGGCTGTGAAGGAGATGGAAGAGGCAGTCAGGAAAGGTTTCCTGAAGGAGTTGGTGCCTGAAAATGTGGGTTTAAGGGACAGAGAAATTTGCCAGATAGAAAGGGAGGTTTAAGGAAATATTTTCCTGCTGACGAAACAAGAAGATAAAAACATTGCGAAGCCTTGGTGATGCTTAAGAGTGGAGAGAAGTGTAATTCTCTTTGGCCATGAAATGAAAGTACATCTGTATATTTAGAATGTGGGCTTACAAGTTTTTCAGATGGATCTTCAGCTACTGCCCCATTTTTCTTTTTCATAACCTCCACTTTAGGGTAGCGAAACAGAGATTATTATTCCAGTTCACATTTGGGGGAGCTGGCCCCACAGATTTAAGCACTGTGTGCAGCTCACATGTCTAGTTAAAGTCTCCAGGGCTTTTTTTTTTTTTTTTTAGTTTTGATAATCTTATACATGATTTTAATTTTACCATAAGCATGCATTTCTTTTGTAAAACAAAATAAGGCAAATAAACTGCAATGTGAAATCTAGAAAAAATGGTATAGACGATCTTTCCTGCAAAGCAGAAATAGAGACTCAGACGTAGAGAACAAACAGATGGACACTAAGTGGGAAGAGAGGGCTGGGATGAATTAGGAGGTTGGGATTGACAGGTACACTACTATGTAAAAAAATATATAACTATTGAGAACCTACTGTATAGCTCAGGGAACTCTACTCCATGCTCTGTCGTGACCTGAATGGGAAGGAAATCCAAAATAGAGGGGATGTATGTATACATATAGCTGCTTCACTTTGCTGCACAGAAGGTCTCCAAGTTTTGACCTTGAGGGAGGCTGCTGAGGGCAATGTGGATCTCCTGGACTTTGGAACTAGAAAGACCTTGCAGGATTTCTTGACTTATTAACTCCATGAACTAAAGCAAAATTCTGAGTCACAGTTCTCTCTTGGAAATCCAAAACAGAGGGGACATATGTATACGTATGGCTGATTCACTTTGCTGCACAGCAGAAACTAACACAACATTGTAAAGCAACTATACTCCGATAAAAAGAGAGAGAGAGAAACCAAAAAACAAAATGATCTCTATAAGTTTGAGTTCTTAATTGTGAATTTCAAAGGATAAGTTTGTTGTCAGACTGAAGTTTTGCACTGTTAAGATCTTTTTTTGTGGTTTTGCTTGCTTGTGTTTCTACAACTTGATTCTCAGTGTGCTCAAACTAATTAAACGACCTTTCTTCAAGAATGAGAAAGCCGACATGCTTTTGAGGGGATGCTAATTACACT
Organism: Bison bison bison; assembly: GCF_000754665.1. Taxonomy (NCBI): domain Eukaryota; kingdom Metazoa; phylum Chordata; class Mammalia; order Artiodactyla; family Bovidae; genus Bison; species Bison bison. Next base: position 547,245 of record NW_011494753.1, read on the forward strand.
TGATATCTCCTTTAATAATATGAGATTAAAAAGAACTGAAAGTAAGGTTTTTAAGTGCACAAGACAACCATGGCGATGACACACCGATCTAGACCAGATCTATAGACTTGTTTACTTGGATCCTATCTTTGTGGGGTGTTTATATATATATATATTGAAACCAAGGAGCAGAAGATGTTATCAGTGATGAGCCATTTCAAATTGGATCATGTTTTTCTACAGGTATATTGGGCTGGGGTTTGCTTATGTGCCCTGCAGTGTTCCACTCCTATGCCATCTCATCTGCACCAGACTCTTGCCCTAAAATTTTCCATTTTAGTCTCAATCTGTATTCATGCTTTGCTCCGAATACAAACTGAATTCTAGGCCTTTCTTTTAAAAGCCCTGGAGTAGTATGTATTCTCTATAACTGGACAATTTTTTGCAGCTGTGTTTCTCTGTATTTTTGTCCCGAAGGGTGGTTGCCTTCCCTTGTCCACAATCATTTATGGACCAACCGTTAGTTGAACGTTTCAGCCCTTTTCGTCTACAGCACCTGGACCTGTCGAACTCTGTGATCGATGTGTCTACCCTGCAAGGTCTTCTGTCTCACTGCTCCAAGTTGCAGAATCTCAGCCTGGAAGGCCTCCGACTTTCAGATCCCATTGTTGATAATCTTGCTCAGAACACACATTTACTGCAACTAAACATTTCTGGGTGTTCTGGATTCTCTGAATCTGCCCTGAAGACTTCGCTGAGCAGTTCTTCCAGATTGGATGAATTGAACCTCTATGATTTCACTGAAAAGCATGTACAGGTAGCTGTTGCACATGTATCAGAGACCATCACCCAGCTGAATCTCAGCGAGTACCGAAAGAATCTGCAGAGATCAGATGTCTCTACCTTAGTTGGAAGATGTCCCAATCTTGTCCACCTAGACTTAAGCGATGGTGTCATGCTGAAAAATTACTGCTTTCCAGAATTTTACCGACTCAACTATCTCCAACACCTATCACTCAGTTGATGCTACGACATAATACCTGAAACTTTACTTGAACTTGGGGAAATTCCCACATTAAAAACACTACAAGTCTTTGGAATTGTGGCAGACGGTACCCTTCAACTGTTAAAGGAAGCCCCCCCTCATCTACAGATTAATTGTTCCCATTTCACCACCATCACCAGGCCGACCATTGGCAACAGAAGAACCAAGAGATATGGGGCATCAAATGCCGACTGTCACTGGAGAAGCCCAGTTGTCTTTGAAGCCTCTATTGCAAGATGGTGTCTCCTCTTTTCTTTGAACAGGGAAAGTAAGCAGGAAGCCCAATTGTGGAGAGCTCAGCTATTTTTATTCTTGGTTTTCTGTTGCCTTCCTTCTACAAGTATATTAGAGAACCATTGGAGACAGAAAACTATGAAGTGTTGCTTTTTAGACATGACTATGAAAGCTTTTTATCACTGCTATACCCTTAAGAGCCTAAGCTCTATGCTTTTTGAAATTTTAGGGAGAATGAGCCTATGATTTCAGGATACCTTAAATAGCAAAATTTGAACCACGTCTTCCAAGGGCCATTCTTCATAATCTATTTAGAATCAAGCTTAAAAATCACCACCAGCATATCATTTTCGTAGCCTATATGGCAACTGAACATTCTTCTATTTAATGTTTCAGCACTGCTTTATTATAAGACATAGGTTGCAAAAAATAATAAGCTATTTGTATTGTAAGCTGAAAAGAATGAGAATCATAGAGTAGATCTGTGCAATCTCTTCTGAGGATGGCAAGAAAAATAGACATTTCAACTGCACCTTTAGATTCGCAATCAGGTTGATGGAAACGAATAGCCCCAGGTCATTCACCTTAAAACCTAAATAAGGAAACAAACAATTGGCCAACCAGAGGTGTAGAATTGGTATAGAATTTAAAGGCTCAAGAGACAGTTTTCTATGACAGTTAACCTGGGGTATCCTCTAATGCACATTAATGAAGTCCCCTTTATGTACAGTTGGGAAGGTCCCCTGGAGGAGGAAATGGCAACCCACTCCAGTAGTTTTGCCTAGAGAATCCCATGGACAGAGGAGCCTGGAGGGCTACAGTCCATGGGGTCACAAAAAGTCACACACGACTGAGCGACTAATACTTAATACTTCCTCTGTATTAATACCCATCTCGACCCATGAGGGAGAATTTATAGCCCTTGGAAGGAAAAAAATCTCTTACTTCTGGTCAGTTCTAAAAACTTGATCCCCTAGTTGCTCAATCCCAGGCCTGCCTGGGAACACTGTTAACCAGTCTTTTGGCCAGTATGGTCAGAACAGGAAGGTTTAATCATTCATGCCTGTGGCTTTTGTGTTACCACAGCAACCATTTTGTATGTCAATCATCTGTCAACATCTCTCTCCCCTAGAGGTTGTATACTCTTAATAACACCAATGAGGTGTTCCATTTTTTCATTCCTAGCACCAACACAGAGACCAACACAGAATAGACACTTGGAGTTTGTTGAGTGACTGAGGAAAGGCGTTTGTGTTCAAGAAGATGTACATCATGAAGATGTACCACGTTATTCATCTCTGCATCTTATTGACTAGCATAGCACCTGGCTGGGACACAAACATGAATGCCTTCTGGACCAGGAAGATGGTTAAAATGAATGAAGACCATTTTAGAGTGGTGGGATGTTCAGAGCAGGAGGCCACCTGCCCTTCTAAAAAGGAGAAAGAAGGCATTCTCTGGTGGTCTACTGGCTCAGACTCCTTGCTCCAGGAGGCCCAGGTTTGATCCTTGGTCAGGGAACTTGATCCTGCATGCCTCAACTAAGAGTTCAAAAGCCACAACTAAAAAATCCTGCAAGCTGCATCTAGGACCCTGCAGTCAAATAAATAAATACTTTTTTTAAAAATAAAGAGAAAAATGGCCCTCATCTCCTGCTGATTGTTGGCCCCTAAAAACACAGGCCCACTGTGGCCAAATCATCTTTTTCTTTTTCAAGAAAATAAAGAAATTTCCCTGTACACACACATCCTATCGACTGGTCTGCTCTGTGCCTCCAGCAGATGATCCACAATTCAGTTCAGTTCAGTTCAGTCACTCAGTCATGTCCGACTCTTTGTGACTCCATGGACCACAGCACACCAGGCCTCCCTGTCCATCACCAACTCCCAGAGTTTACTCAAACTCATCTCCATTGAGTTGGTGATACCATCCAACCATCTCATCCTCTGCCTTTCCCTTATCCTCCTGCCTTCAATCTTTCCCAGCATCAGGGTCTTTTCAAATGAGTCAGTTCTTCACAGCAGGTGGCCAAAGTATTGGAGTTTCAGCTTCAACATCAGTACTTCCAATGGATACTCCGGACTGATCTCCTTTAGGATGGGCTGGTTGGATCTCCTTGTTGTCCAAGGGACTCTCAAGAGTCCTCTCCAACACCACAGTTCAAAAGCATCAATTCTTCTGCTCTCAGCTTTCTTTATAGTCCAACTCTCACATCCATACATGACTACTGGAAAAACCATAGCCTTGACTAGACAGACCTTTGTTGGCAAAGTAATGTCTCTGCTTTTGAATATGCTATCTAGGTTGATCATAACTTTCCTTCCAAGGAGTAAG
>NW_011494753.1:550936-600680 GCF_000754665.1 Bison bison bison
TTTTAATTTCATGGCTGCAGTTACCATCTGCAGTGATTTTGGAGCCCCCAAAAATAAAGTCAGCCACTGTTTCCACTGTTTCCCCATCTATTTGCCATGAAGTGATGGGACCAGATGCCATGATCTTAGTTTTTGAATGTTGAGTTTTAAGCCCATGTTTTCACTCTCCTCTTTCACTTTCATCAAGAGGCTCTTTAGTTCTTCTTCACTTTCTGCCATAAGGGTGGTATTATCTAAAACATATCTGAGGTTATTGGTATTTCTCCCGGCAATCTTGATTCCAGCTTGTGATTCATTCAGCCCAGCATTTCTCATGATGTATTCTGCATATAAGTTAAATAAACAAGGTGACAATATACAGCCTTGACATACTCCTTTCCTGATTTGGAACCAGTCTGTTGTTCCATGTCCAGTTCTAACTGTTGCTTCCTGACCTGCATACAGATATCTCAAGAGGCAGGTCAGATGGTCTGGTATTCCCATCTCCTGAAGATTTTTCCACAGTTTGTGGTGATCCACACAGTCAAAGGCTTTGGCATAGTCAATAAAGCAGAAGTAAATATTTTTCTGGTACTCTCTTGCTTTTTTGATGATCCAGTAGATGTTGGCAATTTGATCTCTGGTTCTGCTGCCTTTTCTAAAACCAGCTTGAACATCTGGAAGTTCACGGTTCATGTATTGCTGAAGCCTGGCTTGGAGACTTTTGAGCATTACTTAACTAGTGTGTGAGATGCGTGCAATTGTGCGGTAGTTAGAGCATTCTCTGGCATTGCCTTTCTTTGGGATTGGAATGAAAACTGACCTTTTCCAGTCCTGTGACCACTGCTGAGTTTTCCAAATTTGCTGGCCTATTGAGTGCAACACTTTCACAGCATCATCTTTTAGGATTTGAAATAGCTCCACTGGAATTCCATCACCTCCACTAGCTTTGTTCATAGTGATGCTTCGTAAGGCCCACTTGACTTCACACTCCAGGATGTCTGGCTCTAGGTGAGTGATCACACCATCATGATTATCTGGGTCGTGAAGATCTTTTGTTGTACAGATTTTCTGTGTATTCCTGCCACCTCTTTTTAATATCTCCTGCTTCTGTTAGGTCCATACCATTTCTGTCCTTTATTGAGCCCAACTTTGCATGAAATGTTCCCTGGGTATCTCTAGTCTTTCCCATTCTGTTGTTTTCCTCTATTTCTCTGCACTTATCACTGAGGAAGTCTTTATTATCTCTCCATCCACAATTGGCCAATGACTAAGAGGCAAGGATCCCAGGTGCTATGTCATCCCAGCTTAAACGGTGACTTGGTCCTGGGACCACCCCTCCAACCCCTGCCCTGAGCTGCCTGCATTTCCACAGAGTTTGCCCTGGCTCCAGAAGCGTGGACTCCAGGGGGTTCCCATCTCTCTTCCCCTCTCTCAGAGTCTATGAGTAGTTTACATCATTGTTCTAATCCAGGGTCTAACACCCGGGCTTCTAGTCCCTTAAGACCAGCTGCAGCTTTATAAGCTAGCAGGCTATATTTCAAAGCTGGTTCCTGAAGTTAAAGCGTATCTTTTGCATCAGGACATATGTCTACTGTATCCATTTGTGAAGCCCTCATTCCAGTGGATGGGCCCTTGCTCACTATCCACCAACAGCCTTGTTTGTGGTGGTTGTTGTTGTTGTTCAGTTGCTAAGTCATGTCTGACTTTTTGTACCACATGGACTGCAGCACACATACCAGGCCTTCCTATTCCTCACTGTCTCCAGGAGTTTGCCCAAGTTCATGTCCATCGAGTTGGCGATGCCATCCTACCATCTCATCCTTTGCCACCCTCGTCTCCTGCCCTCAGTCTTTCCCAACATTAGGGTCTTTTCCAATGAGATGGCCATTTGCATCAGGTGGCCAAAGTATGGGGCTTCGGGCTCAGCACCACTCCTTTTAATGAATATTGAGGGTTTATCTGTGTGTTAGGTGGGCCCAGTTGTAAGATGAATGTGTGTGTTCACTGTTGGCAAGTTGATGCCTCAAAGACCCCCTTGTGCTCTGAGACATAAAATCTCTCTCTTATTAAAGCCGAGAGCAGACCTCTTCATGTCACAAGCATTCCCAAGGAATCAGAAGCTACTGATGTGTATCAGCAATTTAAATGGTTTTGTCTATAGGCATTAAGTTGCAATTATCTGCATTAAATTCATTAACTATTGTACCACCTAATTGTCCCATGTTTGCGAAGGTTTGAAAATTCACAGTCTTTCCCTTCCTAAGCAAAATCATTTTGCACGGGCCGTGTATCTGTCTCCATGCCTCGCCAATGCTTCCAGGTGACAGGCATGCCGGGTCATGGCGGAATGGCCTTGGAAGCTCAGGAACTGACTCAACCTGAACAGGGGAGAATCAATTAAAGGAAGGCAGCCTGGGGTCCAGAGACACCAGAGGGGCTGTACCATCCCGGCTCTTGCCTTCAGATCAAGCCCAGCTTCCCTCTTCCCTGGACACTTGATACATTTAAGCCTGGCTACCACCCCAGCAGTCCAGTGTGCTGTGAGGACCTTCACATCAGAAGTAAAGACCTATGAGTAACCTTCACAGGGTTTGGAAAAATGATTGGGAAAGTCTATATGCCCAGCTGTTCATTTTTTTTAAAAATCATTAATGGCAGTAAGGATGTCTAGAATATAGTAATAACAGAACTGGAGAAAATAGAACTGACTGTTGAAAATTAATTTAACTTGAATAAATTTGTAGTCCACAAATAAGCTACAGATAACTAAAACTGGGGGAGGGGGAGGGAAGGTGAAGTAAAATAAAGTAGCATCAAAACCCAGATTTTTACCAATGAAGAAAGGGCTGAGAAAGGACAAAGAGAAAGAAGCCAAACCTGTAAAAATCTTTCATCAGCTCTGAAGGGGAGTTAAAAGTTGTGCTTGTTTAGAAAGATTAAAAAAGATGATTGTAGCTTTAAGAAGGTTCACGGAATGTTTCATTCATTGATTGTAAATGAGTTTTTAAGAATCAGAGAGTTACTTTTTAAAATTCTATAAGACAGAAAATGAAGTATAAAACAATTATTCATCAAAACACACATCAAAACTCAAAAGGAGGACAAGTAGACATAAAGTGGGATGACAGATGGTAAACACAGTGTGGTGTTTATAAAAATGAATGTAAGTAGAGACTTCCCTGGTGGTCCAGTGATTAGCCATCCTTCCAATGTAGGGGGCATGGGTTCAATCCCTAGTTGGGGAACTAAGATTCTACATGTGTTGTGGCATGTCAAAAAAAAAAAAAAGTAAGTGGCCTATCAAGCTATTTAAGTGTTTTTCCCCCACCTCTTTTTGGCCCTGCTACTTGGCTTGTGGGACCTTAGTCCCCTGATCAGCAACTGAACCCAGGCCACGGCAGAGTGCAGGGTCCTAACCACAGGACTGCCAGGGAATTCTCTGCTGCTGCTAAGTCACTTCAGTTGTGTCCGATTCTGTGCGATCTCAGAGATGGCAGCCCACCAGGCTCCCCTGTCCCTGGGATTCTCCAGGCAAGAACACTGGAGTGGCTTGCCATTTCCTTCTCCAATGCATGAAAGTGAAAAGTGAAAGTGAAGTCGCTCAGGTTGTCTACTTAAAAGTTATACAGTCGTGTCCGACTCCTAGCGACCCCGTGGACTGCGGTCTACCAGGCTCCCCCGTCCATGGAATTTTCCAGGCAAGAGTACTGGAGTGGGGTGCCATTGCCTTTTCCAGGGAATTCTCTAAAGGTTGTACTTGTTTAAAGGTTTCTGTTAAGTTGCCCATAAGATATGTTTCTTCAGCAGAAAGATTCTAGAAGTTAAAAATGAATTCATGGACCAGAATACACCTGTCAAATTCAAACCAAGGAATAGCCAGATTAATTCTGGACAGCACAGTGTTAAGTAGTTTTACCTAAGACTTGCAAGCACATAAAGCAAAAAGCTATAAAAATACACAAGAAATGAAACAAAGATAGGCTTTTTTGTTTTTGTTGAGAAGAAGAAAGTAATTTAGCATTATCAGTCTATTACAGATTCAAGTATACAGAGATTAAATAAGGATGTAGAAAAAAATGAGACACAATAAATGCAGTCCATCTAACAGACTTAAACTAAATTTCATAATCCACAAATATGGATTACTTTTTCTTTTGAAGTATATATACCTGGTCTATAAGCAAAAAAAAAAATCACATACTAAATCATATCTATAAACACAAGAGCAGAAGTTTTAGAGAGAATACTTTAAGATCACAATGCAGTAAGTTAAAAAATTCAAATAGATATTAAAAAGAAAAAAATACTCAGATATCTAGAAACTAAGAAAAATGATTTACACATTGCTCGGATGGAGAGAAAGTTGAAACCAGGAAAGGGATAGTGAAAAATGGGAGAATGAAAAGTGAGAATGAACTTAGCACTTTTGGAACAGAAAATCACAACAAGAGAAAAATAAAAGAAATAAAACAATACCAGAAAAATTTGAAAGAAAGAAGTGGAATGAGAAGAAAAAAAAAAAAAAAAAACAAGAAAAGCAGTTAACTGTAGGGTATAAAGCATTCCAACACTGAAGTCAAGTGAACCTGGCTTACTTATCTTCCCTCCAACATACACAGCTCTGTAATCTTGGAACATTTTGTTAATTTCTCTGTGACCCACTTTCCCATGTTTCTCATCTGTAAAATATGGGTAACAGTGCCATTTTTATAGGGTTGTTGTAAAAATTAATTTCAATAATGTCTGATAAAGCTTAAAGCACAATGTCTGGTGGAATACTGATATAGGCTGAATGAATGTTAAGTGGTTGAAGTGGTAGTTACCGTTTATGTAAGAATGGTAGCAGTAATAGCAGTGTTATTGATACTAAAAGCTATGACTTTGAAAGGCAAACAGGACAATCAAACAAAGTCCCTGGTCAACCTCTTAACAATATAAGAAATACAAAATAGATCATTAAAGATGAGAATGAGAATCTAGTAACTGACAGTAAAAGAAAAATTTTAAGTTATGACACTATTACATGTAGTTGTAAGATAATAAATTTATCATCCTTTTCTCCACATCCTCACTAACATTTGTTATTTCTGGTCTTTTTTATAATAACCATTCTGACAAGTGTGAGGTGATAGCTCATTGTGGTTTTGGTTTGCATTTCCCTAACCTAGATAGCATATTGAAAAGCAGAGACATTACTTTGCCAACAAAGGTCCGTCTAGTCAAGGCTATGGTTTTTCCTGTGGTCATGTATGGATGTGAGAGTTGGACTGTGAAGAAAGCTGAGCGCTGAAGAATTGATGCTTTTGAACTGTGGTGTTGGAGAAGACTCTTGAGAGTCCCCTGGACTGCAAGGAGATCCAACCAGTCCATTCTGAAGGAGATCAGCCCTGGGATTTCTTTGGAAGGAATGATGCTAAAACTGAAACTCCAGTACTTTGGCCACCTCATGCAAAGAGTTAACTCATTGGAAAAGACTCTGATGCTGGGAGGGATTGGGGGCAGGAGGAGAAGGGGACGACAGAGGATGAGGTGGCTGGATGGCATCACTGACTCAATGGACGTGAGTTTGAATGAACTCCGGGAGGTGGTGATGGACAGGGAGGCCTGGCGTGCTGCGATTCATGGGGTCACAAAGAGTCGGACACAACGAGCAACTGAACTGAACTGAATAGTGATGTTGGACATCTTTTCACACACCTGCTGGCCATCTTAATGTCTTCTTTGGGGAAATGTCTATGCAGGTCTTCTGCCCATTTTTAACAAAGTTGTTTGGTTTTTTGCTATTGAGTTTTATGAACTATTTACATATTTTGAATATTAACCCTTTATCTGTCACATCACTTGCAAATATTTTCTCTCATTTCATAGGTTGAATTTTTGTTTTGCTGATGGTTTCCTTTTCTATGCAAAGGCTTATAAGTTTGATTAGGTTCCATTTGTTTATTTTTGCTTTTATTTCCTTTACTTTAGGAGACAGAGCCACAAAAACAGTCCTATGATTTATGTCAAAGGGTGTTCTGCCTACGTTTTCTTCTAGGAGCCTTACATTTAGGTTTTGGTTTTGGTCTTACCTTTAGGTCTTTAATCCATTTTGAGTTTATTTTATATGATATTAGAGAATGTTCTGAAAATAACCGTTTTTGGTATGGTAAAAATGCAAGGAAGTTAAATTAAAAAATTAGAAAATATATGTGTGACCCTTCTAAAGACAAAGAATTAACTTCCAAAATACTTAAAAAGCCTCTACAAATTACTAAAGAAAAGAAAAAGAGAAGGAAAGAAAAGAGAATGAGCAAAGATAACAACTGGGCAATTCTGAGATATATAATGTACAACATAAAAAAGTAGAAATACCTCTATGCTCTCTAAAAACAGAGAAATTTTTTTCACAGCAGAACCAGGGAAAATATTCTAGAAGTATCCATATCAGTTATATCTCAATGAAGTGATATTTTGGTTTTGACTCTCTCTCTCCCCAATCTCTGCACTGTATCAGGAAATGGAATACGCCTATATCTGTATGTGCTGAGTTGTGTGTGACTTTTGGGATCCCATGGACTGCAGCCCACCAGGCTCCTCTGTCCCATGGGATTCTCCAGGCAAGAAAACTAGAGTGGATTGCCATTTCCTTCCCCAGGGGATCTTCCCAACCCAGAGATCGAAGCCTCATCTGCTTTGTCTCCTGCATTGCAAGGGGATTCTTTACCCGCCAAGCCGTATCTGTGTATCTTAACACTAAATGCGCTGAGCACGTAGGGCCACAGTAAATCGGAACTGCTGAACTGAATTATAAATTATACTAGGGGCATGAGTAAAAGTGGTTATTTACAAGAGAGGAAATCCAGCTAGAAAACTGACATATGGAAAAAGATCTGGTCTCCCCAGTGATCAAAAACACTGCAAATTAAAACAGCCAGGCGTTGCCATCTTTCACCTACTTCATTAGCAAGAAGTCAAACAAGATCACAGCCTGGTGGCCTCAAGCAACAGGGCAGCTAGGTTGTGACCACTCTCGCCCCTTCATTGGAACAGAAGTTGCTGAAGATTTACTGTGATGGTTTCAGCACTGCTGTTCCTTTGATTTGCTTACAAAAAGGTGCAGTGAAAACGAGACGTAAGCATCTTGGCTGCTGGAGACCCTGAATGCCCCATCTTTCTCTCCTGCAGTTACCCAAAAACCTCAAAAGGCAGCTTTAATTTCCTCTTGCTGTTCATCTGAGATCTGGTTTCCCAGGCAGCCGAGGCGCTGGGGGAACGCAGGAAAACCCATCCATCAATTTTGTGGCTGCCATAGCATGGCGATTTCGAATCTTGCAATAAAACAAGATTAATGGGCTTGACTTCAGTTGCTCTGACATTTCAGCAATGAGGGCTGTGTTTGCCAGGTTTCTACACCGCGTTCCTTCTTGTCTCCGAGCCATTTTGTCATCACCAGCCGGGTCTCTCCCACTCCCTCGGATTCCTGAAGAGAATTGTGGAAAAGGAGCATGTATTGAGAGCTCAGAGGAGGCAAATAGCTCCCATTTTTGCTCATCTTCAAAGGCCAACAGGGATTTCAGTGGGAGATGGACCCTCAGAGCCATGGTTATGGGACCAAGTATTAATTATTTCATTGGTTGAGTGATCATTTCATTTAACAAAATGCACCTACCGTGTATCCAGCACCACGCAGACCCTGGGAGAAGCAGGAGGGGATATACAAAGAATTCCAAGGTGTCTTCTCTCAAGGAGTCTGAGGGCTGCTGGCATAGTTAGAGCTCGGGGACATGGTTCTAAATAAAAGTACAAGGACATAGAGAACAAATGTATGGACACCAAGGGGCAAGTAGGGGAAGGAATTGGGAGATTGGGATAGACATATATGTATATACTACTATGTATAAAATAGATAACTAATGAGAACCTACAGTACTGTATGGGCTTCCCTGGTGGCTCAGATGGTAAAGCATCTGCCTGTAATGAGGGAGACTTGGGTTCGATCCCTGGGTCAGAAAGATCCCCTGGAGAAGGAAATGGTAACCCACTCCAGTACTCTTGTCTGGAAAATCTCATGGACAGAGGAGCCTGGTAGGCTACAGCCCATGGGGTCACAGAGTCAGACACGACTGAGCGACTTCACTTTCTTCTTTCTTTACAGTGCAGTACAGGGAACTCTACTCAATGCTCCTTGGTGACCTAAATGGGAAGGAAGTCCTAAAGGGAGGGGATGTATTATAGATATGGCTGATTCATTTTCTTATACAGAGGAAACTACCAAAATGCTGTAAAGCATCTCCAATAAAAATTAATTATAAAAAAAAGTACAAGGAAAGAGCACCTGAGTTAGAGAATTTGAGACATGTTTCTTGGGAAAAGTGGGGCTTGAGCTAGGCTTTATTTTTTTATTTTCTTGGCTGTGCCACAAGGTATGCAGGCTCTTAGTTCCCTGACCAGCAATTGAACCTGTGCCCTCTGCATTGGAAGCACAGTGTCTTAACCACTGGACCACCACGGAAGTCCCTTGAGCTGGACTTTAAAAGAAGTTGAGAGGACGTTCTACAGGGAGGTAAACAGCATGGGGAGTTGCTCGGAAGTGAAAGGCAAGACACAGGCATGATGGGCTTGGAAATGCCTCTATGCCTTTTCATGTCCTGTGTCCTGGTCTGTAAATTTAGCTCAGATACTGAATCCAGCATCCATCAGGAACTCCGCTCTTCCTCCGGAGCCTGTCCTTCTCGGCTCTCCCTTTTCTCTTCTTCTTTCTCCCTCTTCCCCACCTGACTTATGTTGATGTGGTTCTAGTTGTTACACTGCTTTATAGCATTTTTAAAAAATTACTTTATATTCATAGTAAATTACTATTCATACTGCCTTATTCTTATATTGAAATATCCATCTCCTGCAATAGTTATTGAGCAGCATGTATCTGGAACATAGATATTGCTGTTGTTCAGTCCCTAAGTTGTGTCTGACTCTGTAACAGCCTGGACTGCAGCACGCCAGGCTTTTCTGTCCTTTAGTATCTCATAGAGTTTGCTCAAACTCAAGTCTATTAAGACAGTGATGCCATCCAACCACCTCATCCTCTGCTGCCCCCTTCTCCTTTTGCCCTCAATCTTTTCCAGCATCAGGGTCTTTTCCAATGAGTCAGCTCTTCGCATCAGGTAGCCAAAGTGTTGCAGCTTCAGCATCAGTCCTTCCAATGAATATTCAATTTTTCCAATGAATATATATACTATTAACATATATGCACACAGACATACATATTTGTATATGTACATCTAATCTGGATATTCATGCAATATCCCAGGAAAGATATAGAAGATGTCAGTGTTGGTAGTTGCCTCTAGAGAGGGGCAGTGAGTGACTGGGGGCAGAGGAAGGAGGGACCCTTTCTTTTAACTCTGATCCCTTTGGTACATTTTTAATTTTTTAGATAAGCGTATACTGCCCACTTAAAAGCAAACAGGGAGGGACTTCCCTGGCGGTCCAGGTTAGAATTCTGTACTGACAATGCAGGGGGCACGGATTCCATCCTTGGGTGGGGAGCTAAGATCCCACAGGCCATGCTGCACAACCAGAAGATTTTTAAAAAAGAAAAGAACTGTTTTTTAAAAATGCAAATGGAAAATTCCTGAAAAGTAGGTCAGAAACTATTTCCTCTAAAACAACTACAAAAAACTATTACAAACAAAAAGCAAACACTCTAAAGAAGAAGTTGATTGGGCAAAAGACAAGATGGAACAATTAACAAGAGAAGAATGGTCAGTCTACAACTAATTGTTCAGTTTCACAAAGAAACAGCCCTTCCCAAACCCAGTTCCTCAACTGAAAGTGCAGGCTGGGCAATGATGTGCTTAGATTCTCTAGCATGGACCTCCAGTGGGAGGAGGTAAAGAGGAAGGGAGGCAGTCAGGAGAGATGGAGGGATGGAAGGGGGTATGTCCGATCTGGCCCTTAGGTGGGAGCACTACATAGGAGACTGGGACGGTTTTCTTCCTTGAGCAGGAAACAGGATCCCAGGCTACATGTTCAGTTTCCCAATCTAAGGCTTATCATCCTTCGCAGTGTTTATCATCACAGCCCCATGCAAATTTCTGTGAATTTTCTTCCCCTTCCCTGTTTTAAAGTAAAGATCTTAATGAGTCAAAGTACAGAGCCTGAGGAAGAGACTCTGAATGAGCTAACTGCCTCATTCAAAAGTTAACTGTTTCTAGACCAGTTGTAATGGCAATAGAAACCACCCAAATGTTCAACAATTACAAGCTGTTGTTTGCTCTCCTCGACTTTTAATATCTCACCTCATTTAATTCCCCCAATAGCCCTATAAGTTAATTTCCACTTTGTAGGTGAAGTCATGGAGGCTCGGAGCATTTAAATAACTTTCTGAACATCTCACATGCCAAAGGTGGGGTGGCCAGGACTTAAAACCAGGCTGCACAGTCCTCTTACATGATGTCCAGATGGAGACCATTTTCTCTCATTCTCACAAGGCCGAGAATAGTGTGGACAAGATGGTCAACTTTATAGTCAGGAATGGGTAGGTCTCACCCCACCTGTCACCCTCTGGACCCCCAGACATGGATGCAGTGAGGAGAAGGAGCCAGGAAAGTTCACTTGCTGACGTGAGCACAGAGATGATTATGGAAACCATCCACCTAAAGTGATACCAAAGAGTTCCTGGATGGATGAAGGACCTTCTGAAATTGTAATAACCAGCTTGAAGGAAGGCAAACTGTCGGGCTATAAGTGGAAGAATCCCCTTGTTCAACCCTTTTTTAAACACCACTTGACCAGGCCACAAAGTGGACAAGAAACTCTTGCAGCCAAAAAACTTTTATTGATTAATAAGGAATTTCAGGAAAGTGAAGTTGGATGAGTCACTAGTACTTGTCCATAACTATCCAGAAGTGAGACCTATCTGAAAGGCATCACCCCAGACAATTAATGGCATCTCTCTTCTGTCAGTCCTTATCTCACTGCTTGATCACTACTTGATCACACCGGCCTTCCTGTCTTCCTTTCTTGCCTCTCTGCATCACTGTCTCAGTGTCCTCACCTGGGATATCTTCTCTGAACACCCCAATTGTTTGTCTGTCTTCTACCTTCTCTAGTGACCAAGCAGCTTGTCCAATCTTTACCCCACTTTGAGTAACTATAACCCCTCCATCCAAGCTCAAATCACCTCCCCCTCCTCCACTTCCACCTCCCCCTTCAATGTCTTTCTTGGGTCAAGAGACCACCAACCCTCCAAGCACCTTAAGAAACAGACTCAACCATTCCTTTCATTCACCTCCAGGGTTTAATCAGTAATCATTTTTTAATTGATCTGCTTTCTCAATATCTCATAAATTTAGCTTCTCTTTTCCATCTCCTTTTATACTACCTTGATGTGGGGTCCCCATATCTTGAACTTAAAAAAAAAAACTTTATTGGAGTTTAGTTGCTTTACAATGTTGTGTTAGTTTCTGCTGTATAGCAAGTGAATCAGCTATGTGCACGCATGCTCAGTCACTTCAGTCATGTCAACTTTGTGCAACCTTATGAGCTGTAGCCTGCCAGTCTCCTCTGTACATGGGGTTCTCCAGACAAGAATATTAGAGTGGCTTGCCATTTCCTCCTCCAGGGGTTCTTCCTGATCTAGAGCTCAAATCCACCTCTCTTACATCTCCTGCATTGGCAGGCAGGTTCTTTACTACTAGCACTACCTGGGAAACCCTTCCCATTCAGGTCACCTGTGCTATACAGGAGGTTCTTATTAGTAATCCTTTTTTTTTTTTAATCAATAGTGTAAATGTGTCAGTCCCAATCTCCCAACTCATCCCATCCTCTCTTCCCGTCTTGGTTTGTTCTCTACGTCTGTGTCTCTATTTCTGCTTTGCAAATAAGATAATCTATACCATTTTTCTAGATTCCATGCTGGCTCTGATCCCCCTACCCATAGAGGTTAAGCTTTCCCTGACTTCCTGGAAAACACTCTCTCTCCTCAGCTATGTGTTCATAGCTCTTTTTTTCATCAAAAAGAAGAGGGATAACAGTAACAGTAGCCAGCATTTACTGGGTGCTCCTGAGTCATGCACTGGGCTCATAACTACTCTGGTGCATTATTTCAGTGAATCCTCACCACAGTCCTCTGAGCTCACCTACTTTAAAGGCAAAGAAGCCATCATCAACACGTTTATTCTGTATTGCCTGGTTTTTTGTTTTGTGTAGACATTTTTTTCATGTGGATCATTTTTTAAAAGTCTTTATTGAATTCTGTCTCTCAAACCATCTTCACCAGAATAGATGAGCAATGCACTAAGACCTGACTTTTCCTTTATTTCAGTTTCCCTCCCGTCTAGCCATTTCTTGGAGCCTACGTTTGCTCTCATGTTCAGATCTATGTGTGTCATGTTGACAGGTGGGCTGGCTCAACAAACCAAGTCTTTCTTGCATTAAGGCAAAAAGGGTCCTTCCCTGGCAGTCCAGTGGATAAGATACTGCCCTTCCACTGCAGAGGGCATGGTTTCCATCCCAGGTCAGGAAACTAACCTGTACCACATTCCATGAGGTACAGCCAAAAAATAGGAAAGGAAAGAAAGAAAACAACAAAGAAACTGGCTTATGATTAACAAGGAAATGACTACATGGGAGAAATTTTCCAGACTGCCATCCAACAATTTATATATGGGCAGACGAGGGTACTGTTTAGATGGCCACACCACAATATTGACTTCCTGAGATGAAATATCAGAGCTAGACGCAGGACTTAAAGAGATCAATCTCACTGAGCCTGGCTGCACAGAACTGTTTTGTAGTGTGATTCAGCCCCAAAAGCTCGGTTACTTCTTTAATGCATCTGAGTCTGTGCTTCGTTTTTCATTAAATCTGTCATTTGACAAATGCAGGCTTCAACGTGGCCAGCCACGGAGGCGGCTGGCTGAGAGAAGCCCTGTCTGGAATGGCCATTTTTGGAATCTGAGGGAAAAGAAAGTATACCAAGGCCATAAAAGATGCCCTGGGCAGCCTGGACCTGGGGTAGGGATACAGGGTCAGGCTTGGTCATTGTCCCACATCAGGGGATCCTGTTCAAGTGTCCATGACCAGACCAAGAACACAGAGGAGTAAGATCTATTCCAGTCCCTGCCTTTAGCTGATGTGGTTGCTTTTCTCCAAGGAAACGAAAGGGGTAAAGATTCAGCACTTATTAAGCACTGACTGTTTGCCAGCCAATGGGCATTGTACTCTGTATTTTGTTCTCTTCAGTTGCTAAGTCATGTCTGTACATGACCACTGGAAAAATCATAGCTTTGACTATACAGGTCAATGTTAATCTCTCAATTAACTTAAAAGCTTTTGTACAGCAAAGGAACCCATAAGTAAGATGAAAAGATAACACTCAGAATGGGAGATGATATTTGCAAATGAAGCAATGGACAAAGGATTAACCTCCAAAATATACAAACAGCTCAATATCAAAAAAACAATCCAATCAAAAAATGGAAAGAATATCTAAAAGGCTGTCTCTCCAAAGAAGACATAAAAAAGGGCCAAGAGGCATGTGCAAAGGTGCTCAACATGTATGTGTGGATGTGGGAATTGGACCATAAAGAAGGCTAAGCACTGAAGAATTGATGCTTTTGAACTGTGGTACTGGAGAAGACTCTTGAGAGCCCCTTGGACTGCAAGAAGATCAAACCAGTTGATTCTAAAGGAAATCAACCCTGACTATTCATTCGAAGGACTGATGCTGAAGCTGAAGCCCTGATACTTTGGCCACCTGATATGAAGAGCTGACTCATTGGAAAAGACCCTGATGCTGGGAAAGAGTGAGGGCAGGAGGAGAAGGGGGTGACAGAGGATGAGATGATTGGATGGCATCACTGACTCAATGGACATGAGTTTGAGCAAACTCTGGGAGATAAAGAAGGTCAGGGAAACCCGGTGTGCTGCACTCCATGTGAAGTGAAGTCGCTCAGTCATGTCCGACTCTTTGCGACCCCATGGACTGTAGCCTATCAGGCTTCTCAGTCCATGGGATTTTCCAGGCAAGAGTACTGGAGTGGGTTGCCATTGCCTTCTCCAGGGGATCTTCCCAACCCAGGGATCGTACCCAGGTCTCCCTCATTGTAGGCCAACGCTTTACCCTCTGAGCCACCAGGGAAGCTGCACTCCATGGGAGTTGCAAAAAGTTGGACATGACTGAGCGATTGAACAACAACCAAAAGCATTGACATATACATTACCATGTGTAAAATAGGTAGCTAGATCGAAGCTTCTGTATAGCACAGGGAGCTCAGCTTCATGCTCTGTGATGACCTGGGCGGGGGGGAGGGGGGCAGGGGAGGGAGCCTCAGGACGGACAGGATATATGTATACATATAGTTTATTCAATCTGCTGAACAGCAGAAACCAACACAGTGTTGTAAAGCAACTATAATAAAAAATAAAAATAATTTCCAAAAAGAGGAAGAGGAGAAAAAAGATTCTACCAGAGAGGAGTCAGGAGGTGACAAAGACTTTCTGCTTCACCAAACTTGAGTCAGGCTCCTCTGAGTCCTCATTCTAACCTTGAGCTCAGTTCCTGGCCTGCTTATTCCAATTTTAGCAAGAATCTTGCCAGCTTAGTTTAAAGAAAATCCCCCATCCTTGATCCTATCTGATCAAATTCCTTACTTTTCACCCTTGAGAGCTTATTGCCCTGGCCTGCCCTCAGCAAATATCCTGTCAAATTGGTTTAGACAGGGTCCTCCTTAATTCTGCTATTTCGTCTTAGTAATTTTCCATCTACAGCCCTTACCTGCTCTTTGGTTATAAATCTCCACTTGCCCTTATTATATTCATAGATGAGTGCAGTCTTCCTCCCCTGCAAGAGCTGTTGTAGCAGGGTTTCCTTCATGGTCCAGTGGTTAAGACCCTGCCTTCCAATTCAGGGAATGAGGGTTCAATCCCTGGTCAGGGAACTAAGATCCCACATGCCACAGGGCAACAAAATCTGAGTACCAAAGTGAAGACCCAATGTAGCCTAAATAAAATAAATAAACTCTTAAAAAAATTGCAGTAATCCTACCTTGAGTAAAGTCTTCCTTACCATTTTTAATAAGTACCATTTGAGGAGGCAGCCAGTTCCCAGAAACAGAATGGGTATAAAGTGCATCTAAGTAGATGAAGAGCTGACTCATTGGAAAAGACCCTGATGCTGGGAAAGATTGAAGGCAAAAGGAAAAGAGGGCAACAGAGGGTGAGATGGTTAGATAGCAACACTGACTCAATTAACATGAATCTGAGCAAACTCCAGGGAGATAGTGGAAGACAGAGGAGCCTGGCATGCTGCAGTTCATGGGGTTGCAAAGAGTTGGACTTGACTTAGCGACTGAATAACAACAGTAAAGTAGATGAAACCTTATCTAGCCTCCTAAAGACATCCTTGGCAACTTCCCCACACCTCCACAAGCACACACCTGTGGACAGAAGGAGTGGAAATGTCCCCAGTCCCCCAAGTATGACATGGAAACAGCTTAGCAAGGGACCATTTGGACAGAAATAAAAGATGACTCTGCTCTTGCCTGCATAAGTGCTAAGTCACATCAGTTATGTCCGACTCTCTGTGACCCTATGAACCATAGACCGCCAGGCTCTTCTGTCCATGGGATTCTCCAGACAAGAATATGGGAATGGGTTGCCATGTCCTCCTCCAGGGGATCTTCCCAACCCAAGGATCGAACCTGTGTCTCTTAAGTCTTCTGCATTAGTAGGTGGGTTCTTTACCACTAGCACTACTTGGGTGTGGACCCACCATCAAAACTCTTCACCCCAGCACCTACCAACATGCAAGACTCTTGACACTACCCTTGACTGAGGTCAAGTTTCCTTGGTTCTCCCATGACGTGAGCCAAAACAGAATTAAGTTGCATTATGGACAGCCAGGAATGTTTCTTGCACACAGCAGAAGATGTATTGCCTTTCTATGCCCCTCACTAGCTAGACTGGGATACTTAACAGAGGTGTCCATGTCTTATTCACTTTCATGTCTCTAGTGTCTCTTATGGAATTGCACTTATATAAGTGCTCAATGGATGTGTATGAAATAACGGTTTAGAATTTTAAAAAATCGTTCTCAATTATCTTAACATATTGAGTTGACATTCTTGATTGCCCCTCTGACTTCTCCATCAGAAGAGGAAGTCCTCAAAGGCAAGCACCATGTTTAACTCAAGCCTGGAAACGTAGAAGACAGACACCCAGAGATGGTGGCCAATCAAAGCAATGGGCGAAGGAGTATATGAATGCTGGTAGGAGACAGAGAAAAGGAAAGCTGCCTCTTTCTGAAACGTACTGATCTCTTCAAAGATAATATCTATTACACAGGCATGTTTTGAAGATGAAGTTAAAGGTGACAGTATTAGCGAAAAGACTGCAATGCAAAGCATGCAGGAAACCTCTTAAAAATGTGAAAAACAATCAAAATTCACACTCATTGATTACATACAGATATGCCATTTGAAATAATTCATTTCTCCTCCCAGATCCAAAACAAGAATAGTAGTTACTGACTCTGTGGAATGGTATCTGCTTGGAATTCCTTATATGTGCACAGATTTAAATTGCAATTTGGGTTAAAAAAAGGAAATAAAACAGAAGAAATTCCCCAAAGAATAGCATTATTTTAAAAAATGAAACCTCGAGTCAACCTCTAAAATGTTTATTTAGAAAATTGGAAATGTTGAGCCCTATCACAAATACATTATCATTTTAGATTATCTGACATTATGATTAATAAAATGTCAAAACCAGGCTGCTCGAGTACATGCTATAAATCATCTTCCAGACACCAGGATGGGTACTGCTTCTGACAGGTGCTCCCAGATCCAGGAGTGTTGTCCAAATGGGTGGGCACATCACCTAGGAAGCTCTGACTCATAGATTCAAGCTCTGAATCCTGAGAGATTCAGTCATTAGGAGCAGTCCTGGGTGGCTCAGTGGTAAAGAATCTGCCTGCCAATGCAGGAGATGCAGGTTTGATCCTTGGGTTGGGAAGATCCCCTGGAGGAGGAAATGGCAACCCACTCCAGTATTCTCGCCTGGGAAATCCCATGGACAGAGGAGCCTGGAGGGCTACAGTCTATGGGGTCACAATGAGTCGGACACGAATGAGCAATTAAACAGCAGCAGCATTAAGGCTACAGAATGGCAGTGCAAGGGTCCCCTTGGAGAACTTCTCAATGCTTCCAGCAAGGGGTGAAGTGCATTCTATGGCATCTCAGGTCACATCGCTGAGGTCAGGGAGCAGAGCCTCCCAACCAGCATGCTTCCTTTTCTGCACCATAACCTCCAGTGGGGACTGATTACTTTGTTCAGAAGGCAGAATCAGCAGATGTTACTGATATGGGACTGGAATGTCTGCACTGCGGCTACCACACAAAGCTTTCTTTCTTTTTTTTCAAGCCAAAGCAGCATTAGTAAAGGCTCAAACATAAAAAGGAATGAAGTTGGGTCATTTGCAGAGATGTGAATGGACCTAGAGTCTGCCACACAGAGTAAATTAAGTCATAAAGAGATTTAATATTGTACATTAACTCATGTATATATGGAATCTAGAAAAATGGTACAGATGAACCTATTTGCAAGGCAAGAATAGAGACACGGACATGAAGAATGGACTTGTGGATACAGGGAGGAAGGGAGTGTGGGACAAATTGAGAGAGTAGCATTGACATATATATACCACTGAGTGTAAAATAGATAGCTAGGGGAAGCTGCTGTATAGCACAGGGAGCTCAGCTCAGTGCTCTGTGATGACCTAGAGGGGTGGGATGGACAGTGGGAGGGAGACTCAAGAGAGGGGATATATATATGCGTGTGAACTAAGTTACTCAGTTCTGTCTGACTCTGTGACCCCATGGACTTTAGACCACCAGGTTCCTCTGTCCATGGAATTCTCCAGGCAAGAATACTGGAGTGGGTTCCCATTTCCTCCTCCAGGATATATGTATACATATAGCCGATTCATATTGTTGTACAGAAGAAACATAATGTACAACATTGTACATTACAACATAATGTTGTAAAGCAACAATTCCCCAATAAATAAATAAACTTTAATAAAAGAAGTAAGCTTTCCTGTTTTAATAGATTCAGTGTTGGGTCATATGCGACATCTGCTATTTAAGATGTGCATTTACAGGCCACTGTTGAAAATAGCTGCTTTTAAAATTCCTTGGGCTGCAGACTTGCTACACGCAGGAAGACTCTGTCATCAGAGTTGTCATTTTTACCAGCATCTGTCTGCCCTGCTCTGGTGGAGATGCAGGCATCTCTACTAGGGCATCAGTTCAATTCAGTTCAGTCACTCAGTCGTGTATGACTCTTTGCGACCCTTTGCGACCCCATGGACTACAGCACGCCAGGCTTCCCTGTCTATCACCAACTCCCAGAGCTTGCTCAAACTCATGTCCTTCGAGTCGGTGATGCCATAAACCCTCTCATCCTCTGTCATCCCCTGCCTTCAATCTTTCCCAGCATCAGGGTCTTTTCCAATGACTCAGCTCTTCACATCAGGTGGCCAGAGTATTGGGGCTTCAGCATCGGTCCTTCCAATGAATATTCAGGACTGATCTCCTTTAGAATTGACTGGTTTGCGCTCCTTGCAGTCCAAGGGACTCTCAATAGTCTCCTCCAACACCACAGTTCAAAAGCATCAATTCTTCAGTGCTCAGTTTTCTTTATAGTCCAACTCTCACATCCATACATGACTACTGGAAAAAAACATAGCTTTGACTAGACAGACCTTTGTTGGCAAAGTAATGTCTCTGCTTTTTAACATGCTGTCTAGGTTGATCATAGCTTTTCTTCCAAGGAGCTTTTAATTTCAAGGCTGCGGTCACCATCTGCAGTGATTTTGAAGCCCGAGAAAATAAAGCCTATCACTGTTTCCATTGTTTCCCTATCTATTTGCCATGAAGTGATGGGACTGCGTGCCATGATCTTTGTTTTTTGAATGTTGAGTTTTAAGCCAGTTTTTTCACTCTTCTCTTTCACTTTCATCAAGAGACTCTTTAGTTCCTCTTTGCTTTCTGTCATAAGGGTGGTGTCATCTACATATCTGAGATTATTTCTGATATTTCTCCCGACAATCTTGATTCCAGCTTGTGCTTTCCAGCCTGGCATTTTCAATGATGTACTCTGCATATAAGTTAAATAAGCAGAGTGACAATATACAGCCTTGACGTACTTCTTTCCAATTTGAACCAGTCTGTTGTTCCATGTGTGGCTCTAACTGCTGCTTCTTGACCTTGACCCTATGAGGGCATAACATACAACATTTGCTCCCCTTTTGTCCCCAGTAGCAAATGAGAGAGCAAGGACACTGGGCACTGGTGAATGAGAGTGAAACAATCTAAAAAGAAATAGAATTTAAACAAACCTCTTTCCCTGAACACTCTGCTCCTAAGAGAATGCTCCAGTCATGCAACCTTGCCTTTGAATCCTCAGTTTTTCTTTCCAAGCCCTACCCATGTGTCATCTTGAGCTCCCCCTAGAGGCTGGAGCACATTAGGATCAGGAATCACAGCTCCACCTTGAGAGGACTGGACCTAACTCTGTCTCTCTCTTTTTTAAGTGTGTGTGAGTGTTCGGTTGCTCAGTCCTATCGGACTCTTTGAAACCCCATGGACTGTAGTCTAGTAGGCTCCTCTGTCCATGGGATTTCCCAAGCAAGAATACTGGAGTGAGTTGCCACTTCCTCCTCCAGGGGATCTTCCCAACCCAGGGATTGAACCTGAGTCTCCTGCGTTTCCTGCATTGCAGACAGATTCTTTACCTCATGAGGCCCTGGGGAAGCCCCATCAAATATATGAGAAACTATATATTTACTGTCCTCTCTCTTTGTTTAACCTTAAACAATATCTATAATTGGCCTCCCTTTTGGCTCAGATGGTAAAGAATCTGCCTGTAACGCGGGAGACCTGGGTTCTATCTCTGGATGAGGAAGATCCCCTGGAGGAGAAATGGCAACCCACTCCAGTATTCTTGCTTGGGAAACCCCATGGACAGAGGAGCCGGGCAGGCTATAATAGGGTCGCAAAGAGTCAGACACCACTGAGCGACTAACACATACACACCCCTAATAAACCATCTGCCATCCAGGTTCCTCTTGCAGGTCCCCCAGTCCTCAGGCTCACATTAATGTGGTGATCATGTGCAGTGTTGGCTGGGTTTGTGGACATCCACTGTGAACCTCAGGAGTTAAGCCAGTCTGTCTGCTCCATCATCAGAGCTGGTCACTCAGAGCTATGTCTGCAGAAACCTATGGTCCATGAACAGATGGGAGTTTCCTCTGTGAACTCCTTCCACACCACTTGGCAGCCTCTTTTCTCATCCAGACCCTGAGGGTCAATTTGGAGGCAAATGATGCCCATATGGACAATGTTTGAATGGAAAGCATGTGCAGCTGTTGGGGCTGCCAGGACCAGATGTTTAGCTGATGATCTTCTCGGGCTCAAGATGAACTTGTCTGAAGTGGTGTTCACAGGAGACTGCCTGCTGAGAAACTACTGCTCTACCTTAGAAAACAGTTGTCTTTCAGGGAGTCTAAAATAGCCTGAGATTCAAGGAACTTGGTAAGAGAGACAGGCAAAGGTTTTGTAAAGCAGAGGTCCCCCACTGGTAGGTGTGTGTTTTGCAGCTATTGCTGTGTTTGGCCTCCCAGACTTTTTAAAAAATTAATTGCCATGATCTTATGAATTGCTCACGTAGGTACCACCTCCAACATTGCACACCTGGCTTGCTTTCCTATTTCACTATACTTGCCTGGCTAGAGCATGCCGCTCAGTTCTGTTTTTCCCAGTTTTATGACTCTGAGGCATGGCAGGATTCAGGGACTTTTCTGAGTTGCTGTTCTTGGCTGAGTGTTGAAGAGTAGCTCATAGAGTAATCGTGTCTTGTCTTTGTTTCTCTAAAGTGGGGGAAATTAGTTTTTAGCTCCCTCTTGAAGAATACAATGATACTTTTTACTGAAAGGAGTTTTGAAGCTCTCACCCACTGCTGGAATGGGCCAAGAACACAGCCATGTCAGAGATCCTAGAGGCCCACGGGCTGCTTAGATAAGGGATCCTGAGGTCTGAGACCTCAGCATGACCAGCATCAGATGATGTCACCAGATGACATCATCTGTCGAAGGGAACAGAAGTTTCATAGTCTCCACTGATGTAACCGAGTCCATTGAGATGGTTCTTGGAGTAAGGGCATGCCACAGACTTTCCTACCCCACTTTCTTATCTTTCTAGGGGTTCAGAGGCCACAACTGCCAGCCTCTTTTACACATTGGTGGGGCATGTGGCTGAGTTCTAGCCAGCTGGGTGGAAGCAAGGTGTTTCACATGCTCAGAGCTTCATCATCTCTCCCTTTCCATGGGTGGCATGGGAGGAGCTTTGATGTTCAACAGAGCCACAAAACAGAAGAAGGATCCTGGGTTCCTGAGTCACCGCTACCTCCCACTGAAACGACTTTTCTTCCTTTCCCTCTTCTGCTGCTCTTCTCCCTCATCCCCTGCTTTGAATCTCAGTGTTCTCCAGGATGGAATACAGAGAAAACCCTAAAGACGCCACACACACACACACACACACACACACACAAACCCCTTAGAACAAATCGATGAATTCAATAAAGCTAAGCTTCAGGATACAAAATGAATATACAGAAATCTGTTGCATTTCTATATACTAATAGTGAACTATCAGAGAGACAAATTAAGAAAACAATCCCATTTACAATTTCAACAGAGAATAAAATATCTAGGAATAAATTTAATCAAGGAGGTAAAAGATCTGTACACTGAAAACTATAAGACACTGATGAAAAAAGTTGAAGAAGACACACATATATGGAAAGGTATTTCATTCTCATGAATTGGAAGAATTAGTATTGTTAAAAGATCCTTGCACAAATTCAAAGCAATCCATGTAAAATTTCCATGGCATATTTCACAGAATTTATAATAAATAATTCTAAAATTTGTATGGAACCACATCAGTTGTGTTAACATACTCAAACCTATCAGGTAGATTTCCTTTAAGCCATATCCCTCTCATTCTTTAAAAAAATTTTAAAATAATTTTATCTATTTATTTTTGGCTGCACTGGGTCTTCGTTGCTGTCCTCAGGCTTTCTCTAGTTGCAGTGAGTGGAGGCTACTCTCTAGCTGTGGTGCTCAGGCTTCTCACTGCAGTGGCTTCTTTTGTTGCAGAGCATGGGCTCTAGGGTGCATGAGATTCAGTAGTTGTGTCACATGGGCTTATTTGCCCCAAGGCATGTGGGATCATCCTGGACCAGGGATGAAACCCATGTCCCCTTCATTAGCAGGCAGATTCTTAACTACTGGACCACCGGGGAAATCCCTAAATCCTTGCTTTAATTAAGTGATTTGGTGTCTGGCTAATGATCAAACACCAAAAACTAGTTTTATCCAATAAAGAGCATCTTCAAAATATGCTACTCCAAAGTTAAAAATATATATATACCTACCTAACACCCCATTACCTGAAACACCAATCTGGAGTTCACAGATAGGACTCACAAGCCCCCGAGTCTCTATGGAGATTCATCAAATTCTGCATCAGCCTGCCTGGCCAGTGATGTTTGCCAACTTTTCACATATTTCTTCATCTTCAAAATGGAAACAAGGCTATTTCTCAGCTGGAGATATTGAGAAGAATAAATAATAAGCAAGTGTTTGTAAAGTAGTTGACACCAGCTAAAGGGCTTGCTGACCAAGAAAAAGTGAAAGAACTCATAAATCCCATTAGCATCATCCTATCTGTCTCGACCTCTCCCTGTCCACTTACTTACCATCATTCATTTTTAATCAGAAAATAAGTTACCTTAGTACAGAGGAATTTTTAAAGAGCACACAGAAAATACAACTGAAAGAGATAAGGTGCAGGTTTTGAAAAACTGGCATTGACTGCCAGCAAACACAGAGAAGGCAATGGCACCCCACTCCAGTACTTTTGCCTAGAAAATCCCATGGACAGAGGAGCCTGGTAGGCTGCAGTCCATGGGGTGGCTAGAGTCGGACAACGACTGAGCGACTTCACTTTCACTTTTCACTTTCATGCATTGGAGAAGGAAATGGCAACCCACTCCAGTGTTCTTGCCTGGAGAATCCCAGGGACGGGGAAGCCTGGTGGGTTGCCGTCTATGGGGTCACACAGAGTCGGACACTACTGAAGCGACTTAGCAGCAGCAGCAGCAGCCAGCAAACAAGTGATCCACATTACTCAAGCCCAAGCTAGTTGCACGTACCCTTGGCTCCTGCTACCTGTATTCAATCAAGGCACTTGAGAGCAAATGGATGATATGCTTTCCTGTCAAGGCCCTGTATTTGGTTGCAATCAGCACCTTGAGCCAGGGAAAAAAGAGAAGAAAATCAAGTGCAAAATGAAAAGAGAGAACACATAAGCCTGAGAGTACGGGTGTCCATGTGTGACCAATACATATGACTTTTCAAATGTTTATTACTATCTAATTGACCTACTGTGGACATGCCAGAGAATGGCTGATACGCTCACATATCTAGGTAGGTGTCTGGTGTTGAGCATGCATTCAGTAAATCATTGTCACACATGGAATTTGCTTCAAACGAAGCAGCAGTTAAAACTAGATCTTTTTTTAAGTTCTTCAAAGTTTTATCATACTTGATAGCAACTTTTTCATTGGTTACAAAGCCTTAGCCCATATACAAAATTAGGAACACACTTAGAAGCCTCTTTTAAAGAACACTTTGTTCAGTCGCTAAGTCGTGTCTGACTCTGTGTGACCCCATGGACTGCAGCACGCCAGGCTTCCCTGTCTTCCACTACCTCCCAGAGTTTGCTCAAACTCATGTCCATTGAGTCGGTGATGCTATCCAACCATCTCATCCTCTGTCACCCGCTTCTCCTGACCTCAATCTTTCCCAGCATCAGGGTCATTAAAATGCCTTACTCTTTTTTTTAACTGAGTTTTTAAAAAATAAAAACAATGCAATATTTCAACACTGCTTTGAAAACTTAAATGTGCAGCCATAGGATGTCAGCTCGTTGCTCTGTGATGACCTAGAAGGGTGGGATGGCAACAGGGTGGAGGGTGGGAGGGAGGCTCAGGAGGGAGGGGATATACATATACATATACCTGGTTCACTTCCTTGGCCCGATGAGGGAAACAGTAGACAAATTCATTTCTGTGTAACAACAATGCAAATCAAAACTCTGTGGTGTCCCCCTAGCATAAAATTTAACTTCTGCTTTGAGTCAAGGACACAATCTTAAATGTTATCACATGCCAGAGAAAACCAGAACACACAGGTGAGAGGACCAAATTGTGGCTGGACATTCAACATCATGCACTAGTCCCACGCAGACTGATGGAGGTGTTCAGGGGCTGGTAGCTTAGTTCATCTGGGCCAAAGGACAGGAGCAAGACTATGAACAAATGTTCTGGTTTTCCCTCCCTTACCTAATATGGACTTCCATGACAGCAGTGAAGACTGAGGTTCAAATATTCTCCCACTTTTTAAATTAACAATTTGTGTTTTTCTTTTTTTTTTTTCTTTTTGAGCCATGTTGTGCAGCCTGTGGGATCTTAGTTTCCTGACTAGGGATCAAACCCGTAACTGATGCATTGGAAATTTGGAGTCCTAACCACCGGACTGCCCGGGCAATCCCTAAATATTCTTCCACTTAAAAGTGCTAATAAACTATGGAAAGCACTCTTTCTGTGTATCTTTACATACATATAACTGAAACCACTGATGTAAAATTCATGTGTTGGGGTGGTCCTAAGATGGCAGAGGAATAGGACAGGGAGACCAATTTCTCCCCAACAAATTCATCAAAAAATCTCAACTTCTACAAAACAACTTCTGAATGCTGGCAGAAGACCCCAGGCACCCAGAAAGGCAGCCCATTCTCTTCGAAAGGAGGTAGGACAAAATCTAAAAGACAAAAAGAGAGACAAAAGAGTTAGGGACAGAGACCCATCATTTAGAGGGAATCGTGAGGAGGAGAAGTTTCCAAACTGTAGGAAACCCTCTCACAGGCGGGTCTGTGGGGAATTTCGGAATCTCAGAGGGCAACACAATCAGGATAAGGAAAAAAAGAAAAAACACAGAATACACGCCTAACTGCAGCTGCCAGCGGAGAAGTAGCCCAGATGCTTTTGTTGGCCACCAGCGAGCAGGGGCTGGACAGGGAGGCGTGGGCTGCATAATCAGTGCTTAGGGTAAGGACCTGGACTGAATGCCCTGAGGACAATCCGAGGGAGCAAATTTGAGACAGCAGTCTAAACTGTGGGATCGCCAGAGAGAAAAAAAAAGAGAGAGAGAGAGAACTTTCCCGTGAAAGGCTCTAACGTGCAGACCGGCCTGCTCACACAACAAAGGATTGAGCGAATACCAAACAGGCTGCTCCCGCCGCCAGAGGCATAGAGGCAGGTGTGCGACAGCCAGAGCCGGAAGGCAAGGGGCTGCTGCAATCTCAGTCACAGAGACCGGCATCCTCCACCAAAATGTGAGCAGGCTCCCAGTTGCTAACCACGTCTTCCTGGGATCCTGGATGGTTGACATCTGCCAGGAGGGTCGCACTCAGAGATCAGCTCCCCAGAGGAGACACATGGCACACCTGAGACGGTGCTCTTGCGGTGCACCCGGGAAACCGAGTGGCTCAGACTGGGGAGGTGATTAAGATACACGGCCCACGTGGGACAGTGCACTTGCCAAACACCTGGTTGTCTGAGCTGCTCAGACCTGGGAAGGGCACAAAACGCATGCCCAACCAAGTCTGTGCCATTGCAGAGTACCCATGAACCTGAGCAGCTTAGATCTGGGAGGTGCACGAAATGCAGGGTCCTCTTTGGACAATGCCCCCGCAGAGCATCCTGGAGACTGAGCAGTGTAGACCCAGGAAGCACATCCTGCCTTGAGCTGGGGCAAACCCAATCCATACATGTGAGTACTCCCCACACACACCAGCGATATTTGTTTGAGGTGTTCCTTCCTCCCCACAACACAACTGAACAGGTGAGTCTGACCCTTGTGTCAGGGCAGAAATTAGACAATGAAGAGGCTTGCAAACAGGAAGCCAAAATAAACAAAGAAGGGGGAATCACTCTGGAAGTGACTGGTGCAACAGATTAAAACCCTGTAGTTAACACTGAATAAGCATGGAAGGGGCCTATAGACCTTGAGAACAAGTACAAGCTGGAACAAGGAACTATCTGAAACTGAAATGACCCCACACTGCCCACAACAGCTCCAGGGAAATTCCTAGATATATTTTTACTATTATCACTTTTTAATTTTTTAATTTAACTTCTTTATTACTCTTTTAATTTTCATTTTTATAACCTACTATTATCTTGCAAAAGAAGACTTTATTTTAAAGTAAATTTCATATATATATATTTATAATTTTTGTGATTTTTAAAATATTTTTAATATTTTTTTTGAGAGTCTAACCTCTAATATCCATTTTGGATACTGAAGATTAGGTTCTTAAAAGTACAAAATTGATAACAAATACCAAAAAGCAAAGATTACTGGCTTAATTTCTCTCTCCCCTTTTGACTCTCCCTTTTCTCCTCCAGGTCAACTCTAGCTCCTCCCTCCCCCTTCTCTTCTCTACTTAACTCTGTGAATCTCTCTGGGTGTTCCAGGCTGTGGAGTACACTTAGGAAACTGATTACTGGCTAGATTGATCTCTCCCTTTTTGACTCCCCCTCTTCTCCTCCTGGTCATCTCTCTCTCCCTCCTCCCTCTTCTCTTCTCTATGTAACTCTGTAACTCTCTCTGGGTGTTCCAAACTGTGGAGAGCACTTAGGGAATTGATTACTGGCTATATTACTCTTTCCCCCTTTGACTCCCACTCTTCTCCTCCTGATCACCTCTATCTCCCTTCTGCTTCTTCTCTTCTCTATGTAACTCTGTGAACCTCTCTGGGTGTCCCTCACTATGGAGAATTTTCACCATTAACCTAGATGTTTTACCATCTGTGCTGTATGGTTGGAGAAGTCTTTGAGGCTACTGTAAGAATAAGACTGAAAGCCAGAGGCAGGAGGCTTAACTCCAAACCTAGAGAATATCAGAGAACTTCTGATTCCAGGGAATATTAATCGACAAGAGCTCACACAAAAGCCTCCATACCTACACTGAAACCAAGCTCCACCCAAGAACCAACAAGTTCCAGAGCAAGACATACCACACTAATTCTACAGCAAAGCAGGAACACAGCCCTAAGCATTAAAAGACAGGCTTCCCAAAGCCATGCCAAACCCATAGACACCCCAAAACTCACTACTGGACACTTCATTGCACTCCAGAGAGAAGAGATCCAACTCCATCCACCAGAACACAGACACAGACTCCCCTAACTAGGAAACCTTGACACGTCACTAATCCAACCCCACCCACAGGGAGCAGGCTCCACAATAAAGAGGAACCATGAACTTCCAGCCTACAGAAAGGACACCCCAAACACAGCAATCTAAACAAAATGAAAAGGCAGAGAAATATTCAGCAGATAAAGGAACATGATAAATGCCCACCAAACCAAAAAAAAGAGGAAGAGATAGGGAGTCTACTTGAAAAAGAATTCAGAATAATGATAGTACAGATGATCCAAAATCTTGAAAACAAAATGGAGTTACAGATAAATAGGCCAGAGACAAGGACTGAGAAGATGCAAGAAATGTTTAACAAGGACCCAGAAGAAATAAAGAAGAGTCACTCAATAATGAATAATGTGATAACTGAGATCAAAAGCACTGTGGAGGGAACCAACATTAGAATAACTGAGGCAGAAGGTAGGATAAGTGAGGTAGAAGATAGAATGGTGGAAATAAATGAAGCAGAGAGGAAAAAAGAAAAAAGAATTAAAGGAAATGAGGACAACCTCAGAGAAATCTGGGACAATGTTAAATGCCCCAATATTTGAATCATAGGAGTTCCAGAAGAAGAAGACAAAAAGAAAGACCATGAGAAAACACTTGAGGAGATAATAGTTGAAAACTTCCCTAAAATGAGGAAGGAAATAGCTACCCAATTCTAAGAAACCCAGAGAACCCCAAACAGGATAAACCCAAGGCAAAACACCCCAAGACACATATTAATCAAACTAAGATCAAATGCAAAGGGCAAATATGAAAAGCAGCAAGGGAAAAGCAACAAATAACACACAAGGGGATCCCCATAAGCATAACAGCTGATCTTTCAACAGAAACTCTTCAGGCCAGAAGGGAATGGCAGGACATACTTAAAGTGATGAAAGAGAAAAACCTACAACCCAGATTACTATATCCAGCAAGGATCTCATCCAAATATGAAGGAGAAATCAACAGCTTTATAGACAAGCAAAAGCTGAGAGAGTTCAGCTCCACCAAACCAACTTTTCAACAAATGCTAAAGGATCTTCTCTAGACAGGAAACACAGAAAAGGTTTATAAACTCAAACCCAAAACAGCAAAGTAAATGGCAATGGGATCATACTTATCAATACCTACCTTAAATGTAAATGGGTTGAATGCCCCAACCAAAAGACAAAGACTGGCTGAATTGATACAAAAACAAGACCCCTATATATGCTGTCTACAAGAGACCCACCTCAAACCAAGGGACACATACAGACTGAAAGTGAAGGCCTGGAAAAAGATATTTCATGCAAATGGAGACCAAAAGAAAGCAGGAGTAGCAATACTCATATCAGATAAAATAGACTTTGAAATAAAGAGCATGAAAAGAGACAAAGAAGAACACTACATAATGTTCAAAGGATCAATCCAAGAAGAAGATATAACAATTATAAATATATATAAACCCAACATAGAAGCACCTCAATACGTAAGGCTGCTGCTGCTACTGCTAAGTCACTTCAGTCGTGTCCAACTCTGTGTGACCCCATAGACAGCAGCCCACCAGGAATATGTAAGGCAAATGCTAACAAATATGAAAGAGAAAATTAACAGTAACACAATAATAGTGGGAAACTTTAATACCCCACTCACACCTATGGATAGATCAACAAAACAGAAAATTAGCAAGAAAACACAAACTTTAAATGATACAATGGAACAGTTAGACCTAATTGATATCTATAGGACATTTCAGCCCAAAGCAATGAATTTCACCTTTTTGTCAAGTGCACATGGAACAGAACATTCTCCAGGATAGACCACATCTTAGGCCATAAATCTATCCTTGGTAAATTTTTTTAAAAATTGAAATCATTTCAAGCATCTATTCTGATCACAATGTAGATTAGATGTCAACTACAGGAAAAAAACTATTAAAAATGCAAACATATGGAAGCTAAACAACATGCTTCTGAATAACCAATGAATCACAGAAGAAATAAAAAAGGAAATCAAAATATGCATAGAAACAAATGAGAATGAAAACATGACAACCCAAAACCTATGGGATTCAGTAAAAGCAGTGCTAAAGGGAAGGTTCATAGCAATACAAGTTTACCTCAAGAAACAAGAGAAAAATCAAATAAATAACTTAAATTTACACCTAAATCAACTAGAAAAGGAAGAAATTAAGAACTCTAGGGTTAGTAGAAGGAAAGAAATCATAAAAATTAGAGCAGAAATAAGTGAAAAAGAAACAAAGGAGACTATAGCAAAAATCAACAAAACTAAAAGCTGGTTCTTTGAGAAGATAAATAAAATAGAGAAACATTAGCCAGACTCATCAGGAAAAATAGGGAGAAGGATAAAATCAACAAAATTAGAAATGAAAATGGAGAAATCACAACAGACAACACAGAAATACAAAGAATCATAAGAGACTACTATCAGCAACCATATGCCAATAAAATGGACAACTTGGAAGAAATGGATGAATTCTTAGAAAAGTATAACCTTCCAAAACTGAACCAGGAAGAAATAAAAAATCTTAACAGACCCATCACAAGCATGGAAATTGAAACTGTAATAAAAAATCTTCCAACAAACAAAAGCCCAAGACCAGATGGCTTCACAGGTGAATTCCATCAAAAATTTAAACAAGAGCTAACACCTATCCTACTCAAACTCTTCCAGAAAATTGCAGAGGAAGGTAAACTCCCAAACTCATTCTATGAGACCACCATCACCCTAATACCAAAACCAGACAAAGAAGCCACCAAAAAAAAGAAAGAAAGAAAACTACAGGTCAATATCACTGATGAACATAGATGCAAAAATCCTCAACAAAATTCTAGCAAACAGAATCCAACAACATATTAAAAAGATCATACATCATGACCAAGTGGAC
This sequence comes from Bison bison bison, assembly GCF_000754665.1. Classification (NCBI taxonomy): domain Eukaryota; kingdom Metazoa; phylum Chordata; class Mammalia; order Artiodactyla; family Bovidae; genus Bison; species Bison bison. The sequence continues at coordinate 581,166 of NW_011494753.1, forward strand.
TTTATCCCAGGGATGCAAGGATTCTTCAATATTTGCAAATCAATCAATGTGATACACCACATTAACAAATTGAAAGATAAAAACCATATGATTATCTCAATAGATTCAGAGAAAGCCTTTGACAAAATTCAACACCCATTTATGATAAAAACTCTCCAGGAAGTAGGCATAGAAGGAACATACCTCAACATAATAAAAGCCATATATGATAAACCCACAGCAAACATTATCCTCAATGGTGAAAAACTTAAAGCATCTCCCCTAAAGTCAAGAACAAGACAAGGGTTCCCACTCTCACCACTACTATTCAACATAGTTTTGGAAGTTTTGGCCACAGCAATCAAAGAAGAGAAAGAAATAAAAGGAATCCAGATTCGAAATGAAGTAAAAACTCTCACTGTTTGCAGATGACATGATTCTCTACATAGAAAACCCTAAAGACTCCACCAGAAAATTACTAGAGCTAATCAATGAATATAGTAAAGTTGCAGGATATAAAATTAATACACAGAAATCCCTTGCATTCCTATACACTAACAATGAGAAAACAGAGAAATTAAGGAAACAATCCCATTCACCATTGCAACAAAAAGAATAAAATACTTAGGAATAAATTTACCTAAAGAAACAAAAGACCTATACATAGAAAACTATAAAACGCTGATTAAAAAAATCAAAGATGACACAAATAGATGGAGAAATATACCATATTCATGGATCAGAAGACTCAATATAGTGAAAATGAGTATACTACCCAAAGCAATCTGCATTCAATGCAATCCCTATCAAGCTACCTGGTATTTTTCACAGAACTAGAACAAATAATTTCACAGTTTGTATGGAATACAAAAAACCTCACATAGCCAAAGCAAACTTGAGAAAGAAAACTGGAACTGGAGGAATCAACCTGCCTGACTTCAGACTATATTACAAAGTTATAGTCATCAAGACAGTATGGTACTGACACAAAGACAGAAATGTAGAGATCAGTGGAACAAAATAGAAAGCCCAGAGATAAATTCATGCACCTTGTGGATAGCTTATCTTTGAGAAAAGAGGCAAAAATATACAATGGAGAAAATATAATCTCTTTAACAAGTGGTGCTGGGAAAATTGGTCAACCACTTGTAAAAGAATGAAACTAGAACACTTTCTAACGTCATGCACAAAAATAAACTCAAAATGGATTAAAGATCTAAATATAAGACTAGAAACTATAAAACTCCTAGAGGAAAACACAGGCAAAACACTCTCTAACATAAATTACAGCAAGATCCTCTATGACCCAGCTCCCAGTGTAATGGAAATAAAAGCAAAAATAAACAAATGGGACCTAATTAAACTTAAAAGCTTTTGCACAATGAAGGAAACTATAAGCAAGGTGAAAAGACAGCCTTCAGAATGGGAGAAAATAACAGCAAACAAAGCAACTGACAAAGAATTAATTTCCAAAATGTACAAGCAGCTCATGCAGCTCAATACCAGAAAAATAAATGACCCATTCAAAAAATGGGCCAAAGAACTAAACAGACATTTCTCCAAGGAAGACATACAGATGACTAACAAACACATTAAAAGATGCTCAATATCACTCATTATCAGAGAAATGCAAATCAAAACCACAATGAGGTACCATCTCACGTTGGTCAGAATGGCTGCTATCAAAAAGTCTACAAACTATAAACGCTGGAGAGGGTGTGGAGAAAAAGGAACCCTCTTACACTGTTGGTGGGAATGCGAACTAGTACAGCCACTATGGAGAACAGTGTGGAGATTCCTTAAGTGAAGTGAAGTGAAGTGAAGTCGTTCAGTCGTGTCCAATGCTTTGTGACCCCATGGACTATAGCCCACCAGGCTCCTCCATCCATGGAATTTTCTAGGCAAGAGTACTGGCGTGGGTTGCCATTTCCTTCTCCGTGGGATCTTTCCAACCCAGGGATTGAACCTGGGTCTCCCTCATTTTGGGCAGACGCTTTACCGTCTGAGCCACCAGGAAAGCTCCAGAGATTCCTTAAAAAACTGGAAATAGAACTGCCATATGACCCAGCTGGGCATACACACCAAGGAAACCAGAATTGAAAGTGACATGTTTTCCCCCTGTGTTCATTGCAGCACTGTTTCCAATAGCTAGGACATGGAAGCAGCCTAGATGTCCATCAGCAGACGAATGGATAAGAAAGCTGTGGTACATATACACAATGGAATATTACTCGGCTATTAAAAAGAACACATTTGAAACAGTTGTAATGAGGTGGATGGAACTGGAGCCTATTATACAGAGTGAAATAAGTCAGAAAGAAAAACATCCATATAGTATATTAACACATATACATGGAATTTAGAAAGATGGTAATGATGACTCTATACGTGAGATAGCAAAAGAGACACAGACATAAAGAACAGAATTTTGGACTCTGTGGGAGAAGGCCAGGGAGGGATGATTTGAGAAAATACCATTGAAACATGTATATTACCATATGTGAAATAGATGACCAGTCCAAGTTTGATGCATGAAACAGGGCACTCAAAGCCAGTGCACTGGGACAACCCTGAGGGATGGGATGGGGAGGGAGGTGGGAGGGGGATTCAGGATGTGGGACACATGTACACCCATGGCTGATTCATGTCAATGTATGGCAAAAAACACCACAATATTGTAAAGTAATTAGCCTGCAATTAAAATAAACTAATTAATTTTAAAATTAAAAAAACTAGATGTCCATCAGCAGACGAATGGATAAGAAAGCTGTGGTACATATACACAATGGAGTATTACTCAGCCATTAGAAAGAATACATTTGAATCAGTTCTAATGAGGTGGATGAAACTGGAGCCGATTATACGGAGCGAAGTAAGCCAGAAAGAAAAACACCAATATAGTATACTAACGCATATATGGAATTTAGAAAGATGGTAACGATAACCCTCTATGTGAGACAGCAAAAGAGACACAGTCTTTTGGACTCTGTTGCGGGGCGGGGATGATTTGGGAGAATGGCATTGAAACATGTATAATATCATATAAGAAATGAATCGCCAGTCCAGGTTCGATGTAGATGACTGAAAAGGGTTGCCATTCACTTCTGCAGGGGAATTTCCAGACCCAGGGATAGATTCCGGGTCTTCCCCATTGCAGGCAGATTCTTTACCATATGAGCCACAGGGAAGCCTTAAAATTCATAGATAGCACTGAGTTCTACCTACTTCACTAGTTTAAATGAATGCAACTTACCTTTAGCATTATATTCAGAAAAAATACATAAGTTTCAAGTCCCCAGTAATCAAAAATACTAAACTAGATAACCACCGGAAAGATTCTTTTACCAGAGGTAATGCAGTGCATAAAAAGAGGATTTCCAGAACTTGCTGTTAGAACCTAGGCACACACGGACCACACTGACATCAGCCACTCTTCACAACGGTTTGCTCTGCCGACAGTCCATCAGTCAACTCTACTAGCCTGAGTCCAGCAGGAAAGTTCATGGTGCACCAGAGTCACCAGCTTAAGCTGTTACTGTTTTCTCTTCTTTACTGAAAGGCTGTCCTTAGCTAGGATTTACCCATTACAGGCCAAGATGGACACTTTTATTATGCTGTTCTTCAGGCTTTGTCTGAGTCAGCATCTTCTCTCTAGCTTCAGCATGTACAGAAGGATTCCATAGAGAAAAGCTAATTATGTAGGGGTCTTCTATTTTAGGTTGGCCAAACAAATGAGCAATGCACACCTTAACACTGCCAACCACTTTACTTTTCAAAAGCTAAATAGATTTTACACCCAGTATTGCAGTCTCTGGGTTTAGGGGACTTGTTGGATCAATCTTGTAGAAAACTCACCTTGCACACATCAATACTTGCCAAATACAATTATTATCCCACCTCCACTTTGCAATGGAGAAGGAAATGGCAACCCACTCCAGTGTTCTTGCCTGGAGAATCACAGGGACGGAGGAGCCTGGTGGGCTGCCATCTATGGTGTCACACAGAGTTGGACACCACTGAAGTGACTTAGCAGCAGCAGCAGCCACTTTGCAAATACTCTCTTCACATCTATTTCACCTTTTTGTGTTCTGAGTGTGTGCTCAGTCACTGATTCATGTCCAGCTCTTTGCAACCCCATGGACTGTAGCCCTCTAGGCTCCTCTGTCCATGGGATTCTTCAGCCAAGAATACTGGAATGGGTAGCCATTTCCTTCTCCAGGGGATCTTCCCAACCCAGGGATCGAACCCACGTCTCCTGCATTGGTAGGCAGGCTCTTTACCACTGAGTCACCTGGGAAGCCCCCAGTTCACATGAGATGGGATCAACTAGCTGGTGAAAGATGGGAATATCAAACACCAAATGTGGACAGTCACCATCTGGGTAGTTATCAGGGATGTAAACTTAAATACACCACCTTGATAGAGTCCATGCCCTGCAAACATGACTCCAAACCGCAGTAATGCAGATTGATAGGAAGGCAGCACATAGACACCTGGTGACTTCTGCTTCATACTCAAGGTAAAATCCACAAGAAGGAAGTATTCCAAGTAGAAAGGTCCATAAGAAGCATGGATGCCATTTGTGTTGCTGGGGCAGGAGATGTAGGTTTGATTATGGGCAGAGCATTTTGGGGGGAAGAGAAGGCAGCTGTTTATTTGGAGCAGTGTGTGGAGGACCGGTTTTCACATCCCAGCACTGTCTGCTCTTCACCATCAGATCGTTTGCATACAGAACTTGTAAACGTGCTCAGTTTACAAGCAAGCTTCGGGAGTTGGTGATGGACAGGGAAGCCTGGCATGCCGCAGTCCAGGGGTCACAAAGAGTTGGACACAACTGAACTGAAATGAATTGAAGCATGCTCCAGAAAGGGTGATAACTTGTACTCCAAACAAAGAAATTCAGTGCTCTGTGTCATCAAACTCTTTCATGTTCAGAATTCACTTTACATTGGTGTTTTCAAGGCAGTGCTCCTGGCTGCCCAATGAGCCAGCACTGTCACAGCCCTACAGTATCTCTGGTTGTCTGGCCCCTACAAGCGGGATCTTAGTTCCCCGATCAGAGATGGAACCCTGGAGTAGAAGTACGGAGTTTCAGCCACTGGGCCACCAGGGGAAGTCCCAGACCCACTCTGAACTTTACTTGGCTTCTTCAAGAGCTAAAAAGATGTAAACACCTGGCATTCTGTTCAAAATGGAACATGGTAATAGTCACCACTCATGAAAAACAGGGAAGGCCCTGAATGACATTGTTTGGAACACAATCCCCGACCCTATCTCCCCCCTACCCCTACCCTCTATAGGAACCCCGCCCCATTACAGAGATAGGAAACTGAGGTGTGGATTCCACAAACCTGAGTTGGCAGCCCTGTGGGATTCTCAGCAAGGGCACTAGGGAGGAACTAGAGAACCAAGGAAAGAATAAGTTGTATTCTTATGAACAAGCGCCAGCCCAGTGAGACTCATCTAGAAACCTGGGGCCCAGCAGGTTCATTGTGGGTAATAAACAGGGGGGCTCACTGCCATAGTGCCTCCCAGATCACTAAGCAGGTTCATAAACAGAAGAAGCCTGGAGGCAGAAAGCAGCTGGGCTTGGCTTCCCCCATGCCCTCTATGAGGGCTCTGGTCTAGGCCAGTCTGCACAGCTTGTTGATGACTGCTCTCCTGACCCTTCCAAGCATCCAGGAATTGATGACCCAGAAGAGAGAGTGAATAATAATCAGAATTTTACACAGAGGCTCAGAGAGGTTGTATAAGTTACCCAGAGTCATACAGCCCACTAGTAAAAGACTGGGGTTTCAATGTCAGACGTCTGCTCTTCGAAATACCCCAGCTTCCTGAGACAGCAGCCCTTAGACCTACTCCATCACCTGACATGCTGATCCATTTGGCATTTTGGTATCAACAGGTGTAGAAGGAAGACGCCTGTCAGAAGCCACCAGAGTCTATGCCCTGGATTTTGCAGTGAAATGAAGCCAGGTGGGTTGGAGAAAGGAAGCAGCATGTTTGGTAAGGTATTACACAGGGTGGGGCGGCAGAGGGGCACACCGATGGAGCAGTCATTAAGTTGTCTCCCAGGAGACTTGAAGCTCTAAAGAGAGCAGCTCCAAGTGCTTTCTAGGAAAGGAGAATTTTTGAAGGACTTGACGCTACATTTCTCCCTTCCCCTCTTGTCAAACATCTTTTGCTAAACTCTGATTTTTAGCAAAAGCAGGAGTTTTATACTCAGCGTCCCTTCTCACATTAAATATAGCCCTGATTCTTATCTTTCTAGCCCTGGAAGAATTTGACATGTTATTGACATTAGGGAAATCAGTTGAGGAGACAATGTCAGATCGTCTGGGCTGAGAGCTTGAAGAAGTTATTTTCAAACAAAACAGCAGCCATAAAAGGGAAATGGGAAGCTGTGTGTGAGGAAGCCGGGGAAAGGAAGAGACCAGCTCAGCCCCTCCACCCCTTGCCCAGCAACAGGGGGCAAATACATCACAAGGAGGTGTCAGAGAGTCTACACAGAAGGATTCTGAGCTTCAGACCATCACCTGCTTCCAGACATCAAATGAAATCATAGAGCACTTTGAAGACATAAAATATTCAGGGGCCATAAGTGTCATAATTATTGTTACTCTTGTTGCTTAATCAGTGGAGCTGGGTGTCTGTCTTGGGGAGGATACTTTCAGACAGAGGTGAATGAGAAATGTCTTTACTACACATTCAGGCTGTCTTCTCTATATCTGTCAGCTCCCACATAAGAGTCAGACTATAAACAGAGAACAACAGAAGGATGCTGCTGTGTATTCATAATAGCCATCCATCAGGTGTGCACAGCTGATCACAGCCTGCACAGCATTTCCATTCCCATCAGCTTGCACGTCCCCAGCACCGTCCCCTAGTCATGGAGTTGGGACTTGAGTCCTCTCCCCAAGGTCAAGGACAGGACTCGGCCTTTCTGCCTTTGCCTCTGTGACATAAGAACTCTGCCCTCCATATACCCTAAAGTGAAAGTGAAGTCGCCCAGTCATGTCCAACTCCTTGCAACCCCATGGACTGTAGCCCACTAGGCTCCTCCATCCATAGGATTCTCCAGGCAAGAATACTGGAGTGGGTTGCCATTTCCCACTCCACCATATACCCTAAGGAAATCGTAATAGAAAAAGACACATGTACCCCAATGTTCACTGCCACGGTATTTACAATAGCTAGGACATGGAAGCAACCAAGATGTCGATTGACAGAGGAATGGATAAAGAAGATGTGGTATATACATATATAGAATGGAATATTAGTCATAAGAAGGAACACATTTGAATCAATTCTAATGAGGTGGATGAACCTAGAGCCTATTATACAGAGTAAGTCAGGAAGAGAAAAACAAATATCGTGTATTAACGCATATATGTGGAATCTAGGAAGATGGTACCGATGAAACTATTTGCAGGGCAGCAGTAGAGATGCAGACAGAGAGAACAGACATATGGACACTACCCACAGGGGGAAGCAGCTGAAGATCCAGCCACCCACTCACTGGGGTGGGCAAAGGAGAGACAGAGACAGTGTGTCCTTGATGACCATCCCGGGACCCTGAATCAGCCAACCCCAGAGCCTGTGCTAAGTTCAGCTTCTCAAGACATAAGATGATAGATGTCTTTATTGCATAAGCGGCTGTGGGTCAAGTGTTCTGCTTCTTGCCGAGAGCATCCTGATTAATTCAGCTCCTGGCAGGCAGCAGCTGGACATATCTGAGCTGTCCACTCAAGCAACCGAAATCCAAACTAATAAAAGCAGTTAACACAGACTGCGCTCACTATGCCAGGCTCTCTGCCAAATGGTTTATATGGATTATTTCTATCAGTCCTCATAGCCATCCTATCAGATGGTTACTTACGGGGAAGATTCATTTACAGATGTGGAAACTGAGGAAGAGACTGTTTAAAAAACTCCTTCAAAGATAGTGACAGAACCAGAATATGAATCCAGGAATCTGACCCCAACATTTACAGTATCAAAGTCACACTGAGATGCTGCGTGTTGAAGACTTGTTGTTGTTCAGTTGCTAAGTTGTGTCTCACTCTTTTCGACCCCATGGACTACAGCATGCCAGACTTCCCTGTCCTTCACCATCTCCTGGAGTTTGCTTAAACTCATCAAGTCCATTGAGTCAATGATGCCATCCAACCATCTCATCCTCTGTTGTCCCCCTTCTCCTCCTGTCCTCGATCTTTCCCAGCATCAGGGTCTTTTCCAATGAATCAGCTATTCGCACCAGATGGCCAAAGTATTGGAGTGTGTTGAACCCTGCTGGTGTTCAAACAGGCCCTCCTCCTTCAAGAACGGTGGGGCTGAATTTGGTCAATAGGTTTTTACCATCCAGGTCAATGTGTTCATATCCACCAACCAAGGTACTAACCCATCCTGAAAGCATCTGCCAAGAAAGAAATGCCAGCTTCCCACTGGAGGATCAATGGTAGGGCTGGCAGCCTCAGGTGGGGCTTCTGGTCAGCCTCAGAGATCTTGAATATGTCCTATTCTCAGAGGGAGTTGGGGCCCAAGGAAGAAGCAGTTGGTTATCTTTTCTGTTCAGATTCTCCTGCCCTGTGAACTACACTGCAGTAACCCCAGCTGCAAATCAGGACCCATCTGCTCATTTTAAATTCACCTGGACAAGAGCAGGGGATTTAAATGGCAACTCCTCATGTTCCAGTCACTTTACAGGGCTCATCTCTGCTTCCTTTAGTTTTTGAAATGCAGAAATTCTGCATAGATTTTAGAGAGGACTGTGTTTTAAAAATTGAACAGGTATAAAATATCAGCCTTCATACATACAATACATAGACTTTGTCCAGATGAATTCCAAACTCCAGGGCCATAATATAAAGTCAATTCAATCAGTTAATGAAATAAGAAAAAAAATGTCAGCCAGATTTTGTTGTTTTTTTGTTTTAATTTATATAGATAACTAGTCTGTAGACTTTACTTTTCTTTTCCTTTTTAAAAAATTTTTATTGAAATATAGTTGACTTATAATGTTGTGTTAGTTTCAGGTGTACAGCAAAGTGACTCAGTTATATATGTATGTGTATATATATATAGTTCTTCCTTCTTTACATTCTCTTCCATTTTAGGTTATTAACAAGATATTTAGTAGAGTTCCCTGGGCTATACAGTAGGTCCTTGTTGGTTAATGATTTTATATATAGTGTTGTTGTTTTTCAGTCGCTTAGTCATGTGCATATTTAATTTATTTATTTACATAAATTTTACTTTTCAGCTTCCTATTCTAGCTAGGGCTTTCCCTGGTTGCTCACATGGTAAAGAATCTGTCTGTAATATGGGAGACCTGGGTTCAATCCTGGGGTTGGGAAGATCCCCTGGAGAAGGGAATGGCTACCCACTCCAGTATTCTTGCCTGGAGAATCCCATGGACAGAGGAACCTGGTGAGCTATAGTCCATGGGGCTGCAAAGAGTTGGACATGACTGAGTGACTAACACACACACATTCTAGCAAGTAGCTAAAAGCATGGTAACATGTCTATTTATTTAAAATATGTGTATATATATATATATGTATGTATAGACACACAGCCACATCTGCTCCTAATATGCTCACAGTCTCAAAATCTTTGTGACATTTTCCTTGATCCCAGAATATGTATGCTTTTGACAAATACTGAATGAGATTCTGTGTTAGCTGGGGCTTGTGTTAGGCATCAAGACTCTGCCACCCTGGGCAGAGTGATGCAGTTTCGGCATCACCTGAAAGCTGTCTAGAAACACAGCATCTCAGCCCTACCCCAGCCCTGCTGACTCAGACTCAGGTGGCTCCACTTCATTGCTCTAGAGGATAAGATGACAGATGAGACTCGGTCCATGTCCTCAATGAGTTCAGACACTAGAGGAAGAGAGGAACATGAAACTGGGGACTTGCAATCCGCAGTGCTAACTGCCATGAGGGAATCAAGCTAAGCAGGTTCTGAATGTCCAGAGGAGGGATGTGCTGGCTCTGAGATGTCAGGCAAGGCTCCTGGCAGGAAGTGAACCCGAGCTGGCCACAGTGGAGTGGGAGGTGCCCTCCTGAGAAGATATGGGCAATGGTTCACAAGAAGAGGAGCCCCTGGGACTTCCCTAGTGGTCCAGTGCCTAAGACTCTGTGCTCCCAATACAAGGAACCCAGGTTCGATCCTTGGTAGGGGGAACTCAGATCCTGCATGTTGCATTGCAGGGCCAAAAAAAGTCTCTGGAGGCTCCTGGATGCTCATCTCTGACAATACAAACAACAGTCCCTAGAGAAAGGCCAGGCATGGTAGGGTGCAAGGAAAATGGCTTGGCTACCCCATGCACAAGAAGCTTCCACAAAGGGACCCTGTTATGACTTCTCCAGCAGTCCAGTGGCTAAGACTCCATGCTCCCAGTGCAGGGGGTCTGAGTTCCATCCCTGGTCAGAGAACTAGGTCCCACATGCTACAGCTGAGAGTTCACATACTGCAACTAAGACCTGGCATGGTCAAATAAATAAGTAAAGATAATCTTTCTTTTTTTTTTTAAGAAGAGGGTCCCCCCCATTGAAAGAGTGATGCTATCTAGGACATTTTCCACATCCAAAGCCTTGGTGGTAAACACTAGCAATGATACTCTTTAGGCAACAATGGCCTTTGCATACCACAGATAGAGAGGGGACTTCATTTGCATCTCTGAACCTGGGAAGCATGGATGAGTAGCGGTAGAAGGCTGTGTGTACACCAATAGAGATGTGGTCCCTGTGATTGGCCCTAATGTTTTCATTTTCACTAATAATCATGTAGTTTGCACATGCTCCTTGGGTAATCCTTCATCGCACCTTAGTAGGACGCAGGCACATCTGAGTCCCCTATAGAAGAAGCAAATGAGATAAAAAATGCCTCTCTTTTGACCCATCGCATGGAAGAGGTCACTGACACCAAGTAATATCATTTCTGGTACCTTCCAGGAAGGCACACTGGCATAGGACTGACATCAGAGTCAATGGACTCAGCCTGAGACTGAACAGGCTCTGTGAGCAGCCTGGAGGTGATACGTCACAAACTGTGATATGGGAGGTAGATGAAGTTGACATTGCGGGGGCGGCGGGGGGCGGGAGGGTGAGGAGGTCTGCTGTATGCCTAGGGCTGTGCTAGGTGCCTTTCTTTTTTAAAACTTATCTTTTTATCGCTGTGCGGAATCTTCATTGCTGCACATGGACTTTCTCTAGTTGTGGCGAGCAGGAGCTACTCTAGTTGTGGTGCGTGGGCTTCTCATTGCAATGGCTTCTACTGTTGCAGAGTACAGGCTCTAGAGCACATGGGCTTCAGTAGGTGGGCTCAGTAGTTGCAGCTCCCAGGACCTATAGTACAGACTCAATAGTTGTGGCACATGGGCATAGTTGCTCCACAGCACAGGGAATTTTCCTGGACCAGGGATTGAACCCATGTCTCCTGCATTGGCAGGTAGATTCTTAACCATTGGACCACCAGGAAAGTCCCACTAGTTGCCTTTCTTTCTGTGATCCTCACAGCATCCCTGGGTGTCACTTCCCCTCATGACAAATAACAAATCAGAGGTGAGGAAGCCCTCTGTTGGTGCCTGAATCAGACTCCAAACTTCTCCTTCTCCACTCCTGACTATTTCTCACCAAAGGTACTCCCTCCCCCAAAGATTTCTTTTTCCTTCTGCATCCATTCACATCTCTGTTCCTCCCCTTCTCTCTCTCAGCTTCCCTCTCCCGGCCCCCAGACTCTGCATTTCAGGCTTTCAATAACAGTACTCATCACCATGGTGCCCGTGGGTCCCACAGACATCCCATTAGTGCATGCTTCAAGATGCATTTAAATCTACAATTCTACTGCTGGTTATTTTCTGCCTTTTAAAAGCCTTGATCTCGATCTGCACATCAGGTCTTTTCTGTCTTGCAACCCTCTTTCTGAGAGACACTGTGGGGCTTTTACCTCTAACATCCTGTATCTTACTTTCTAGCAAATCCTTAATTTGCAGTTTCCCCCTCAAGGACACATGGGAAGACTTACGGGACCCTAATACTGGGAGGGTAGCAATGCTGAAGCAGGGCCAGAATGGAGTGAAACAGGCAGGGGGCTGAAACCATGTGGCCTGGGGGAGAAAAGCTAGTGAGAGCTTAAATGGTGGTGAAGGAGGACACCGAGGTGGTTCATAGAAAGACCGTGCCCAACGTCCAATACAAGAACAAAGTTTCAACACAAATGAGATGAACGAGTTACTTGAGGCAAGTTGTTCCAGAGTTATCCTTTTATGCAGTGCCACGGACAGTTTCTGCAAGTGGAACTTGAAGGAAACTGCAGATCTGATTACATATGGCTTCAAAAGCTCTTTCCCCAGGTACGGAAAGCTGGATGGCCCACCCATAGGCAACACTGCCTATGGTTTGAAACATAATTTTTCTGTCTAATCCTCCTTGCATGGTTTAATCAAAACAACAAAGGCAGAATGCTGCTCCGCTTCTTCTAAGAGCCCTGGTAACCATTTTCTGAACCTTCTTTGGGTGCATCTGTTTTTGTATTTTGTGGAATAAAGAGAAACATATTCAGACTTCACAGCAGGGTGGATTATTTTCACCTACAAACTAAGGAAGAATGATCTTCTCCCTTCATACACCCCTACACTGATGGCTAAGCAGCTACTGTCAAGTCAGTGGCAAGAGAGAGAAGTAGTCTAGAACAGGGTCACAAACCTTCTGTAAAGGTCAGAGAGTAAGTAGTTGAGGCCACAGACACATGGTCTTGATCACAATTACTCAATCCCACAGCTGCAAGAAAGCAACCATAGATAAACTATAATTGAATGAGCGTAGCTGGGTTTCGGGAGAAGGCAATGGCACCCCACTCCAGTACTGTTGCCCGGAAAATCCCATGGATGGAGGAGCCTGTAGGCTGCAGTCCATGGGGTCGCTAAGAGTCGGACACAACTGAGCGACTTCACTTTCACCTTTCATTTTTATGCATTGGAGAAGGAAATGGCAACCCACTCCAGTGTTCTTGCCTGGAGAATCCCTGGGACGGGGGAGCCTGGTGGGCTGCTGTCTATGGGGTCGCACAGAGTTGGACACGATTGAAGCAACTTAGCAGCAGCAGCAGCAGCAGCAGCAGCTGGGTTTCAATATTTGAATTTCATATAATTTTCACATATCATAAAATATTATTCTCCCTTTGCTTTTTTGCTGTTTAGTCTCTAAGTCATGTCTGATTCTTTTGTGACCCTGTGGACTGTAGCCCACCAGGCTCCTCAGTCCACAGGATTTTCCAGGTAAGAATACAGAAGTGGGTTGCCATGCCCTCTGGGTTGGGATCTTCCCAACCCAGAGATTGAACCCCTGTCTCCTGCATTGGCAGGTGGCTTTTACCACGGAGCCACCAGGGAAGTTTTTTAACTGTTTCAAAATGTAAAGTACAGTCTAGCTCATAGGCCAACAAAAGCAGGCAGCAGGATGGATTTAGACTTTGGGCCATAGTTTGGCAAACCCTGACTTAGTCCCACCCCTCTGATGACCTACAGGGGTAGGATGGAGGGGTTGGAGGAAGATTCAAGAGCGGGGGGATGTATGTATTTGTATACATATAGCTGATTCACTTTGCTGTACAGCAGAAACTAATTCAACACTGTTAAGCAAGTATACTCCGATTTTAAAAACTAATCTACTTCCCAGGATATTAGATGTTCTCCTACTATCAGTGGTTCGTAATCCTATAGGCAAATCAGAATCACCTATGGTTCTTTTATTTAAAATAAAAAATTATAAGGGCCAAAGCTTTTCAAACCTACCTAACTAGAGTCTCAAATTAGAGGATTATTCTCTGGAATTACAATCTCATAATTTAGTGATAATATTTAGAAATAATATTTATATTTCTTAATAGTATTTAGAAATACTATAAATTATTGAATCCCTTACTGATGGACATTTAGGTTGGTTCCAGCTCTTTGCTATGATTGTAAAAAACTGTAGCAAACATCATTGTACATGTATTATCCAATTGTGTCCTTAGGATAAATTCCTAGATTTTTAATTGCTGAACCAAAGAATATAAAAATTTCCAAGTTTCAGCTGTAGCAGATGATGTTGTGAGTTTGCATTGTAAGACACAAAACACAATCCTCTGCTCCAAACTAAAGCTCCATTAAACCTTGGTGTATTTAAAAAAAAAAAAAAAAAAGTGATAAGGGACTTTCCTCATGATTCGGTGGCTAAAACTCCAAGATCCCAATGCAGAGGTCCCAGGTTCCATGCCCGGTCGGGGAACTAGAGCCCACATGCCACAACTAAAAGGTCCTATACATAGCAGATAAGACTTGGTGTAGCCAAATAAATAAATAATTTTTTTAAAGCTTTTAAAAAAGTGATAAGCATCTTGATGGAAGAAAATGAGAGATTAATACATAACCTTAGGCAGGGCTAGAGCTGTGGCCCTTCTGGGCTCCAAGGACATTAATACAAGTAGCCCATATTCAGCTTCAATAGTGGGCTGATGTGAGGCCTGTGAAATCAGGAGCTGGAATAGAATGAGGTGGGGCTCCCTCACTCAAGAACAAATGTTGAAAGAAGCTGGCCCAGCTTCCTGGCTGTATTCAACATTAAGCTGCTGCCCAAGGTAGCAGCATTGGTAAAGAATTCGCCAGCAATGCAGGAGATGCAGGTTCAATCCCTGGGTCAGGAAGATCTCCTGGAGGAAAACTGGCAACTTGCTCCAGTATTCTTGCCTGTAGAACCCCATGGACAGAGGAGCCTGGCAGGCTAAAGTCTACGGGGTCTCGAAGAGTCAGACACAACTAAGTGACAAAGCGTGGTATGGCATGGCAAGGTAGCAGAAGGAATCAGACATTTACGCAGGCAGAACTTGGCCACACTACCCATCGGCTCCAGAACTGACTCTGAAGCATCCCTGTGAGACAGAAGCCCCAAACTTCTATCATAAGTCCTAGTTTTGAGTTGTGAAGCCTAGTTCAGTATAAAACTTCTAGACATAAAGAAGGCGAGTAGGAGAAAAAGAACAAAAAAGGCCAAGAACGGCTCCTCCTCATGAACCATACACTACAATTGTGAGTCATATGAGGACAACTGATGCCATAAAAGACAGACACTGAACACACCTCGGAGATCATTCAGTTCAGAGAAATTTAAGATAATAAAGCAATTTCCTTAAAAAAAAAAAAGCCACTAAGGAATGTGTGGTTAATATTATCAAAAAAAACAATAGAAGTTATAGTTGCATATTTTAAACATTGAGATAAAGATCAATTTTGGATATAAGTTAAAATTTTAAAGAAAAAGAAACTCAAGGTATAATTTACACGTTAGCAGAAGTGAGAGAAAGAAAGAGAGAGACGGAGAACAAAGAAAACTTTACCAGTCCAAGAGAAGACAGGAAAGGAGAAACTAATAAATATGCCACACTATAGAAAATGAGATAGAAGAAGTAAATATATGTCACCCCCAAAAACAGAGAAAATGTAAACTCATTGGACCCATATATTTAAATCAGAGACTATCAATTGGACTTTCTACTTCAATTTTTTACTGATGAAAACAGACATTTACAATCTAACACAACGGACTTCCCTGATGGTCCAGTGGTTAAGAATCCTCCTGCCAATGAAGGGGACACAGGTTCGACCCCTGGTCCAGGAAGATTCCACATGCCTCGGGACAGCTAAGCCTGCATGCCAGTAGACTAGTGAACTGTTAAGAGATTTTAAATGGTCATTGGAGATCTCTCCTGTTAACAAGATTCAGCTTAAATGTAGATTCCCCCCAGTCCCTCTATAAAAACAAAAGAAAAACCCATAGACAACATCTTATAAAAATTAGCTGATAACAGGAATCCCCAGGAGGTCCAGTGGTTAGGACTCTGCACTTTCACTGCTGTGGGCCTGGATTCAATCCCTGGTTGTAGAACTAAGATCCCACAAGCCTCAGTACAGCCAGAAAAAAGAAAACAAAACAAAAAACTAGCTGATAACATTTCCAAGAACTTCAGAATAAGGGCAGGTGGGGGCAGTCAACAAGAGTCTTACGGCTGTGTATGCAGCCCAGGGGCACATGAATGGATTAAGAAATGAGAAATCTAGAAATGCCCTACTTGTGCTCACTTCTAAATGGAAGGAACCCTCAGATGAGGACTCAGCTAGCCAATATGAGGACAACGATCAACAGGAGTGGCCGTTTTCAGGGTCTAATGTGTGAGTTGTCCAAAGATGATGACAGAAGTTCTAGAGTGATTGGTCAGGCAGAAATCTCAAGGAAAGGAGACAGCCCTGCACCAAGGACATTCTGCTAGGAATGAAACACAAATGAATCGGGACAAGAATGCTGAAGGCTGAAGGAGAAGGAAGGTTCAGATATTACCAGGGGAGGGATCTAGAGAGATAGACCTCAGAAAGGAGAATTCAATATAAGAAAGCCATTTACACAATCATCATATTAATAGAATGAATTAAAAGATCATCAGTATAGATTCTGAAAAGAAAATTTAATACCCAGCTTAAAAACTCTCAATAAAATAAAAACTGAGGGATATTTCCTGAAAATGATATACAGAGCTCAACCTAAAACTGCTATCTCACTTACACAGAAATTACTAGCAAGAATTCTTAATCATATTTGTTAATCTATGTATTAGTTGGGTAAAATCATAACACTTTTACTTTCACTAACCAACAGAAATTTAGTTTTTCCTTCAATTATGAATGTAGGTAATAAACCACAGTGGTATTAGAATTACCTATGGCTTGGTCACTAACAGAAATCATAGGTATTTTCATGTCATAGTACAGTGGTTGCAGGAACATCAAAATAGTATTTATGCCTCTCATTGCTTTGAAATCACGGTATTTATTAAGCCTGCCACTATATCTTATATTTAGTGCAGTAATAATATTTCAATAACTACTTCATTAGTTTCCTTTGCAATCCTATGCATTTGATTTTATGCATTTAAACTCTTGATTCAGAGAAGGGTGTTCATAAACTTCACTTGACCACCAGACAGGTTCAATACACAAAAGAAGAGTTATGAAAGTCCTGCATTTGTCACTTCCTAATAAAATTAGCAACAAAACACCAATGTCCACCATCTCCAGGGGTGCAAAGGATTCTCAGGCCAGTAATCTGGCAAATTTGCAAATAATAATCAAGCCCAGCATCGTCTGATTGTCCCCTGTACACACACACACACAGATACTCAATTGTTATTTCTTGCAAAATGAAAAACTAGGGCAGGGAGATGAAGACTGAGAAAGGGATGGAGCTTCCCTATTGGCTCAGGGTGAAGAATCTTCCTGCCAATACAGGGGACATGGTTCGATCCCTGATCTGGGAAGATTCCACATGCCGGGCAGCAACTAGAGCCTGGGAGCTGCAACTACTGAGTGCTGAGGTTCACATACCCTAGAGCCCGCGCTCCTCAACAAGAGAAGCCACCACAATGAGAAGCCCACACACCACAACTAGAGAGTAGCCCCCACTCGCCACAACTAGGGAAACGCCCATGCAGCAATGAAGACCCAGCACAGCCAAAATAGATAAATAAAAAAATTTTTTTAAAAGGAAGGGGAGAATTCATCCCCAGAAGGAAGCAATCCTTCTGCCCCAACACTGGCAGATTCCTCAACGGAGGGCTGCAAGATGCTCCAAGAGAATCCCAACCAGGCCTAGCAGGAGCTGCAGGTGGGATCTGGGAACAAGGCTGCTACCCCCACCCAGTGCCCAGTGCATGTCGGGATCTAGCTGAGGACCCCGCAAAGAGGTACCAGCATCCACTCCTCTTCTACTTCTCCTCTGGCTCTGCTTGCTCCCTTGGACTCCTGAACACGCTCTGGTGCCCTGGCAGACATGGCAGCCTGACCTTGAACTTCTGTCCTTCTGTCTGGAACCCTGAATCCTTATCTGGCTTCAACAAACCCTATCTCCCAAAAATGGGAAGAGAAGGGGTTGGGGTCTGTCCTGGGCTACCAGGGGCTCACTGGAACCAGAGGTCATGATGTTGAAATCAACCTACCAATGAAGATGACCATTGCTTAGTGAAGTGTTGTAAACCTCAGGTTTTCAGAGTATCAAGCAACTATAAACAATATATTTAGGGAGTTATGAAGACAGGAGAGGTGGAACAAACATCTTCACCTGAAGGCATTTAAGTAATATATGAAAATACATGCACTCAAGTCAGAGAAGGAGAAATATTGTATGACATCCCTTATAGGTGGAATCTAAAATGAAATGATACAAATGCACTTACATACAAAACAGAAAGAGACACAAAAACTTAGAGAATAAACTTATGCTTGCCGGGGGAAAGGGATAGTTAGAGAGTTTGGGATGGACATATCCATACTGCTATATTTAAAATGGATAACCAGTAAGGACCTATTGTGTAGTACTGGGAACTCTGCTCAAGGTTTTGTGGCAGCCTGGATGGGAGGGGAGTTTGGGGGAGAATGGATGCATGTATATGTTTGGCTGACTCGCTCTGCTGTGCACCTGAAACTACCACAACGTTGTTAATCAGCTATGCTCCGGTACAAAATTAAAAGATTTAAAAAAATACGTGTGCTTCACAAAGTCAAACCAAGTGAATCTGCAGTTTTTATTCAGCCCTGAGGGCCATCAGTGTGCAACCTACACCAATATGTGCTGCATATTACTCAGTTCAGTTCAGTCGCTCACTTGTGTCTGACTCCTTGCAACCCCATGAATCACAGCACGCTAGGCCTCCCTGTCCATCACCAACTCCCAGAGTCCACCCAAACTCATGTGCATTGAGGTGGTGATGCCATCCAGCCATCTCATCCTCTGTCGTCCCCTTCTCCTCCTGCCCCTAATCCCTCCCAGCATCAGGCTCTTTTCCAATGAGTCAACTCTTCTCATGAGATGGCCAAAGTATTGGAGTTTCGGCCTCAACATTAGTCCTCCCAATGAACACCCAGGACTGGTCTCCTTTAGGATGGACTGGTTGGATCTCCTTGCAGTCCAAGGGACTCTCAAGAGTCTTCTCCAACACCACAGTTCAAAAGCATCAATTCTTCGGTGCTCAGCTTTCTTCACTGTCCAACTCTCACATCCATACATGACCACTGGAAAAACCATAGCCTTGACTAGACTAACCTTTGTTGGCAAAGTAATGTCTCTGCTTTTGAATATGCTATCTAGGTTGGTCATAACTTTCCTTTCAAGGATTAAGCATCTTTTAATTTCATGGCTGCAATCACCATCTGCAGTGACTTTGGAGCCCAAAAAAATAAAGTCTGACACTGTTTCCACTGTTTCCCCGTCTATTCCCTGGAAGTGATGGGACCAGATGCCATGATCTTTGTTTTCTGAATGTTAAGCTTTAAGCCAACTTTATCTCTCTCCTTGTTCACTTTCATCAAGAAGCTTTTTAGTTCCTCTTCACTTTCTGCCATAAGGGTGGTGTCATCTGCATATCTGAGGTTATTGATATTTCTCCCAGCAATCTTGATTCCAGCTTGTGCTTCTTCCAGCCCAGTATTTCTCATGATGTACTCTG
>NW_011494753.1:600780-603548 GCF_000754665.1 Bison bison bison
GTGATCCACACAGTCAAAGGCTTTGGCATAGTCAATAAAGCAGAAATAGATGTTTTTCTGGAACTCTCTTGCTTTTTTGATGATCCAGCGGATGTTGGCAATTTGATCTCTGGTTCCTCTGCCTTTCGTAAAACCTGCTTGAACATCTGGAATTTCATGGTTCACATATTGCTGAAGCCTGGCTTGGAGAATTTTGAGCATTACTTTACTAGCATGTGAGATGAGTGCAATTGTGTGGTAGTTTGAGCATTCTTTGGCATTGCCTTTATTACTCAGTCCTGAGCAAACAAGCTGTGCCCCAAACTATACCTACATACACGGCAGTCTCTGTACACCATAATCTGGACTATTTGTCCCCTGCCAACCCCAGGGAAGCCTGGGGGCTGCCCACTGCCGTCTCAGATTCCTTGTTTCTTGTACTCACCAGCTCAGCTGCTAAGCAGCCTCACAGCTGGGGTCTGGGTAATGACCCAGGTCACCACACTCTCCTCAGAGTCCTCAGGGCCCCTCTTCTCAAAGGCATGCATAATATCACTGCTATCACCAAGGAGAATATCTGGCCAAAGAAGGTGGCATGGAGAATCTAAATATAGTTATCAGACACATGCAATTTCTCCATTGAATAGAGAGTATAGCATCTGGAAATTTCTAAACTCTTGGCATAGAATATATGATTGTGGACTTCATTCATGAACCAATTCTTTTACATAATTCATGCTTATTTAAAAATATCCTTGTCACCTGACAGCCTACAGAAAGGTAGGTTGAGTAGAAAATTATTAATAGCATTAGCACTGCCTGCAAATTGCAGGTTTTAATAGCTCTAGTCACAGCCTCAGAAATAACCAGAGAAGATCATATTAAGGAACTGGAGCAACCCTAAAGGACGAACAGAAAGGGAGACATGGCTGCTGCTGCTGCTAAGTCTCTTCAGTCGTGTCCGACTCTGTGCGACCCCATAGATGGCAGCCCATCAGGCTCCACCGTCCCTGGGATTCTCTAGGCAAGAACACTGGAGTGGGTTGCCATTTCCTTCTCTGAGAGACATGGCAGTGCTTACCATTTACATGGGCTTCCCAGGCGGCGCTAAGTGGTGAAGAATCAGCCTGCCAGTTCAGGAGGCATAAGAGACCAGGTTCGATCCCTGTGTCAAGAAGATCCCCTGAAGGAGGAAATGGCAACCACTTCAATATTCTTGCCTGGAGAATCCCATGGACAGAGGAGCCTGGCGGGCTACAGTCCGTGGGGTCCAAGAGTCAGACATGATTAAGCAACTGAGCTGCGTGCACCATTTCCACAACAGTCTGCTATTTACAAAGGGCTTCCATGCACATTATCCACCATGATGGTCACAGGCGATGTGTGGAGGGCTTATTATCCCGGATCCAGAGGTGAAGAAACCCAGGTCTGCCGTGGTTCTCTCAACACCCCAACTGGTAAGTTCCAAAGCCAGGAGTTGAAGCTGGATGTGTTGGCTCCACCTTCAATGGCTCAGCAAACTTTTCCTATAAAAGATCAGACAGTACATATTTTTTAGGCTTTGAGGTCATGGGTCTCTTTTTTGTAACAAACAGGTCATCCTGTCTGTTTGTTACAATCCTCCTGCATTGCTAGGTGGATTCTTCACCACTAGTGCCACCTGGGAAGCCCATGTAAATGGTAAGCACTGCCTTGTCTCCCTTTCTGTTCAGCGTTTAGGGTTGCTCCAGTTCCTTAATTTGATCTTCTCTGGTTATTTCTGTGACTGTGACTAGAGCTATGTCTGTTTAGAAAGAGACTCACAGCCTTGGAGAATGAACTTATGGTAGGCGGGGGACAGGAGGGGACAGGATATTTAGGAAGTTTGGGATGGACATGTACACTCTGCTATATTTAAAATGGATAACCAACAGTGACCTATTGTATAGCATAGGGAACTCTTTCCAATGTTATGTGGCAGCCTGGATGGGAGGGGAAGCTTGGGGGAGAATGGGTACTTGTATATGAATGGTTGAGTCCCTTCCTGTTCACCTGAAACTGTCACAACATTGTTAATCAGTTAATCAAAATAAAAAGTTTAAAGAAAAATTATATTGTTACATCTGCCAAAACTGCCAAAGACACTGTGTAAACAAATGGGTGTAACCGTGTGTCAATTAAGCTTTATTTACAAAAACAGGCAGAGGGCTGAATTTGGCCCTGACTATAGTTTGATAGGGGCTTCCCTGTTGGCACAGAGGTAGAGAATCCACCTGCCAATGCAGGAGACATGGGTTCGATCCCTGGGTTGGGAAGATCCCCTGGAGGAGGAAATAGCAACCCAATCCAGTATTTTTGCCCAGGAAATCCTATGAACAGAGAAGCCTGGTGGGCTTCAGCCCATGGGGTTGCAAAGAGTTGGACACAACTTAACAACTAAACAACAACAACAACAACAGTAGTTCGGTAGAGATTCCTTCTCTACCATCTTCAAGCAGCCACTCTTCTTTCTAGTTTCATGAATCAGCTCACAGTTGAACTGGTAGAGAAGTAGGAACGGTGCTGAAAAAACAGGAAGCAGAAAGGAAACTGCTGTGATAAGAGAGTCCCAAGAAATGACATTATTTACAAAAGAGTTTGCTCAGGGTCCTGGGTGTTTGAATGTTAGGGAAGAGATAGGAGAGACAACCTGATGTTCATTGCCATAGCCAATTTGCCCATCAACAGATGCATAGAGAAGACACAGTGGGTCATTGCCTGGCACACAGTGGAAGCCACTCTTAGTTCTCTGCACAACAGGTACTCTCTGT
>NW_011494753.1:603648-607002 GCF_000754665.1 Bison bison bison
CTGTATCTTCCCAATTTTGTTTGGAACAATAGTTTCCCAGCCCTTGTGATAAACGGTGACGGGACCTAATCCTATGGTTTTACTCCCACTCCATTTGTCAAACACACAACTTCCTAGGATGCTTAAAGGGAGGAAGCTTCTGTGTCTCTTAGCTCCGGACAATGCAACTTTGGAATCTGCCAGAAGTGCTCAAGAAAGATTTGGTTTTCCTGATTAACAGGGTAGATGATGCAGATAGTCTTATTCCTCCACGTAGCTTCCCATCTTGAACATAGCCATGAAGCCTGGGGTCTGGGGTTTTTGTTGTTCAGTCGCTAAGTCGTGTCTGACTCTTTGTGACCCCATGGACTGCAGCATGCCAGCCTGCTCTGTCCTCTACTATCTCCTGGTGTTTGTTCAGATTCATGTCTATTGAGCTGGTGATGCTATCTAACCATCTTATCCTTTGCCTCCCCCTTCTCCTTTTGCCTTCAATCTTTCCCATCATCAGGGTCTTTTCCAATGAGTCAGCTCTTTGTATCAGGTGGCCAAAGTATTGGAGCTTCACCTTCAGAATTGTGCATGCTCTGTCGCTCAGTCATGTCTGACTCTTTGTGACCCTATGGACTGTAGCCTGCCAGGCTCATCTGTCTGTGGGATTTCCCAGGCAAGAGTACTGGAGTGGGTTGCCATTTCCTTCTCCAGGGGATTTTTCCCAACCCAGGGATCACACCTGGGCCTCCTGCATTGCAGGCGAATTCTTTACCATCTGAGCCACCTCAGCATCAGTCCTTCCAATGAATACTCAGGGTTGATTTCCTTTAGGATTGACTAGTTTGATCTCCTTGCTGTCCAAGGGATTCTCATAAGTCTTCTCCAGCTACAGTAGCCATCTGGTAGCCATACAGGAAACAGCTTTTGTATTAAAGGCAGCAGAGCAATCAGAGAGCAGGAACAGAGGCAAGGTATTGCTTCATAAAATCGTGGAGCCCTGCACCATCCTTGAACCGCCTCTCTTTGGACTCCTCTTTACAGGAAAGAATTAAAAACCTTTATGATGTCTGGTACTGTTACTCTTCTGCTGTTTTTTCCTGAAAAAAATTTCCTCCTCTTTCTTACCTTTTCTCTGTATGTGCAAATTCATTTCATTGTATCAAAGATAATTAATGTATTTCACCTAGAATAATGTCTGGCTCATAGTCATAGTAGGCACTCTGTAAGTCACTGCTCTTCCTGATTCTGCCATTTCTGGTCCTTAAGACTCAGATCCTAATTCTCTTGTACCTTCACAGTTTCAATTATCTGAGTCAATGCTTTAATAAAATGCTTTAATAATGAACCACATAAGGTGAAAGTGAAAGTCGTTCAGTGGTGTCCAACTCTTCGCAACCCCATGGACTATACAGTCCATGGAATTCTCCAGGCCAGAATACAGGAGTGGGTAGCCTTTTCCTTCTACAGGGGATCTTCCCAACCCAGGAATCGAACTCAGGTCTCTCTCATTGCAGGTGGATTCTTTACCAGTTGAGCCACCAGGGAAGCCCAATGAACTACACAAGGTTGCCTAGAATGCATGTTGAAATATCTCTTTTTTTCTGAATATCTTTTCTTCTTTACTATATTATAAACTCTTGAGAGGGTGAAATCTATCAGAGTTTTCCCGCAACAATATTGTATTTGGGCAAATATGCACTGCAAGGAGATCCAACCAGTCCATTCTAAAGGAGATCAGTCCTGGATGTTCTTTGGAAGGAATGATGCTAAAGCTAAAACTCCAGTACTTTGGCCACCTCATTCAAAGAGTTGACTCATTGGAAAAGACTCTGATGCTGGGAGGGATTGGGGGCAGGAGGAAAAGGGGACGACAGAGGATGAGATGGCTGGATGGCATCATCAACTCCATGGATGTGAGTTTGAGTGAACTCCGGGAGTTGGTGATGGACAGGGAGGCCTGGTGTGCTGCAATTCATGGGGTCACAAAGAGTCGGACACGACTGAGAGACTGAACTGAACTGAACTGAACTGAAGATGTCATTTACAAGAAAATAAATGAGTAAAAAAAGTCTATATTGAATTTGTTACAATATTGCTTCTGTTTTATATTTTGTTATTTGTTTTTTTTTTTCACTGTGAGGCACATGGGATCTTAGCTGCTCGACCAGGGATCGACTCTGCAACCTCACATTGGAAGGCAAAGTCCTGATCTCTGGACCACCAAGGAAGTCGTTGTCACTTTTAAATGCACCATTATTTTATGAACCAGAAAGAAAAGAAAAATACTATGTCAATTTAATTATGCCATGTTGTAAACCTAATTTCAGATATGTTAAAATATAGGAGGAAAATATGCCTTTCAGAATGGAGAGACTGAGTGTATAAATGATGGCCGGACTATATAACAAAATAACCATAACTCACCACTTGTTGCAACCAATCCAGAAAATTGCACCACAGTCTGTCACTGTGTCTGTCAGCCCCAGACACTCAAGGTTTGAGCAGTAACTGACAGCTTCCCTGATTCTTGTCCCTGCTCCCAACTTAGTACCAATCAGGAAACCTGTGACTGATCACAGAAGATGCCACACTCTGGTTAGCCTGCCTCCAGCATCCCCATGGCAACAACCTTCACTCAGGCACACCAGAAGCCTTCCCTTTTGCCCACTGTATAGATATCCACTCCTTTTCCTGCTTTTGAATCTCTTCCTAATACCAGGGACGTGACTGGCTCCCTTACTGCAGCAAGTTCAGAAGTCCCACTCAGGGAGTCTGTGTTATTTCCACAGAATCAGTGATTTTCCATAGTAGTAGTTCTCATGGTAGTGTTCATTTGTTCAGCAAGCATTGCTCTTCTGGATTATAGGAAAGGTGCACAATTTGGAGTGAGGGGATATTTAAAAAGAGGGCTTGAGAAGGGAACCACTGATTGTAATAGTTTAGCAGTGGGGTACTCAAGCCTGAACTGAAGGGACAGCTGTGAGGAGACAGAGGAACTGTCGGTTTTTAAAAAATGTACCACATGAGAGTTGTGAGTTAAGTTTTATTTGGAGCAAAATGAGGACTATAGCCCAGGAGACAGCACCTCAGAGAGCTCTGAGAAACTGCTCCAAAAAGACAGGGGTGGGAGGAAGTTCAGGACAGACATGATTTTGGTGAAGGGGGAGTACGTGCAATCAAGAACATTTTTTTTTTTTTTTTTTGCAGAAAGTTTCTGCTAGTCATGGGGAGCAGATGTCACCATGAAGGAATTTAGTGCTTTCCTAGATATGAGGAGATACAAGAAGTGGGCTTATCAAAACGGCTCCTGAAAATATCGAACTATCTGAAGACCTGTCCTGCCACTATTTCCCTGATTACAGATGCCTCATTCCTGCACTC
>NW_011494753.1:607102-612675 GCF_000754665.1 Bison bison bison
ATTCCTTTCAGGGGGTGTTTCAGGTCAACACCCAAAACAGCATATGATTTAATCCTTGTAGAGACAGATGGTAAGTGCCAATCTGTAGTTGACAGAGCATGGATTTGGGTACAGTCTAAAGAAAAGAGATGACACATTTGAGGTGGGAATCAAAGCAGAAGTAGAGGCCACCAGGCTACGAATGGGGGAGAAATCCAAGGGGACCCTGAGAAGTCGATACCAAGCAGGGACCTGTGTGGCTCTGGGGCACAAAGCCTTTCTGTGTCCCCCATTTCTCTGATTACAGGAAAAAGCCTTCATTCAGTCTCCACAACCTTCCCTGAGTTCCACTGGTTCAAGACTCAAGCAGTTGCTAATTAATGAAGGGAGGGAATGGGAAACCAGGGAAAAACAGTTAAGAGGAACAACAGTGCAGGCTTGGGCAAGGTCCTGGTTCCCCATCAAGAGATAAATGCAACAGTATCTTTGAGCTGTTTTCTTGATACTGAAACCCCCTCCAGGTGGGAGAAGTTAAGGTTTATCCATAGTAAGCTGCCCACAAGCATGTAGACCCCAGACCAGTTGAACCTGAAAGTTGATGATGCTGACTCCTTCTCACCTCACCACCCACCCATCAGAAAAATGTCCACGAGCAGACCATGCCCTCTTTGAACTTTTACAATAAAACTTCTCACTGTCCTCTCCAAGATGGGACACATGGTTTTGAGGACATGAATCCGCTGTGGCCCCATTTACCTGGCAAAGCAATAAAGGTATTCTTTTTTTGTGTTCAGATGTTCGGTCATGTCCTACTCTCTGCGACCCTATGGACTATAACCTGCCAGGCTCCTCTGTTCATGGGGTTCTCCAGGCAAGAACATTGGAGTGGGTTGCCATTTCCTCCTCCAGGGGATGGAGTGATCCAGTGATTGAATCTCTGTCTCTTGCATTGGCAGGCAGATTCTTTACCATTAGCACCACCTTCACCCAAAATTCTGTCTTCAAGATTTAATTCAGTGTCCAGGTACAAAGGCCAGATTCACCTTCAATGTGAAGCCCTGTTAAAGCTAGAGTCTCCGAGGAGATGGCTGTAACTCCTGGAGGTCAGGGAGCAGGTTCTGGAGAGGAAAGCTGAAGCACAGGATGCTGAAAGAATATCCTTGTCACCATGAGGAGAGAGGGGAACAGGTGTAGTGTGTGACACTATCACATGTGTGTTCTTTAAAGAGAAAAAGATGAGACACAGGGCCACCAATGGATATGGCTGCATGTGACTCCCCCTGGAAGGCATCATTGCTACTAGGCTGTGTTTGGTTAACCTGTGTTCTACTGGGACTTCCCAGGTAGCTCAGTGGTAAAGAATTGGTCGGCAATGCAGGAGATGCAGGAGCCACAGATTCAATCCCTGGGGTGGGAAGATCACCTGGAGAAGAAAATGGCAACTCACTCCAGTATTCTTGCCTGTGAAATCCCATGGACAGAGAAGCCTGGCGGGCTACAGTCCATGGGGTCGCAAACAGTATGGACGTCACTGATGAGGTTTCACTGAACTACCTTTAGTAATCATATAATGAGCTCATCCTGAGGCTGGAACCACAGAATAAAAGTCTTTTGTCAGGACTTCTTCCTAGAAGTCCTCTCACTTGGAATTATTAATGTCTGGAAAATGATTGGGTGTGCCCTGTCTGAGGAGGGAAGCTCTTGGTCACAAGAGAGCAGAAGACTGAAGAATTCACTCATTGAGTCCGTGCCATTGAATTCACCCCTTTGAAAACCTCAGGGGGCTGAGTATAATTAAACAACATTAATTAAAATACTAAAGAATAGAAAAGGGCAATCGGCAGGAGGGACAATGGAACAACATCAAAGAGACAGAAAATAACAAAAATAGCAGCAATCACTATGCATTAAAGCCCAGGAGGTTGACAGCTCAGCTGGAGTGCCTTCAGAGAAAAGTTTCATGGCCAACAGCCCTGAGTGTGAGAGGAAACATGGCGACAGGAAGGAAGGGACCCAGGGGTGCACCCAGGGGCTCCTTTTCCTTTCCACAGATACCCAAGAGGCTCAGACCTGTGTAGATCATAATTAGACACTGAAACAGGGTTGTCTTAGAAGTTTCTATGAACACAGAACGTACCACTGTCTTTGTGGTTTAATATGTCACTGCAGTCTCAGTGTTTTAGGTCGTATTTCAAAAGAAGAATTCTAGCATCTTGCTAAATTACAGAATGATTCTCACACATGAATTTCTTCAGCTCAACCTCTGTTAGATATAAAAATAAAGCAGCTGAATCCACCATCAGTAGTGGTGTGGTTCCGCTTCAGGGTCTGAATTGTTGCTCAGCTGAGCATGACTCTGCAACACGATGGCCAGCAGTCCGTCAGTCTCCTCTATCCATGGGATTCTCCAGGCAAGAATACTGGAGTGGATTGCCATTTCCTCCTCTGGGGGATCTTCCTGACCCAGGGATCGAACCTGCATCTCTTGCATCTCCTGTATTGGCAGGCAGATTCTTTGGCACTGAGACACCTGGGAAGTCCCTTCTATTTTCTCAAAGGTGGCCTATTTGTAAAGATGTTTTTGGTTAAGGTACTTTCACTTCTGGATATGTTCTCCCTACCATCTGAGAATAAAAATCGATCTTTTAAAATCAGACCTTAGAAACTAATTTTGTTATGAGTAAAATGAATAAACAACAACAACAAACAAAAGGAAATGCTTCTAGTATTTACATTTTAAACGAGTTTCTTCCTCTAGAAGACTGCTCGGAGGAGATATTTTTAAATGTTTTTTAAAAATAACTTTTACAGTGTTTTTTCCAATTGCTAAGTTGAGACCTGATTCACACTTCTGATTCTGCTCATTGGATGGGAGAAGGGGGAGTAGAAATGATGGCTAATTGCAGAAGAGCCACTTCTAAGAAGCCACAGTGGGCAGACTGGGGAGCAGGGAGGGGAAGCAGATGCCTCTGATTCACGCCGAAGGGGAGATTTGCTCCACCTTCTTCTCTGGCTTGTGCCTTTGGTTTGTAATTTTCACCCCCAACCAGGATGTGTTTTCATACTTATTTTGTGTTTAGAAAAGGACATATTCAAAGGGATGAAGCTGCCCTTGACATTAATAAAACTGATGGAAATTTTAAAAAGAGAAATGTAGGTATATCAGGCACCACTTTGCCAACAAAGTTTGTATAGTCAAAGCTATGGTTTTTCCAGTAGTCATGTATGGATGTGAGAGGTAGACCATAAAGAAGGTTGAGCACCAAAGAATTGATACTTCTGAATTGTGGTGCTGGAGAAGACTCTTGAGAGTCCCTTGGACAGTAAGGAGATCAAACCATTCAACCCTAAAGGACATCAACCCTGAATATTCACTTGGAAGGACTAATGCTGAAACTGAAACTCCAGTACTTTGGCCACCTGATGCAAAGAGTCAACTCATTGGAAAAGACCCTCATGCTGAAAAAGACAGGGCAGGAGGAGAAGACAGCGGCAGAGGATAAGATGGTTGGATGGCATCACCAATTCAATGGACATGAATTTGAGCAAACTCCGGGAGTTAGTGGAGGACAGAGGAGCCTGGAGGGCTATAGTCCATGAGGTCGCAAAGAGTTGGACCTAGTGACTGAACAACAATAACAGACTAATGGTTTCAACTCCAGTGACTTCTTGCATCACTAAGCCATATCTGTTTCCTGAGCTCCAAATGCTGACTCAACTTCTTCATCTGGAGGGTCTCAGAGTCAGCATGACATGGATCAAGCTCAGCTTGCGCCAGACTCACAGTCACCAAATGTCTCCAAGGATCTCACCTTTTTTCAGTGGTTGTGAGCACTAATGTAGCCCAGGAACTGGGGAATCTCCTTCCTCTTTATTCAATCCACTCAAGTAAGAGATCAAAGTGACTCTACCTCTGAAAGATCTCTCAGGGACATCCTTGTCCATCACTACTGTTCCTCCTAAGCTTGAGCATCCAGATCTCTTGTCTGAAAGACTGCAACAGCCCAACTAGTCTCTGCGGTAGGTGATGTTTACCAGGGTAGCTGCATCAAGGTCTTCCACCCCATATCCTCTCATGCATGCAAGCAACACAGTCTTGACTCTTCTGCATGAGGGCGGGTACAAGAGGAGCCTCTCTGCCCCCTAAATCTGAGCTGGCATCGTGACTTGTCTCAATCGATGGATGCAGCAAAAGTCACTCCCCTCACTGGGCTTCAGGGATCCACATTTCTGCCCTTTGCTGCTTGGAATGCTCCCTCGGGAAGGCATTCTTCTGAAATCACTGTCTTCTGCAGAATTCTGAACTAGCACCTCCCCACTGGAGAGAGAAGGGCCACACAGAGGAGTGCTGAAGGGCCAGATCCCTTGTAGACAAGTTCAACCACCAGCTGAAGTGTAAACAGTGCCGGTGGAGCGGATCTTTCCAGCCCAGCCCTGCCTGGATCCCCGACTCTCAGCAACAGGAGGGAATGAAGGGACGTGGGTTCATCCAGGAGGTATGGGGTAATCTGTTATATAGAAATAGATGATAAAGACAGTTTGGGTACCTCTAGTCCCTCTACTCTAGACCCTTGGCCACCAGGGTCTTGAAGTCACTTGCTCCACCACTTGCTCCTGAAGTCAGAGAGTGATCCCATCCCTGCCTTTCCTACAGAACCAAAGCCAACCATATTCAGCCCTTTACTGAATAACCTTCTCAGGCAACTGCTTCTCCCTGGCCCAGTTTCAGCTCTTATCACTCCTTCCTTCACATGCCCAGTTTACTGAACACCCCAGACATTCATGTCCTTGTGCATCTTATCACGTGATCCTGCATCCTGCTGATGCTCTTCCTTCATCAAAATGCCACTGGATGGAAAGTACAGTTCCTCTGTGAAGCCTCGGTGGGAAGGCCCTTAGCTCCTTCCTTACCCAGCCCCTTCAATAGCTCTGCCTGTTCCAGGCCTCCTCTCAGACCTGAATGTACATTGGAATCACCAGAGCAGACTGGAAATCTGTTGCAAACTTTTTTTTCCTTGTGACCCGTCATATCCCTCTCTTAATGGTGTCTTCTGTGGAAGAGAAACGCTTAATTTTAGTGTAGTATATATTGGGTTGGGCTTCCCAGGTGGCACTAGTGGTAAAGAACCCACTTTCGAATGCGGGAGACATAAGACATGGATTCAATCCCTGGGTCAGGAAGATCCCCTGGAGGAGGGCATGGCTACTCACTCCAGTATTCTTGCCTGAAAAATCCCATGGACAGAGGAGCCTGGCAGGCTACAGTCCATAAGGTCGCAAAGCATCAGACATGACTGAAATGACTTAGCACAGTACAGCACATATATTGGGTTGTTAATTAGCTTTTAGTGGTGTGTAACTTTCTCTCTCTTCTAACACATAAGGAAGAAGTGTGGTCACGCTGTCTCGTAAAATCGGTGGAGCTATTTCTCATCTTTATATTTGACTCAATTATTTTTCAAAGTGGAAAACCAATGTTTGATACGCATACACATTTGCCAGATTTATTTTATAAATGTCCTTTTCCATACATATAACACTGCCATATCACAAATTCAGTAAAGAGAAACTGCATTTTGATTTATGATCTTGTT
>NW_011494753.1:612775-622850 GCF_000754665.1 Bison bison bison
ATGATCTTGTTTTTATAATATTATAAAATGGATAAATTAATTACATTAGTTCTGCATCATTTCAATCCTGATTTGACTGCTTTTATTATCTGTCCTGCAAGATGGGTTCTATAATTTTTTCCCTGCTGGTATTTTAATAGTCCTTGAAATTCTTATTAGCATGTTTGATTGAACTGAAAAAAAAATCAGATGTTATCTTAACAGACAGTAAGAACTACCTGACTGATTGGTTTTACAATGAGGATTAGCTTTGCTAAGTAGTTGATATGCCAGACATTTTATATATATTTAATAAAACAAACTTATAGTTCCAAGGTTTGATGAAACTATATTCAAACACATGATAATAAAAAAGCACTATATCAGAAAAGATTGTTTTAGCAAAAGTGGAAGGCCATTAACAAACAGTATGTTGTTATTCCCAACAATTTTTAAACTATTTCTGATTAAACAACATGGATTCTTAATAATTTATAATATTATAAATGTCTTTTCTGTATACTTTCCAGTAACTGAAAAAGTGAATTATTCTAAGTGGATAAGAATTCCATTTCCAAGCCAGGAGGTTCCTAATACTTTATTTTTAATAAAATTGAAAGTCATCTTGATAAATCATTGTGAATTTTGGGAAATAAGTCAAAAGGCATTCTAAGTATTAAGCAACAGTGACGTAACAAAGTTCTATTTCTGTGTAATTTTTTATATGAAGACGTTTTCTCAGTGTTTCCATCTATTAAAAAAAAAAAAAAGAGTAGAAACAAAATAGATGCCTGACTCCATTTCACTGCCTAAAAAAAATCACATTCACACAGAGATATAAGCAATAATTGGGAAAACCTAATTCTTCTCATTAATAAGTACATTTCCAATAAAAATTGCTTATATTTAATTATCATTAGTAAACAAAAAAAGGTACATTAGTAGATACCAGGGGGAATGGGGATAGGGAGGAGAGATGGGGTGTTAGTGTTTAATAGGGACAGAGTTTCAGTTTAAGAAGGAGAAAAATTCAGGAAATGGATGCTGGTGAGAGTTGCAGAGGAATTGGGTGTACTTAGTGCCACTGAACTGCACAGGTAAATATGGTTAAAATATTATGTTTTATATTATGTGACTTTAACCACAAAAAAATTTTTTTAATCTGTGGAAGAAGTAAAATAAAAATATGGATCATGGATAAAAGAAAAACATAAAATTTTAAAATGTTGAGAAACAGAGTTTATGTATTTCATGGATTTATGTAAGTGAATGAAGGGGGTTTTCATATTTTCTTGGCACAATTACAGCCTGAATTTTATGGCTTATGCCCTTACATTGAAAAGGAGATAAACACACTTGGAATTTTTATGTCAAAAACAACAGAAAAACAAAAACAAAACTTTGTCATAAGGCATTTGATTCAAGTTAAACTGAGTATGACATTTTGGGATAATAGTTTTTGGTTATTTTATTTAAAACATTTGTGTTCATCAAAGAGAAATGCCACGAATAAAAAATGGTACCACTCAAATACATTTTTCTTGCTGACATTTTAAAAATAAAAGTAATATGTTTAAAAGGATGGAAAGACAAGCTATAAACTGGGAGAAAACATTTGTAAATTACAATTTGACAAAAGATTTCCATCCAAAATATACAAAGAACTCTCAAAACTCAACACTAAGAAATCTAAAGTCTGCAGATTGGTTAGTCATAATGTATGAATGCTGATTTCTTATGTTCTGAGAAATATATCAAGGTTATGAAATATGTTAACAAAAGGAGAAACTGGGTGAGATTTATAAGGCAACTTTCTGTGCTATTTCTGCAACTTTTTTGTAAATCTAAGTTTTTTTTCCAAAATAAAGTTTAAGAAAACTCATCAAAAAGGAAATACACAACTAAATTTAAAAATTGGCAAAAGACTTAAATAGGCACTTTGCCAAAAAAGATATACAGGGAATAAATATGCATATCAAAAGGAATTAAGAACATCAGTGAAAATAATAGAAAAACTAAGGACTTTGAAAATTCTCTCCTCCATTTCTCCATTAAGGTAACAAGAACACAGGCAAAACTTGCCTAAGTCAACTTTTAAAAAACTCTAATTTTAACTAGAAGTTTGCAACAATCTAAAGAATATTTATTTCTTTAATTTATTTTTTAGAAAGAGCTGGATTTCAGTAAGAACAGCAAATTTTGTGACATTTAACTTGCCCATTTAACTCACACCTCCCTATTCCTCCACTTCAGTTCAAAGTGCCCTTGAAAGCCAGTAACCTGCAACCATCACAGTTTTAGAGACTAAATAATCCACTTTTAAATAACACATGAATCAAACAAGAAGTTTCAAGAGAAATCGAAACATATTTTGACCTAAGTGAAAAGGCAACTTATAAAAATTTGCATGATACAGTAAAAGCAGTACTTGGGGCAGGGGAAGTTTATCATACTGAATGCATACACTAGAAAAGACCAAACAAAGATCTAAAATCAGTCATCTGAGTTTTTATCCTAAGACTCTAGAAAGAAGAGGAATTGAATATCAAGCAAGCAGAAGGAAATAAGCATCAAAAATTAGAGCAGGAATCCATGGAATTAAAAACTGGAAATCAATAGAGAAAAATAAAATCAAAATCTGGCTCTTTGAAAGATCAGTAAAATTGATAAATCTCTATGCTATGCTATGCTATGCTAAGTCACTTCAGTCGTGTCCGACTCTGTGCGACCCCATAGACCGCAGCCCACCAGACTCCGCCATCCCTGGGATTCTCCAGGCAAGAACACTGGAGTGGGTTGCCATTTCCTTCTCCAATGCATGAAAGAGAAAAGTGAAAGTGAAGTTGCTCAGTCGTGTCCGACTTTTAGTGACCCCATGGACTGCAGCCCACCAGGCTCCTCCATCCATGGAGGATTTTCCAGACAAGAGTACTGGAGTGGGGTGCCATTTCTCTAGTCATGCTGAAAAGAAAGAAGACACAAATTATTAACAATATCAGAAATGAAAGAGGGGTCCATCACTACCGATTCCAGGGACACTGAAAGGATACTGAGGGAATACTAACCTTCTCTGCCAATGCAGGAGACACAGGACACATGGGTTTGATCCCTGCAAGATCCCTGGAGAAAGAAAGGATAACTCACTCCAGTATTCTTGCCTGGGAAATCCCACAGACAGAAGAGTGTGGTGGTGGGCTTCACTCCATAGGGTTGAAAAGAGTCGGACATGACCGAGCACAACCTTTCTGAACAATTTGAATACTACAGATGAAATGCAACAATTCCTTGAAATATACAAACTGCCAAAGCACACACAAGGAAAAATAGAATATGTGAACAGGTCTGGGTCTATTTTTAAAGTTGAATCGATAATTAAATTTCCAAAATAGAAAGCACCAGCCCAGATGGCATCTCTGATGAATACTGCTGAACGTTTAAGGAAGAAAAGTTACCATTTCTCAACTATCACGTCCAGAAACTAGAGGAGGAGAAAACACATCCTTACTCTGTGAAGCCTGCACTAACCTAATACCAAAACTAGACAAAGACATCACAAGGAAGAAAAACTGCAGTCCAATATCTCTCATGAACACTGATGCAAAAATAACAGCAAACTGAATTGGTAATGAGATGGAGCAGGACCCTATGGTCCTTGCCCCACATGTCCTCCGCCTGCCTTTTGTCTCTGGAAAAACTTTAGCCAAAGGATAAATTTAATCAGAGTAGTGAGAAAACTCAGAAGCAAAGGAAAAGAGTCTAAATAATAGTTTAGTTGTTAAGCAAAGTCAAGGACCTTTAGCTCCTCTTCAAGGGCTATAGAAAATATTCCAAGCCATATTCTGTGAGCTGTCTTACAGATACTAAACTCCCCACCAGGTGGAAGAAGTTAACTATATGATGACCAAACTGTAGCCATGACATAAGCTGCCATGATTCTGAGAAAATCCTAGAGAATAAAAAAAAACTGCTAGAACTAAATGTATTCAGAAAAGTTGCAGGATACCAGAGCAACATGTGAAAGTGTTAGTTGCTTAGTCATGTCCAACTTTTTGTGACCCCATGGACTGTACTGTCCATGGAATTCTCTAGGCAAGAATAGTGGAGTAGATTCATTTCCTTCTCCAGGGGATCTTCCCAACCCAGGGATTGAACCCAGGTCTCCCATATAGCAGGCAGATTCTTTACCATCTGAGCCACCAGGGAAGTCCAGACCAGTATACAAAAACCTATTACATTTCTGTACACTTGCAATGAATGAACCAAAAATAAATTTAAGAAGATAGCTCTATTTACAATAGCATCAAAAAGAATGAAATACTTAGGAGTGAATTTGACAAAGGAAATGAAAAATGTATAGTCTAAAACAACAAAACATTGTTGAAAGGGGGATCCAAAGAAATGGAAAGGCATCTCATATAACACAGGAACCAAACTGATCTCTGATTTCAAAGCAATTCCTGTCCAAATCCCAGCTGACTTCTTTATGTAAATTAATAAGCTCTTCTTGAATTTATTAGGGAATTGCAAATAACCCAGAGCAGCCAAAACAATTTTGAAAAAGAACAAGGTAGGAGAACTCATACATTCCAATTTCCAAACTTACTACAAAGCAACAGTAATAAGAGAGTGTGGGTACAAAATAGGCATACAGTTCAATAGACTAGAACTGAGAGTCTAGATATTTTCCAGGACCTCCTGGTTTATAGTCTATGGGAACTTGAATAGAATTTGTACTACTGCTGCATGAAAATCGTATAAGTCTTAATCATGTTGAACTGATTCATGGGGCTTTTCAGGTCTGCTATATCTGTCTTCTTTTCTAATCATTCTATTAATTTTTGAGAGCTTGATATTGAAACTCCAACTAAAAACCTTAATTTATCTACTTAAAAATAACTGTAATATATAGTGGAATATATAATGGATTGAAGGCAGAAGGAGAAGAGAGCAACAGAAGATGAAATGGTTGGATGGCATCACCGATTCAATGGACAGGAACTTGGGCAAAGTCTGGGAGATGGTGAGGGACAGGGAGGCCTGGCGTGCAGCAGTCCATGGGGTCACAAAGAGTCAGACATGACTTGGTGACTGAACACGCACACACGTAGTAGAACTATATATAACTTTGTTCTGTATTTTCCAAGTCTCCTGTAAATGTGTTATTATACTTTTGTAATTTAAAAGATAAAAAAGAAAGAAAAAAAAGAATTGAGAGTCCAGAAATATCAATACATCCATATGTCTACTAATATTTGTCAAGACTGCCAGGACCATTCACTGGGGGGGAAACCGTCCTCTAAGTAATCACCTCTAACACCTCGCATGCTGATACTAGACTTTTATTAATTAAGCCTAATAAGCGACTGAATAAGAAGCAGATGGCTTCTCACTGCAGTCTTTCTGGACAATGATTGCTTTGTTTTTGTTTTCAAAAATTAAAAAATGCACAGCAAATCTTGGAATTTTTGAAACTGGAAGGGACCTATGTTATCACATAAGAACTTATCTTTGCATTTTGCAGCTAAAGAACTCTGTGATTTGCTCAAGGACACACAAATAACTTGTAATTGGGAAAAGGACTGACTAGCCAGGTTTCCTGCCTCTCAATTCTGGGTTCTTTCCATCTAATGAGGCTATGTCTCTAAGTTATGTCTCTTCTATGAAGATATGAAGAAAATGACTAACCAAGGCCATATATCAGAGTGACTAAACACACATACACACACACACCCAACACAGCTTGTTTTCTGTATTATGAGAAAGATCCTTTTCTTATTTAAAGCATGCACAAATCTGGAAAGATATTTTAAGAAGACCATTAATGGTCTTAGAAAAAAAAAAGAATTGATTTATTCAAAATATAACTCAATATTCCATTTGAATTCATGCCTCATTTGTGTAGAAGCTGCCTAGACTTGATTTTCCTGTTTGGACCACAGGTTCAGTTCTATCCATTTCTAGTTTATTCCCTCCAAGTCTTGTGCCTCATGGTACACTTCTAAGACTAGAGTTGTGTCAAAAGCAGAGGGGAGCAGTGCCCATGCCATGGATGTTTGTAATTTTAGGCCATCAGTTTTACCCTGTATTGACAGCAGAGAGTGTTAAAAGACATATTCCCTCCCTCCCTCCCTCTGTCTCCTCTCTCCCTCTGTCTCCTCTCTCCCTCTGTCTCCTCTCTCCCTCTCTCTCCTCTCTCCCTCTATCTTCTTCCTTTTTCCTTCCTTCCTTGTTTCCTTAACATACAGTGGGTCACCCCATTCTCCTTGTAAAAGGCTGAAGTAATACAAAGTTACAAAGCATAAAATGTGACTATACCTTTCCAAATACTCCTGCAGTCCTCCCTGGAGACAGCAACTGTTCATAGTTTGGTGGGTTGTCCTGTTCCATAGTCTTTCTCTATTCTTTTTCATCTATATGAATGTAAATATGAACATATTTTTATTAAAAAGGGACCACACTCTATACACTATTGATACTGTGTGTAAAATAGATTACTAATGAGACCCTACTGTACAACACAGGGAACTCCACTCAGCACTCTGTGGTCACCTCAATGGGAAGGAAATCCAGAAAAGAGGGGATATATATATAGCTGATTCACTTAGCTATACAGAAGAAACTAGCACAACATTGTAAAGCAACTATTCTCCAATAAAAATTAATTTTAAAAAACAAAAAAAAAACATAAACTCTTTAACATCACAGTAATACCATTATACCTTAAAAATTAAAATAATATGGATATCATCTAAAAGAAATGGAGCCACACTCTACATATTGTCCTGCTTTCTTAATAATAATTTGAGATTATATGAATCATCACACATTGGCTTCCCTGGTGGCTTAGCAGTAAAGAAACCACCTGCCAATGCAGGAGACCTGGGTCCCATCCCTAGGTCAGGAAGATCCCCTGAAGAAGGAAATAGCAACCCACTCCAACATTCTTGCCTGGGAAATCCCATGGACAGAGGAGCCTGGCAGGCTGCAGTCATCACACTCTGTCATACCTCATTCTTTTTTAAGTGCCACATGATAAAGTTGCAATACTTAAGTGCAGGTATGTAAGGATCTATTTAAAGTGCTTTCCATTATTAATTCACTTAATCCTCACACTAACCCTATGAAATAAAATCCTCATGCTTAATGTATAGATGGGGAAATGGAGGAAGTTAGGTAGATTACCCCAGGACACATGGCTCCTTAAGTGGAGGAGATGAGATTCAGTCTCAGGCAGTCTGGCATCAGAATGTGATGCTTTTCACTGCTAGGCAGCATTGCGCCTCCATAATGTAAATGTTCCTTAATGTATTTAAATAGTTCCTTATTAAGGAATCTGTAGATTGTTTCTAATTTTTCACCATTATAAACAATGCTGTAATTACCTCCTCGTACATGTAATCAAGTCTATCAATCTTTCTTTTCACAGCTTCTGAATTTGCATCTTGTGTGGGAAGGTCTTTTTTCCTCCCTCAGTTATAAATAATCCTTCATTTTCTTCTATAACTTTTATGGTTTGGCTTTATTCATTTAGCACTTGAGTTCCTTTGGAATTTATATTGATATATGGCATAAGTTAGAGGTCTAATCTGATTATCTTCCATGCAGGCATGCGTACTAAGTCACTTCCGTACTGTCTGACTCTTTACGACCCATGGGGTCGCCCACCAGGCTCCTCTCTTCATGGGATTCTCCAGGCAAGAAAACTAGAGTGGGTTGCCATTCCCTCTTCCAGAGGATCTTTCCGACACAGGGACTGAACCCGAGTCTCTTATGTCTCCTGTGTTGGCAAGCATGGTCTTTACCACTAGCGCCACCTGGAAATAAGCAAATGCTCTCAAACAACAGACACTCTATCGCATTAAGAATTTTGGGTGTAAGAACCAGACTGTCTTTTGGAGATACTTCAATTCATTTACACAAGAAAAATGGGAAATCCTCCCCTACTGCAGTGTTTGACAGCATTTTCTTTTATGAGACATTGTGCAAGTTCT
This sequence comes from Bison bison bison, assembly GCF_000754665.1. Lineage (NCBI taxonomy): Eukaryota > Metazoa > Chordata > Mammalia > Artiodactyla > Bovidae > Bison > Bison bison. The sequence goes on from NW_011494753.1 coordinate 620,746, forward strand.
CAGTTTGACCTTGGTTGCAAGGTACAGATTTCCAAAAGCAGATGTGAAGGTTATTGTTGATTTCTTGGTGAAAGAAAGAGAATTCAATTCCTTTTACTTATCTTTACATGTTCAGAAACGTGAGAAGAAAAAAAAAAGAAACTGTTGAAAGGCAAATTATGGCTCCCTTTGTCCTATCTTCCTTCTCCATATGTGCTGTTTCCAACCTTGCTCTTTCACAGAACTTTTACTCTGCTGCCATTTTGACAACGAGCCTCATTGCATCTCCTCCATCTTCCCTCCACTTCCTGCCACCAGTGTCACCAGCATTTGCACCTGTGCTTGGTCCATTCTTCTTTCCACCAGTCCCTCCCACCCCAGTACTGGTCATTTGCCTGTCTCTCTCACTGGTTGATGAGCATAGGGACCAGGTCATTGGAAAACTGTTTCCCATCACCTAATGTAATGTAGGATCAGAGTAGACACTCCAAACCCTAAAAGTGGGACTTTCTGGTGGTCCAGTGGCTAAGACTCCCATGCTCCCAATACAGGGGGCCCAGGTTTGATCCCTGGTCAGGGAACTAGATCCCATGTGTTGCAATGAAAGATCCTGTGTCCCACAGCTAAAACCTGGAGCAGCCAAATAAATAAAAGTTTATTTTATTTTTTTCCAGAGTATTTTTTTCAGTTTCATTTATTTATTTTACAATATTATATTGGTTTTTGCCATGCATTGACATGAATCCACCATGGGTGTATTTTAAAATAAATTGTAAAATTTTAAAATAACATTTTAAAAAAGCACTAAAGGAAACCAGCATATGCCACCCCAAAACATGCCTCTTTAACATAAAAATTATTTTGAGCTGAAAGTTAACATATTAAGAAGCAGTGAACATAGTTTATGGGGTTGCAAAGACTCAGACACGACTGAGTGACTAAACAACAGCAAAACACAGTAAAAGCCAAAATACTCGACACCAAATTTCTTTATATCCCAGCTGTTTTATTGGACATACTAACAAACTAGGTCATATTTTCCTGATATAATTTACCTGAACTGAAACTAAAGCTTTAATAACCCAGTATTCTACATGGAGCCCCTTTCTATGCCCATCAAGGATGAGCAATTATTCACCACAATAGCTCTCAATGCTTCCACCTACCAAGGAGCAATCTAAAGAGTACAAAAATTAATATAAAAAATAGAGAGTACAAGCCATTGGTAAGACCTATATTAAGTCAATCTCAAAAATGCATTCAATATACATTAGGTGCAGACAGATATTGTTTGATTCCCCTTATACGAGGTACCTGGGCTTCCCTGGTAGCTCAGCTGGTAAAGAATCCGCCTGCAATGCAGGAGACCCCAGTTCAGTTCCTGAGTGGTGAAGATCCCCTGGAGAACGGATAGGCTACCCACTCCAGTATTCTTGGGCTTCCCTAGTGGCTCAGATGGTAAAGAATCCACCTGCAATGAGGTAGACCTAGGTTTAATCCCTGGGTTAGGAAGATCCCCTGGAGGAGGGCATGGCAACCCACTCCAATATTCTTGTCTGGAGAATCCCATGAACAGAGGAGATTGGCGGGCTACAGTTCAGAGGGCCAAAAAGAGCTGGATATGACTGAACAACTAAGCACATACCTAGAATAGTCAAATTCATAGAGTCAGAAAGTACACTGGTAGATGCCAGGGACCAGGGGTGGGGAGGTGGTTAGGATGAGGAGTTCATGTTTAATGAGGACAGAGTTTCAGTTTAGGAAGGTGAACGATTAGGGAGATGGATGATGGTGAGAGTTGTACAACAATGTGAATGTACTTAGTACCACTGAACTGTATAGTTAAATATGGTTAAAATAGTATGTTTTATATTATATGACTTTCAGTTCGGTTCAGTTCAGTCGCTCAGTCATGTCCAACTCTTTGCGACCCCATGAATCGCAATACGCCAGGCCTCCCTGTCCATCACCATCTCCCAGAGTTCACTCAAACTCACATCCATCAAGTCGGTGATGCCATCCAGCCATCTCATCCTCCGTTGTCCCCTTCTCCTCCTGCCCCCAATCCCTCCCAGCATCAGAGTCTTTTCCAATGAGTTAACTCTTCGCATGAGGTGGCCAAAGTA